>NW_021318779.1:309635-326062 GCF_001605985.2 Dendrobium catenatum
CTCGCTCTCTCTCTCCTTCTCCCTCTCCCTCTCTCTCTCCCAATCAATCTCCCTCTCCCTCTCTCTCTCTCTCTCTTATTCTTCTCGCTTTTTTCTCTCTCCTTTTTTTTTAGAGAGAGAAGTTGTGGGTATGGCGGGAGGTGACCGAGGTCACCTTCCCGCTTAAGCGGGGGTGGAGGCGATGGCATGGCTGGAGAGGATCGACGACGGAGCATTGGTGGTGGAGGGTTTGGTAAGAAGCCTGGAGAGCGTTCTCCGAGCAAATCGACGGGAGGTAAGGGTAAAGGCAAGGCCCGAGACGGGGGTAGGCCTGGAACGGATGGACCGCTCGAGAGTCGTTGGGAAGCTAAGGTTCGAAACGTTGATGCTAAGGGAGTGCTGCCGCCTCCGAGGGGGGTTTCGGGTCAGTCTCCTGAGGTGGTTTTGAAGGAGGACATCTTGTCCGAGCAGGTGGTTCAGTCAGCGGTTCTGCTGGCGGGCGTGTGCGGGTCTGTTTCCCAGCCGATGATGGTGGTGGACGAGACTTCTATGGAGGTCGAGGAGGCTGCTTAGGCGGTGGAGGAGTGGGATGATATGGAGGAAGCGTTTGATGTTAACGCTGGTATGCCTAGGCGCTCGGGCTTACTGGCGGTTAGCCCGGAGATAAACGACTGGTGTAATGACCTTGTGCGCTATGGTGGTGGCACAACAGATGAGATGGCTATGAAGGTTGACGACGCGTTGAACAATGGAGTGGAGGATTTCGGAGCTAATGTCTCCTCTGCGCAGGCAGATGTTCGGGCCGAATGCAGTCAACCTGTTTGTGAATTTGCCAAAGCGGATGGAGCGACAAGTGTAGACAGCATTTCCAATGGAAATGGCCAGAAAATGAATAACCCCTTTACGGCTGTGGCTGAGAATCCCTGGAAGAAGCCGGAGCATATTCCGATATCGAATCCCAAATTGATTGATGCCTTTGCTGAGGACGGAACTACCATCAACCTGAACCTGGAGCGGGTGAAGGCCAACATGGACATGTTGGATCGTACGGTAGTTGGAAAGATTATTGGTAGAAGCTCCTCTTTCTACACTCTGAAAGCGGATCTCCAACGTCAATGGGGCCGATATGGGGACTTCCAAATCACCATGCTTGGTCATGGCTGCTTTGCTTGTATTTTTGCCGCGGTGGAGGCAAGGGATGCGGTGCTAAGTGGTGGGCCGTGGTTCATCGGTGGTAGCTTGGTGGGTCTGGATAGGTGGTCACCGGATTTCTCACCGGCCTCGATGGAGGGGTTGTCTTCTCCGGTATGGATTCGTTTGCCGAACCTGCCTCTGCAGTATTGGGATGAATGTAACATCGCTAGGATTGCATCCAGATTTGGTACTCCTTTGTGGATTGACGCGCAGACTGGGAGTTGGGGCCGCAGAGAATACGCCCGGGTTTGTGTGAGGATGAACTTGGCCACTAAACTACTTGCTGGTGTGTGGATTAACGGGTGGAAAGGGAAATTCTTCCAACCTGTTGAGTATGAGGGGATTGGAATTATGTGTTATGGCTGTGGTAGAGTGGGTCACCGAAGGGAACAGTGCCCCAATAGGCAGAATAGCTCGGGGAGCCGGGACCATAGTAGTTCTGGGGGGCTGCTGCCTCCCTGTAATCCAGCTGGGAAGAGTCCGATTACTCCCCCCCCCCACACGTCCGAGTGGGGTTGAACAGGGGACCTCCCCAAAGACTGGGCCTGTTTTGGCTTCATCTGAAGGTTCTTCTCCCCCTCTATCTAGTGGAGGCCCCGTCGGCAGTGGGAGCATCGAGTCAAGACCTGGCTCTTCCGGTGCGGGCCAGGAATGTCGGGCAAGTGCGGGAGATAATGAAGATGAGGTGGGACCTTGGATCCAGGTCCCTCCGAGGAGAAGGAGGAACTCTCGAGTGCCAAGCAATGTTGGACCAAGCAGTACTTCAAAGGGGAAAGGGATCGCTTCGAGGCAAGTTGATCTGAGCAAGGTGGGAGTGCCCTAGAGCAAGTTGAGGCCTACCCAAGTGCATAAACGGATGGGGTTCAAAAAACCCTTCCTTTTATGGCTGGCATTAGGCGTGAGATTTCGTTGGCTAACCGGTTCTCCTTTGATAAGGAATTGAGCTTGTTTGAATCGCCTATTGAGATCCCTCGAAAGCGTAAGAAAGAGGTGGGTGACACGGATTGCGGCGGGGACGCTTCCCCTTCGGTTAATCAATGACCACGGCCCTTTTTTGGAACTGTAGGGGACGGGTTACTACCTGCGTAGCCTCGTTAGCAATAATGAGGTGTACTTCGTTGGACTGACTGAAACTATGATTGAAGATGTCAATCGTACTGATGTGGATAGAATTATCGGTAAGAATTGGGATTACTTTCACTTTCCGGCTACTGGTCGCTCGGGGGGTATTCTTGCCCTTTAGAAACGGGATATTGCTCAGTTTGACATCTGTCTAGCTTCGAATCAGGCTCTGATTGGGTGGGTGGTCCTCCCTAACCTCCAACGGTGGTTGGTTGTTGTTGTGTACGCCAGCAAGGATTATCATTCTAGAAGGGTGTTATGGAATGATATTGGCGGTTGGATTAATTCGGACCTCCCAGTCATTGTGGGAGGGGATTTCAACTGCTGCCTGGCCCAAGAGGAGAAGAAGGGTGGTCGGCGTTTTACGTACTCGGCGGGTGCCCAAGAAATGGTGGAATTTATGAGTGCCAATGATCTCCATGATCTGGGATTTTCTGGACCCAACTTTACTTGGTCTAATAACAAAAGTGGCAGCAGTAAAATTTGGGTTAGACTTGACCGTGTTCTGATGAACTCAGAAGGATTACGGCTTGCCCCGTTGGCTAATGTTCGACACCTTGTCCGAATTGCTTCGGACCACTGCCCTTTGTTGGTGTCCTTGGAGTCGGTTTCCCGCCCCAAGGGATCCAAATGGCTGCGTTTCGAGGATATCTGAATGACGTATCCAGCGACCTGGAAGCTGGTGTGGAAAAATTGGACCAAATCGGATTATGGACAACCTGATGCTATTTTGAACCGTAAATGTTCCAGAACTTTGCGGGCTCTGTTCCATTGGAGTCGGAATCGTCTGAAGGAACTGGGGGACTTGAAGTCTTCTTTGGAAGCCCGCATTGAGACTCTGCAGATGGCTGAGGGCTCGCCGGACGGATTGACGGCTGAACAAGATGCTGAGCTCCGTCTGAAGGCAGGGGAGTTGATCACCACGTTGGCTCGTCTGACTATGTGGTGGAGACAGCGTGCTAAGACCAAATGGATTGAAGAGGGAGATGTCAATTCCCACTTCTTTCATGCTAACGCTTCCGCTCGTAGGCGTGGTAACACAATCAAGGAGCTGTCTGATAGCAATGGGGAACAGATCCTGGACCTGCACCTCATCCACGATGAGTTCTGGAATTTTTTCTCGCTGAAATGGAGAGATAGGAAGGTGAGGTTTGAAGATTGGCCGGTATTCAATGACGAGGACAGAGTACCTACTCATTTCCAAACCACGTTGGAGGCGGAGGTGACGGAACTGGAGATTCGTCAGGCGGTCTTCAGTCTTGGTAACAACCGCTCACCTGGCACCGACAGTATCAATGCGTCCTTTTTGAAATTTTATTGGGAAATCATTAAGGGAGATGTCTCTCGGGCTATCTCCCATTTTTTTGTACTAATACTATGTGTGAGAGATGGAAGGAAACTCTGGTTGTGCTTATTCCGAAGATTGCTAATGCGAATCAGCCGAACAAATTTCGCCCGATTAGCTTATGTCAAAGTTTCTACAAGGTGGTGGCCAAAGTGCTGATTAACCGATTGAAGCTGGTGCTAAGTAGCATTGTGGGTGAGGAGCAGGGGGCGTTTGTTCCTGGCCGGAGCATCACTAGTCACGGTTTGGTTGCCCAAGAGGTTATGGAAAAACTCAAGCACTTGTCCAAAAAATCGGGTCTGATGGCGCTAAAGGTTGATATGGAGCAAGCGTACGACTACATGGCTTGGAGTACTCTGGACAAGGTTATGAGAATTATGGGATTCAGCGAGAAATTTACTCATTGGATTATCCAATGTATTACCTGGCCCAAGTTTTCGTTATTGATCAACGGGCAGAGAACGGATTGGATCCGGGCGGAGAGCGGGTTCCGACAAGGCTGCCCCTTGTCACCCTATCTTTTCATTCTGTGTTTTGAATTGCTCACTAAGGGGTTCAGACAATGGGGTGCGGATCTCGGGATCCAAGTTGCCAGAAATTCGGAGCGGGTTTCTCACCTCCTATATGCAGATGATATCCTGATTTTTGCTGAGGCGTCCCGTTGCAATGCTAAACGGATATTGAAGTTACTGGAGGTTTATTGTAGCTGGACTGGGCAGCGTATCAATTGCGGGAAATCGGCTGTGATGTTTAATAGAAAATGCCCAAGCTGGAGACAAATGGCGATGGCCAAATTGGTGGGATTTAGGAAAGTTAGCTCCTTTGATTATCTGGGTCTTCCGATGGTGCTGCGCAGGCCTAAGAGGGCTGATTTTGGGGGCCTTATCAAGAGTACTCAGGACAAGACGAACCTGTGGGGTTCGAAGTTACTTTCTCAGGCTGGTCGTGCTCTGCTAATTAAAACCTCCCTATTAGCCACTCCTATGTTCTTAATCACGCACACCATTGTTCCACATGGGGTGCTCCATGAAGTGAAGAAAATTGCGAGGACCTTTCTTTGGCAGCAGGAGACGGGTAGTAGAGGCATGCACTACATTGCTTGGGAGGAGCTCTGTCTGCCCAAGGCGCAGGGAGGGTTGGGCTTTCGTGATCTATGCAGGTGGCAGAGTGCTCTGCGGGCTAGATTGGCGTGGAACTTTCTCACTGATCCGGAGTCTATGCTGCACAGGCTGCTTGTGGCTAAGTATGGAAGCGACTTGTGGAAGCGGCCTCATTGTAGATATGTTTCTACGGCGTGGCGTGTTATGCAGGATGGTGCTAAGGCCCTCAGACAGATTATTAGGTGGGAGATTGGTAACGGCCAGGAGATCAATGTGCTGCAGGACACCTGGATTCTGGACCGGTGTATTGCTCGTTGGCCGACCTTTGTTGATGCTGGGGCCCTTGAGGATGGTAGGGTGGGACAGTTATTGGACCGGAACTTCTATTGGGATGTGGAGAAGGTTGAGGAGATCTTTGGGACAATTATAGCCCAAAGAATTGTTGACATTCCGACCTTGCGAGGATCAGGGGACGACCGCCCAAACCTCTGTTACTCGCAAGCTAGCTCCTCGGTGGCTGCTATGGCTTACGGGGCTATGATGGACGGGGGTGGTGACTTTAAATTTCTTTGGTTCGAAAAGCTTAAGCTACACCCCCGTGAGTATTTTTTCTGGTGGAGAGTTCTCAAGGGGGCTATTCCGTGTAATGTGTGGCTGCTGCGGCGGGGCTTGGTGGATTCGCCGATATGCCCATGGGGGTGTGATGTTGAAGAGACTCTGGATCACTGTGTTGCTCAATGCTCCAAATTGGTTTGTGTTATGGACACGCTGAGAAGGTGGAGTTTTAATATGCCGAATGTGAGCTCGTTGGATATGCTTTTGATGGTGCTCGCTGAGGGGATTGCTTCGAATCCTGGAATTGGGAGGATCTACTGTTATGCGGTTTACCAGTTATGGCGTGCCCGTAACAATATGAGCTACGGGCGGTCGTATAGAACCCCTTCTGTCATTGCTGCTACGGTCCTATCCCTGCTGCCGCGAACATTTAAAATGCCGATGCTGGAGCAATGGAGCACTATTCAGCCCCTCGGGCTGCCTCCTCACAAGCTATGGTGTTCCCCCCTCCAGGTTGGCTTAAATTCAACATTGACGCTTCGCTGCAACCGTCCTATAAGGCTAGTTTGGGTATTGTGATTCGGAACTGTGATGGCGCCCTCATTCTTGCTGCTGGTCGTGAAGTTGAGCATTGGGACATTATGCAAGTGGAGCTACTGGCCGCGGCTGCCATTGGAGATTTGCTGGAGGATTGGATGTTTGAGGTGGATGGGATCATCATCGAGAGTGACTGTAGCAATGCGGTGAGGTGGATGCAAGGTTTGGGCGATCGGAATTGTGTGATCCACCGTCGGGTTCAGGGGCCTAACCTCTCGTTTCTAATGCAGTTCAAGCAAGTCCTCTTTCAACACATTCCTCGTGATAGTAACCGGCCGGCGGACTTTTGTGCCCAATTGGCTATGGTGGGTAACTTTGTTTAGAGATACGCATGATGTTGACTTCCCCCCGACGCTGTTGTCGCTTTTAAGGGGGGAGAGTGATAGACTGTAGCTTTTTGTTTTCTTACTGTTGGTTGTATTGGTTTTCTTAACTTATTAATGCAAATGCACTATTCAGCTCTCTCTCTCTCTCTCTCTCTCTCTCTCTCTCTCTCTCTCTCATCCCAATCGCCTTAAACCTCACACAATATAAACTCGAAAAAAAAAAAGAATCAAACCATAAATGGTTGATGATCTAACATACATACACGTTCCGCACATATCTTTCTCCCTCAAATCTTCATATGCTAGTGATAACTATCTAGCTGCTATGTCAGTCACTAAAAAAGATATCAACACCTACCTCCCTCATCTTACCCTAAATCAATCCACTCCCACCCTCTCTCTCTCTCCTCTCCTCCCTCCTCTATCTCTAATCTCACTAAAAAAACACCTCTCAAGCAACACCCTCCCATTGCCTCACACATCTGACAATAGACATCATCTCAAAAACTGCACACTTCTCCGTAAATCTATACACAAAAGACCCAATCAACTACTTATATCACCATCTTCCACGGTCATCTATGATCTTATCAATCTCCGTATAATTCTCCTCTACACAATCTCATTAGCCAATACTAGATCTCCAAATAGACTCAATATTTAAAATGATACAAACGACAAACCATCTCAAGTCTCTCAGTCACCCAATCAATACTGCTTCTATATCCTATCTTCTCATTCACCATAAACAGTATTCAAGCTCGCTGAGATCTCTCCCATCACTATTTTCTCTTTTTTCTTCTAAAGCCTATCCTGCGGTACTAAAGGTGAAGAACCAAAGGCAATTCGCGCGCTTTAGCGGCGCGAACTTATACCCTCGCCTTCCCTCAGCGCTAAAATTCATTACAACCTAAGCGTTCATAAACACATTTACAAATCGCGCGTATTTACGAAATCTCGTCCCTATCTTCACAAATGCAATCCGAAAGACAACCTGTCCCAACGAAAACCTATGTAGATAGCTACTCAATTTGTGGCATCCATGAGCTGCATGGTCGATCTTCTTTCGTTAGGTGCGCGTATACACGGAAAAAATTCATCGAGAGGATAAACTAAGAGCTCAAAGATGAGTTCATCTTGGGAGCTCTCAGCACCAAGAAAAAAGCTTTCCCTCATTCGGTACACGTACTGGTCGTTCGAGTTTTTCGCGTTCTAACCAGCCTTAGGTGCAATACATACGAGGATCTCAGAGATCTAGCGGCGAAACGACTCTTGCGACATTAGTGCAATGCAATGCAAAGATCGAACTTGGTCTTTTTCCTCGCGATGAATTGAAAACGAAAGAAGGCTGAACCTCAGATTATCTCGCCATTCGATCCTGCCTCATATGGATAAAAACCATCGTCCAAAATGAGGGGAGTAGACGGCTCCTGCCGCCCTTAGATTATTGAACATACCCCAAAACATACATCTACTTATAGAATGAATTGAAGTAACTTTAGATGAGCTAAACCTCAAATACACCTCCAGAAGTGTCTCCCTCACCTATTTTCTTGTATGGATATTTAATATAGTCTTATTTTAATGTGAACGTCACATAAATAAATAGTAAGCTCCTAAAATTATTAGTCCGAATAACAATCTATTACAATCTATATCATCATTTTTAATATACATGTACCTATCAGTATATTATCCTTCATCAACTCAAACATTATGCATCATATATGTTGCATACGTTTCTTACAAAAATCTATACTAAACTATGCCAAATCGCCGAGGCAATATTTGAGCTAAAGAAAAACTTTCAAATTTTAATTTGGGATTATCCAAATGTTAATCTTAGGAAACCTCAAAGTCAAACTTACTCTCGATAAGATGAATCTAATGACACCTCCAAAATTCAGCCCAGATCCCTGAGGTCCAACTGGGCTCAAACGTAAGGAACTTTTGAAGCAAATATGGAAGCTTTAAAGTTATTTAATTGTCAGTAAATACAAATAACACCAAAATAGAACATGCTAATAGTTAATAGAGTGTCTTGACGAGACGAATCCCATGAGCAAGATTACTCAATTTTGGATATCATAAGTCATTTAATCAACTGGTGAAAGTTTTATGAATCAAAAAGGCATTAAATGGTGTTTGATGGCAAGCATCCTCAACGTTTTCTGCATTTTCATATTTACGGAGTATGACACTCCCAAACTTATAAATAGGCATCCCCCTTTCTCTCCAGTTCGACTCTCTCTTGGCGTCATCGCCACTCATCTCAGTATTTCATCTGCGACCACCCATCTACATATATGCGTGTTTCCCTCAATTTGCGCATCCTACCATTATCGCAGCGAATCTTGAACGTGCAAAAGAACCTCTGGGAGAAAATCCTAGGACGGGGGCCAACAGAAAGGTCCGCTCCCACCACTGTTGGGTATATATGTCCTCCATGTGGAACATCTATCCAAAAAAGTAATCATAATATCGAGAGGATTAGAAGTGTCTCTTCTTTTAGGTATGCTTCTATCTTTAGTCACAAGCGGGGTCGCGGTACCTGTTGCCCACTTGGCGGAGAGCGAATAACATGAAGAAAAGAAGAACTTGTAATCATTGTTTACATATTAGAATTTCTACGAAACGGAAGGAAATGGATAAGCAGGCGGCTCTAAAGAAGCAAGCGACCGATCGGGATAACTGATCTCTTCGCAGAAAACACGGATGGCAGAAAAATCTCAGATAGACACGCGGGAAAGCTTCGGAGCATGGTAGCTAATTCTGAGATCAGGGTAGGATCGAGCTTGTGGAATGGACTCATAGGCAGTGAAACACGAGAATAGATCCAGGGATCTACAATCGGGACGAACAGGATAGCGGACAGAACAAAGCTGTGGAGCAGCTATAAAGAATACAGAGAAACGAACCTCTCACGCGCGCTAGAAGGAAAGGAGTCGATGAGAAGTAGGCTCAAGATCATATCATTGAGAGTCGAAGTATGAGTGAGTTTTGAACCAAATCCTCGAATATTGATAAAATCTCAAAATTTAAATATATTTTATCTAGCTCTTCAAGTGTACCACTTCTTCTATGTAGAGGTAGATAAAACACCGCTAGCCTGAAATACCGGAAGGACTCTAAATGCCCCTAGGAGAGAGAAAGCCTACCAGGGAAACACACCAACCGCACCGAGAAGCGCAATTATCGCATTCTGAGGTGACGAGAGCACCAATCCAGCTAGAGGTCCACAGAAGACTGCTGAACTCGTAAGAATCAGAAACGCATCTGAAATGAACTCTGCAATCTGTGCAGAGAAGAGAACTCGAATAGACGGAAATAGGACGGTACACTACATATTTGCAGGTGCGACCCACAACGTGTAGCAAGGAGCACTCTACGGTGTCCCCATAGACCATCAATGCACCTCATCAGTGGAAAGCGGCGCGTCCAACCCGACTCCACCAAATTGCTCACTTGCCTAGCGGCCACTAATGATTGAATAGCTTCGCGACAATCAACGTCACCGGCTAATCAGTCGGCGGGAGTATATCCTGAGAGAGAGAAGTCGACCAAAGCTGCAGATGAGATTCATTTGCACACGATACAAAATTAAGCAATTAAGCACCTGGAAATAGACCGCAATCAGTCAACCGGGAGTCCTAGCATGGCCCTGGAGAGAGCATCAATGCCATTTCAGGAGATGGGATATCCATTGATCTAAACCTGGACAGAGTCAAGGCTAACATGGAGATGCTTGATCGAGCTGTGGTGGGGAAGATTCTGGGTAGAAGAGCTTCATTCTTCTTGTTGAAATCTGAGATCCAACGACAATGGGGAAGGTTTGGGGAGTTTCAGCTCACCTCATTGGGTGCGGATTGCTTTATCTGCATTTTTATTTCTGTGGAAGCAAGAAATGAAGTGTTAAGGGGCGGCCCCTGGTTTATCGGTGGTAATCTGGTAGGATTGGATAGGTGGACAACTAATTTCTCCCCAGCTTCTATGGAGGGACTGTCGTCCCCGGTTTGGATACGATTACCCAACTTCCCATTGCAATATTGGGATGAATGCAATATTGCTCGGATCGCCACGAAGATCGGCACTCCTCTATGGATTGATGCATTGACAGCAAACTGGGGAAGAAGAGAGTATGCTCGGGTATGTGTGCGGATGAATATGGCAAATAAACTTCAGGTGGGAGTGTGGGTCAAAGGATGGAACGGGAGGTTCTATCAGAAGGTGGAATATGAAGGCATTGGCATTATGTGCTTCGGCTGTGGTAAAATTGGCCATAGGAGAGATCATTGTCCTTTGAAGGATGGTGGTCATGGGGATGGCGGGATGAGGAAAGCAGGAGAGCAGTTAAAACAGAATGAGCCAACTGTGAAGAACCCCGAGCAGTCCTCAGGAAGGATTGAGCGTGCTGAAAAGGTACAAACCAGGACAGTTACTCATCCTGTGATCAAAATTGAAGGAGGTGGTCATAGAAAGGGGGAAGACAACAGAATTGTGGAAGGAGGGAAGGATGTTAAGCAGGGAGCTATTGCCTGAACTTCCACTGGGAAGGAATGTGATCAGGAGAATGATGAGGAGGTGGGACCGTGGATTCAGGTTCCCCCTAGACGAAGAAGAAATATGAGACCTTCTGGGAGGAATTTTGTTGGTAACAACAATAGACAATTACAGGGTAATCTCAAACAAGTTGATTTGGGGAAGGTTGAAGCTCCTCAGAGCACATTGAGACCTACTCATAAACAGAGCAAAATGGGTTTTAAGAAACCTCTACCCTTCACGGCAGGTATGCCACCTCCCTTGCCAAAGACCAATAGATTTAAGTTTATGAAAGAACTTAGTCAATTGGGACCTATTACGGAGTCTTCAAGGAAGAGGAGGAAGGAATTAACAGACATCACTAATGGTGGAGAGGATTCTCCTATTGATTATGGCGGCGGGGACGCTTCCCCATTTGTTTTTTAATGTCTTCAATCCTGATATGGAACTGCAGGGGAGCCCGGAAGAAACAAACGGGCTATTACCTGCGTAGCCTCGTTGGTAACAATGAGGTTTGTTTTGTGGGGCTGGTTGAAACCATGGTGATGGACATGAGCAGACTGGAGGTTGATCGTTTAATTGGGAATGAATGGGATTTTTTTCATTCCCCTGCGAATGGTCGATCTGGTGGATTGATTGCCTTGTGGAAGAAGAGTGTTTCTAAGTTTGAAGTTATTGGCAACATGGAGCAGGTGCTTATTGGGAATCTTACTTTCCCTAATATGCAAAGGTGGACTATTGTTGTGGTATATGCTATTAAAGGTTATCATAGTAGACGGTTGCTGTGGAATACTATTGGTCCGTTGGTTTCTTCTGATCTCCCTGTGATTGTGGGGGGAGATTTCAATTGCTGTTTAAACCAAAGCGAGAAGAAGGGTGGGAGGAGATTTAATTTCTCAGTGGGGGCTCAGGAGATGGCTCAGTTCATGGTAGATAATGATCTACATGATTTGGGATTTTTGGGTCCCAAATATACGTGGTCTAATAATAAATCTGGGCTAAGCAAGATTTGGGTGAGGCTTGATAGAATTCTAATGAATTCTGAATGACTGAGACAGGCACCGGTTGCAGTTGTTAAACATTTGGTTCGGCTGACTTCAGACCATTGTCCGTTGATGGTGAACCTTTTTGCTGAGAAACCGAGACCTGGGAACAGATGGATACGTTTTGAAGATATATGGATGACTTACCCTGTCACTTGGAGGCTTGTTTGGAAGAATTGGAACAGGGAGGACTTTGGAAGGCCTGATGAGGTAGTGTATCGCAAGTGCAGCAGAACTATGAAGGCTTTGTATTTTTGGAGTCGTAACCGACTGAAAGAACTTAATGAGCTAAAAATTTCTCTGGAAAACCGTATTGAGGAGCTTCAACTGGTGGATTGTTCTCCTAATGGGCTGAATGAGGAACAGGAACAAGAGCTCAGATTGAAGGCAATTGAGTTGAACACTACTCTAGCTCGGCTTGCAACTTGGTGGAAGCAGAGAGCAAAAGCCATATGGATTGATGAAGGTGATACAAACTCGCATTTTTTCCATTCCTTTGCGTCTGCTCGGAGGCGAGGTAATCGTATCATAGAAGTTGTAAATTCTAATGGGGAGAGGATTGTTGATCAGAACCTCATTCAGGAGGAATTTTGGAATTTCTTCATGCTGAAGTGGAGAGACAGGTAGGTATCCCTGGCTAATTGGCCTGAATTCGGTAACCATTATATGATTCCTGCACAGTACAGTGATAGTATGGAGGCTGAAATTACTGAGTCAGAGATTCGTCAAGCTGTGTTTAGTATGGGCAGTAACAGAGCGCTAGGGATTGACGGTATAACCTCTTCCTTTTTGAAATTTTATTGGGAGATTATAAATAAAGACGTGACTAGTGCTATTCTGCATTATTTTGCCACTAATGTGATGTGCCAGAGCTGGAAGGAAACCCTTGTGGTGTTAATTCCAAAAATGGAGAATGCTAATATGCCATCAAAGTTTAGGCCGATAAGTTTATGTCAATCTTTTTATAAGATTGTTGCTAAAGTATTGATCAACCGCCTAAAACCTGTGCTGAGTACTGTCATCAGTGAGGAGCAGGGGGCTTTTGTTCCAGGTCGATCTATTTCCAGTCATGGGCTGATGGCACAGGAAATGATGAGTAAGTTTAAGTACTCTAACCAGAAATCTGGACTTATGGCTTTGAAGATTGATATGGAGCAGGCGTACGATTGTATGTCATGGGAAACACTGCAGGAAGTTATGAATTTGATGGGCTTCAAGAAGAGATTTATCACTTGGGTTATGCAGTGTATTTTTGAGCCAAAGTTCACTTTGCTGATGAATGGGAACAGGACAAGGTGGATTGATGCTAAGAGTGGGCTGCGACAAGGATGTCCCCTTGATTAGAACTTCATTGTTATCTGTTCCTATGTATGCTATGACCCATACTTCTATTCCTAATGGAGTTCTGATGGCTATTGAAAAAATGGGGAGGCGGTTTTTATGGCAGAAAGATGCTAGCAGTCGTGGGATGCATTACGTTGGGTGGAAGGAATTGTGCCAACCAACTGAGTTCGGGGGGCTTGGCTTTCACTGTCTTACTCAGTGGAAGGGGGCCTTGCGTGCAAGGGTGGTGTGGGATCTCATTCAGAATAAGGACTCTCCTCTTTATAAGGTGTTGATGGCAAAGTATGGTATGAAGTTATGGGAATATGATTATGGGAAGAAAGTCTCTGTTACTTGGAAGGTGATCCAAGATGGTGCTAAGGTGTTGAGACCGATCCTCATGTGGAACATTGAGGATGGAAGCCAAATTGATGTGATGCATGATGTGTGGATTATGAATCGTAATATTGCTAAGTGGCCAACATTTGTTAACATTGAAGAAGTGGAAAATATGAAGGTCTGTAACTTGCTGAATGACTCGTTTCAATGGAATGCAGAGATGGTTAAGCAGTGTTTTGGGAATACTATGGTTGAACGTATTTTAGCCATTAATATCTCCAATGAGAGTCAGGAGGATAACCCGGAGCTCATCTATTCCAGGTTGAGTATGACAGTTACGGCTATGGATTATAGAGATTGGGAGGAGAAAGGGAACTATGAATTCAATTGGTTGAAGCAACTGAAACTACACCCACGTGAACATTTCTTTTGGTGGAGATTATTGAGGGATGCCATTCCAACCACTCACTGGTTGAATAGAAGAACTTTAGCTGATACATCTCTATGCCCGTGGGGATGTAATGAGGAGGAGAATTTAGATCATTGCTCGGCCAGGTGTACTAAGTTGAAGCAGGTGATGAAAATTCTTTGCAAATGGGGGTTTAATCTGCCCATTGTTAATTCCCTGGTGGATCTAAAGGTTGAATTGCTGAAGTATGCTGAGAATAAACCTAGCATGGGAAGGATTTACTGTTATACAGTATATCAAGTTTGGAGAGCCCGGAATGATATGAAGCACCATAATATGTGTAGATCTCCTTCTATTATTGCTGCTGCGGTGCTTTCTCTGCTGCCAAAACCATTTAAATGGCCAATGCTGGAGCAATGGGGTACTAATCAACCCTTGGGGTTGCCGTCTTACAAGCTTTGGTGCCCTCCCCCTCCAGGTTGGCTGAAGTTTAATTTTGATGCAGCACTACTTCCCTCTAATCAGGTTGGCTTGGGTGTTATAGCTCGGAATCATTATGGGAAATTGGTTGTTGCTGCGGGGAGAAGGATCGAACACTGGGATGTTTTGCAGGCAGAAATGTTGGCAGCAATGGCAATCCGTGAGGTCTTCATGGATTGGATGTTTGAGCTGGATGGAATCATTATAGAAGGAGATTGTATTAACGCAATCAGGTGGCTGCAGAGGCTGAACGATCGCCAAAATGTGATCCATCGTAGGGTGGCAGGACCGGATACAACTTTTCTTCAGGAGTTTAAACAAGTTCTTTTTCAATATACGCATAGGAATAACAATCGTGTGGCTGACTTTTGTGCCCACCTTGCTCTTGGGAATGAGTTTACTTTTTTTGATGTGGATAATAGTGAATTCCCTGCAACATTGTTAGCTTTGTTGAGGGAGGAGAGTGATAGGGTATAGCTTTACTTCGATGATAGTTTGTAATAGCTTTACTTCATTTTAATGCAAAATGCAGGATTTTAGCTCTCTCTCTCTCTCTCTCTCTCTCTCTCTCTCTCTCCCTCCCTCCCCATCTCTCTCTCGCTCTCCCTCTCCCCGTCGTAAGCGTCATTTCCGCCCGACTTTTTCTCTCTCTAGGCGATTTGTAGTAAGAGAAGCTTTGGGGATGGCGGGGGGCGACCAAAGGTCTCCCCCCCCGCTCAAGCGGGGGCGGTGGTGACAGTGCGACTGGCGGTGAAGAGCGACGACGATCGGGAGTGGGATCTGGCGGTTCTAAGAAGCAAGGCGATCGTTCGGGAGCTGGATCTCCCAGCAAACCCGTGATGGCTAAGACGAGAGGGAAAGCTCGGGAAGCTGCAAAATCTGGATCGGTGGGATCGGTGGAAGGTCAATGGGAAGTGAAACCGAGAAATATGGATCCCAAAGGGATTCTACAGATCGGGAAGAATGGATCGGACCAGAACAAAGCTAATCGAGCTAGGAGGGAGGATCCTCCTCAGAGGGAGACGATGGAGCTGGAATCGAGATCGGGTGTGAGTTTGAAACTCAACCCAATGTTCATTGCGTCGGCCTCTTCTATGGAAGTTGAAGACACAGCTCTGATCGAGGATAGCGGTGAAGTAATGGAAGAAACATTTGACGTGAATGCTGCAATGCTGAGACAGAAATGTCCGATGGAGGTGAGTGAGGATGTTGTTGATTGGAATAATAAGGTGATGAATGATGCTTCTGTGGAGGAAGGAATGGCGGTGACGGAAATGGAGGTATCTGTACAAGATGTTGCAGGAGTGATCGGAGAGGGGAGCATCTCCTCTGGTTTGAGCAAGCCAATTGGATGCACGTCAGATGCTTGTGGGAATGTTGATGTTGGACAATCAAATGTAAACTGCGGGGAGAACCTTGGGAAGGGGGTGACCCCGAGAGTTTCATTTGCGGCTAGTATGGGGAATCCGTGGAAGAAGCCGGATCATGTCCCGATCCTGCATCCAGAAGATTTCAATGCTATTTCAGGAGACGGGATCTCCATTGATCTGAACTTGGACAGAGTTAGAGATAACATGGAGATGCTTGACCGAGCAGTGGTGGGGAAGATTCTGGGTAGAAGAGCTTCGTTCTTCTTATTGAAATCTGAGATCCAAAGACAATGGGGAAGTTTTGGAGAGTTTCAGCTCACCTCTTTGGGTGCGGATTGCTTTATATGTATTTTTACTTCTGTGGAAGCTAGAAATGAAGTGCTAAGGGGCGGCCCCTGGTTTATTGGTGGTAATTTGGTGGGATTGGATAGGTGGACACCCAATTTCTCCCCTGCTTCTATGGAGGTATTGTCGTCTCCGGTTTGGATACGATTACCCAATCTCCCATTGCAATATTGGGATGAATGCAACATTGCTTGGATCGCCACGAAGATTGGTACTCCTTTATGGATTGATGCATTGACAACAAACTGGGGAAGAAGAGAGTATGCTCGGGTATGTGTGCGGATGAATTTGGCAAATAAACTCCAGGCGGGAGTGTGGGTCAAAGGATGGAACGGGAGGTTTTATCAGAAGGTGGAATACG
>NW_021318779.1:326162-335486 GCF_001605985.2 Dendrobium catenatum
CTACCCAGTCTCAAGTCTTCTATATGTCATGTAGTAGTCTGTGATTTTTGTTGTTGAAGTGGTTAGTACTCAATATAATACATCAATATTCAAAAACTTTTTCAAATAAATAAATAGAATAATTTAATCAATACTATTTAACATCACATCTAATATACTCGGACTCATGGGTCACAGAACTATAATAATTCTCCCCCTTTTTATATTTGATCTTCAAATAATAATTATCGCATAGGCAAGGGATGGTATAATTTTTTAATCTAAACATACAAAAAACCCAATTGAACAAGAATAAAACATTTGTACTTTCACTTTCTAAGTATTAGCAAACTAAAAACAATCTAATAATATGATATTGCACAACAGGAAATTTTATTACTAACCTAAGGTATGAGAAAACTTTCCCTTTTATTGAAATCTATTCACCTAAAAAGCAGCAGCTGTAAAAGTACAAAAAGGAAAAAAATCCCTTAAAACACATAACAGACACGTGACTTAGTCAAAAAGGAGGAATCACTGAATCCACATTTTTGTGGTGGACGTTCAGCGGAGTTGCGAGACAGTGATGGATTCTATGGACGCAAACTAATTGATCTGAATGTTGTCACAAGGAAACTTATCAATACTTTCTACTTGCAAACCATTATCTACCATATCATCCCTCATGTTCTGTTGGCTACGGCGCTGCTGGCTGTGAATCGTCATAGGGAATTTATAGCAAATCGTCAAAACTAAAACTCAGACATGTTTCTGTCCGTTCCAGGTATCCAAATCAGATTACATTGACGCCAACGATGATCCATTATTTCTGTATTCATTGATATTAATTTAAGTGGAATCTGCAAACATACAACACCAAAAAAAAAAAAAAAAAAAAGAATTTAGAAACCCCCCCAATATTAACCCAGTGCAACCAAAAAAGACAAGGACAAAATTACAGCCAGACAAACCCAACACCAGAAAAAACGAAATTGATAACTAGACACTGTTCCTCCCTCAAAATTGCCTAAAAAAAAATAAGACCAACACCACCCAATTCCAGAATCAAATAGACGACAAA
Organism: Dendrobium catenatum; assembly: GCF_001605985.2. Classification (NCBI taxonomy): domain Eukaryota; kingdom Viridiplantae; phylum Streptophyta; class Magnoliopsida; order Asparagales; family Orchidaceae; genus Dendrobium; species Dendrobium catenatum. The sequence continues at coordinate 327,223 of NW_021318779.1, forward strand.
ATAAAAAAAAACACACTACAACTAAAAAAAAAACACAACAACCATAACACAAGAGACGCCCCAAAAAAATCTTAACAAACTATTGAAAGGCCAAATCAAACATGTGCAGCAGGCCCTCCTACAATTTGAGCAGCTTCTCCCCCTCGTTCAATACAAAAATTCAGGCTCCCATCAGAAAAAAAAAAAAAAAAAGCCGAACACAAAAAAAAAAATATGGCACCCACAATGAAACAGATACAGACAATAGAAAAAAACCCAAAAACAACAACAAAACACAACTGTATACTATGACATCTGAATCATTATGGAGGAAATTGAAAAGTTGAATTGCTACAACAAATAGAACCCGGAAACAAAGAAAAAAAGACAAAAATATAAACCTAAGGAGATGTCTATAAAGCAGGCAGAATGTTTGGCAGCAATGGCCAAATCCGTGGGCTTTTCAATGGAAATTGGATGTAAATGTAACTGCGATAGGAATCATAATATAGAAGGAGATTGATATTATATGCAATTCACAGATGGCTGAAACGAGGCGTGAAAAAAACCCACGTAAAGACTAGCATGTGACCCCAATCCAGTAACTGCGGAAAAGAAAAAAAAAAAACAGAGCAGCAAGACCGAGATTAAAAAAACTTTTCCATGTCAAAGGGAAACTACCCTATAAAACAGGTTCTATTTTACAAAACCCTATACAAACAAAGGATAGACAGCACTGCGTAGAACATAAGGCTGACTTTTGTCGCCCACGCTTGCTTTTACGGGAATTGGGAGCTTTCCTTTTTTTTGTTGTGATAATAGTGATTCCCCTCAAATTGTATGTCTATTGTTGGAGGAGGAAGGTAGATAGGTATCAGCGTTTAACTTTGATGATAGTTTGTTAATCAGCTTTATGTTCATTTTTTTAAAGGGCAAAATGGCAGAATTAAGCTCTCATCTCTCTCTCATCTCTCTCTCCAACGTCTCTCCTCTCCCCCTCCCTTCTTCTGCTTGCTGTACTCATTTCACCTTAGACATAATCTACAACTCACTAATCTGTCATTGCTACAGATTATGACCTTGATACTCCACTAAACAACTACTCATCTCTTGTTCCTTTCTTCTAGCCAAGCTCTAATTACTAGCTAATAACAGCTATTACACTCCTCACTTCGTACATCAAATCATCTACTCTCTCTATGCTTCTTTCCAAATGCTCATTTTCGATTAGGTACCATTTCACAGTTCTACCGATCGCTCCTACAATATCCATTAACATCAAAACACTCTCTGCCACATCATATCTACCCTCCCACCATCGAGACCTCTCCTCACTTCACTATCTTCTTCTCCTATACCCTCTGCATCTCATTAGACCTCTCTCCCTTGCCTCTCTACTTGCTCTCCTCTTGTTAATTTAACATCCCATAGACTTGCCTCTCTCTACGTCGTCATCCTCTCTCTCTCCATTTTCTAAAAATTTAACTCTGTAACTCTTCTCACTCACATCCTAGCATCTTTTCCAACAAACATTACATCAAAAAAACTCAACTAAAACAAAATTCTACCACTTCTCTTATCATCCTCGCTAATTCAAAAACTCCCTTAGAATTAAGCCTAGCCTTCTCATAATTACAGCTTTGCTTCTAACCTAACTTCCATCTAATACTTCTCTACCTCATCTCGCACTAAAACATCTTTAATCAAATTAAGCTATACTCTCGCTCTCTCCTCTTCTAAAAAGCAATCTTCTACTTATGATGCACCCCTTGCTCTTTACTCTGCTCCTTAATCCGCTGTCTCTCTCTCCTCTTCAAACTAATTCACGAACAAACCACCACAAACAGCACACCCAATTCAAACAGCTCTCTACTATCACTCTCTCTCTTTACTAGCTCCACCTAACATACCACTTGCATCATATACCCAATATACTCATCTCTTGGTTCATTTCTCTAGCTTTGCTCTCATTTCTACTCTTTCTCTCTCTACTCTCTTCCTCATCTCCTCTTCTACGCATCCCTTTAACGACTTTTATAGCTCTCTCAAATAATCATCTCTCTCCCTCGTGCTATCTCTATCTCTAACTTCATCACACTACTCCTCTTATTGTATTCCCTTCGCACTCGGTTCTTGCCATACTTTCTTCTTAGCACTCTACCTCATGTAACAAACTTCATCCAACCAGTCTCCCTCTACAATAAATCCCACATACACCAACGTACCCCCATCTCTCTTCTTCTACTCCCGATTGAAAACACGTACCTAGCTCATTTCTTGCTTTATATATATATACTTACTCTCTCCTACTTAATCTGCCCTCTGCTCTCTCCTCCTTGGCCCTTCTAACGTTGCACCTGCTCTATGCCCTGTTCTTTTCTCTGCTACGGATCTCAAGAAACATCAACATTCTATGCTCTCCTCTACTACTCTCACCTCTCTCTACTCTAATATTATGACACTCTCCAATATTCGCCTCACTCCTCAGATATCTTCTTCTCTCCATCAGCAACAATACAACGTGAACCTCTTCTCTCTCTCTTGCAAAATGCACTGCCTCAAGACCCTCAATCTCTTCTCTCTCATCTCTCGGCCAAATAAAATTATACTCCGTCATCTTGACTAATCCTTATGAGCTTCTTTCTCTAGGGCTTGCTCTCACTCTCTCTCGTCTCTTCTCTCTCTCTCTCTCTTCTCATCTCTCTTCTCTCTACAACCTCGCCTCCTTAGATTACACTTCTCAAACTTGCACAATCCAACTTGTCTCGCCTCAATCCATCATCTCTCATCTTCTACTCTCTTCCTCTCTACCCTCCATCAATCCCCACATGCTAACTCTCGTTGGCTTCATAAGCTCTCTTGCTCATCGTAACTTATTCTTATACTCCCTCGAGACAATTCAAAAAACAGGCTCTCAGCACTTGGCTCCTCTCTCTCATTGCAGCAACTCAACCGCTTTTGGGCCTCAAACTATCTCACATTAAATTAACTCAAAATCTCCATCAAGTCTCTCTTCATACTCTAACATCTCTCCCTCCTTCATCTCATCACTTCTAAACTCATAAATACAAAGAGTCCACCCTATCACAACGTCATCAAACCTCCCCTACCTATACTCAAATCTAAAATACCAGCTCTCACACTCTCTCTCCTCTCTCATCACTCTCTCACTCCTATTTCACTACTTTACCAATCTCGATTCCACGCCTCGCTAATCAACATCACTCCCTCAATTACCACAAAACAAGAACCTTGCTCCTCTCCAATTAAAGATGCTGCTCGCTCTGTATTCTTTTTCTCCTAGCTCTGCATCCTCCTATCTTTAGCTTTGCTCTCACTACTGTACTCTCTTATATTCCTCCTCATTTCTCCCAAATCTTCGTCTCACAATCTCGCAAACCTGATACAAATCTCGCTCTCTCCACACCGTCTCTTCACTACTGATTTCCTCTCCCGCTCCGTCACCTAACTAATAGATCTACCTCAACCATTAGTCATATTCTTGCTCTTCCTCTCTCTCTCTCTACTGTTCTCCTTTCTAAAGTATCAGGACTCTCCCATCTCTTCTTCGCTCTCATTCCTCTCCTTGCACATACCCCATGCCTCCATATATATAGATATATATATACTAACTTTCTCGTACTCTCTCTCTTACTCTCTCTCTTCCTCCTCCCACCAAAAACCCCCCTTCCCCAACCCTTCCTCTCCTATCGCTCATAAACCCAGCACATACAACACAAACAACACTGCGTCTAACCTAACCAAATAGACAAATCCCACTTGACCCACTCATATATCATGCTCATTCCCTCGCCGTGACATACCAACACAAATACTCTACATATACTCTTCTACTACAGCCTCTCTAATACCCCATTCCCCTCCATCAGCTCTACTCCTTACATCAATGAATTTACCACTCTCCACCTCTCACTACCCTAACCAATTAGGCTCTTCCCATCCCTTGCATCCTCGTGCCCATAAGTCAACACCCTCAAACATAAACCAAATTCCAATTTACATCAACCAGATAGCTATAAAAAATGCAACTTTCCATATTCCTAAACTTTTACTCCTCGCATCCTTCACTATCTTCTCTTCTCTTTTCGGACAATTCCTTCCACAACCACTCAATACTCTCTCTCTCACTCTCTCATCAAACAAATCTCAACTAATACATTTCCTATAGCATCCATCTCCCATATTAGCATCCCCTTGACTAACTTTCTATGGCTTTCTTCTTATCTGTTGCAATTACTTACTCTCCACATCATCTATACTCTAACCAGAAAAACCCAATCTACTCATCATACCACACAAAGAAAAAAACAAATTTATAGCTCGTGCTATCTGCCATTAACCTCTCTCCCTAGAGAGCCTTCATAGTTAAACCTCCCACTCATAGCATTCCTAACACCGAACCCCACAATTGAACCTCTCTCACTTACTACTCTACTATAAAATCACGATCATAATTTTTCTAGACTATGTTCTTTCAAAAACCTAAACACTTACTCACCTCAAACTACATGCCCCAATCATACATACTAACTCACTCTACATATAATACAGACCCATATCTCTCTCTCTCAACTTTTCCCATCTTCTCATCTCTACCATCGTTCTATCTCTTTCTCTATACATCTATCATTACTCTCCCCACCGTGTCCAGATTTTCAGACCTACTCTCTTAGTATCTTTCTCCTAAGGCCCTTGCTCCTTATCTTTAGTTGATCTCATCTCTCTCTCTCTCATTCTCGAAGAATCTCTCTGCCTACTCAAAACATCCACATCTACATCAATCAACAAAACCAAACACAAACCCCACCAACCCCACCCAAACCAACACCAGAAAAACAAAAAAAATAAAAAAAAAAAAACAAACCCAACAAAAAACAAAAAAAAAAAAACCAAGTCAATCCTCTATGCACTCTGCACCTAGCCTTGCTCATTTCATATTTCTCTCATCTCCACTAACCTTCATACTCATCTACCCTCCCTATCCTTCCAATCGCCTCTCCCCTCATCATCTCCCTCTCACACTCTAATACCCTACATCGTCTACTTCCTTCTCCTACCTCCAAATCGTGGTTTCTCTCTCTCAACCTCTACTCTCTCTCCCATCTCTCACCTCTCATGATATAGCACTACCCAAGCACTACAATTGCATTCATACTTCCTGCCTCTCTCTTGATACTCATTTCGCTCATATAGGCAACACACCAATCTGACTCCATATACCTATTCACTCTCATCTCCTCATACCACACTCTCTACTCTCTACCCCTAACCACCTCTCTCATCTACCCTCTCTCCGATACTATTGAAAACAAAAAACATCAACAAACTCCCTAGTGCAATCATACTCTACTCTACTAACATTTCTCCTCTCTTCCTATCTCTCTACTACCTTCTCTCAACCCTACTACACTATCTCCATTCAATACTCTACTACTCTTCATTCCTTCTATGAAAGCAAGATCATTTACATCCCAGTATTCTATATCTCTCTGCTACCAAAGCTGGCAGTTCTGATTTCAGTGCCAGAGAAGACTCTAGGGACTGGACGGGAGGGCGACACCGAACAGCGATATCCCCCCACGCCCAAGCAGACGCAAGCACCAACACCACTAGCGTAGCGGTACGGTGCCGGACGAGACTCTCACCACAAACAAAAAAACCAACGAAGGACCGCGAACGCGAAAGCCTAAGACGCCGATCGGGAAAAAAACCAAAAGTGTATGGATCTGGTGTTACTAAGACCAAAGCCACAGCAGCGATAGCACTCGGGAGCTTGTTACTTTCCCAGCAAACCATGTGCGATGCGCTACAGACGATCGATACGGAGAAAGCTCAGCCCGAAGAACGCATACAAAGATCTGAAGAATTTCGGAAGAAGAATCTAATCAGGGTGGAAAAGGTCAGCATGGGTAAAGTTTGAAACAAGAGAAATTATTGCAATTCCCACCAAAACGGGATTACCTAACGCACTCGACGACTCAGCAAAGAAATGGAATCGCGCGACCAGGCAAACAAGGCGGATGGCAGCCTAAGGAGAAGAATCCGTTCATCCAGAGGGAGAAATGTGGAAGCTATAGGGAAATGCGCACAACAATCACATGGGGAAAACAATCATATACAACCTAAGAAAAAACCAACCCCCCCCACCCACCAAAAACCAAACCAAAACGACAACATATAACCCCACCACAAACGACGAAAAACCAACCCAAATCAACACCCAGCTCAACAACCAAATCCAAAAGTTGAGTACTGAAAGATCAAATCGATTGTCACTTACGTCCGGCTTCTTCCATGCGAGCGAATAGAAGAACAAGCTCCTGACTTAGAAGAATAGCATCGTGAAGCCATGGTAAGAAACACCTCACTTGGACTGTCACGTGTTCAGCACATAGCACCATGCAATGCCGGGATAGACACTGTCGGATGGGAAGGTGAAAGTGCAAAGAATAAGTTCGATATACCTGATTTGCCGGAGTAATAATTCGTCAATGAGTGTCTTCTGCTTAGAGGAAAGGAATGGCAGCCATAGAACCCCACATCACCAACGACCCAGCCACAAACCATAACCCAATCACCGATATCTCAGGTTCTAATCCAAAGAAGACACAACAACAAACCACAACAACTATCTAAACTCAAAAATCCATACAATACAATAAAAACCTAAGCACAGCGTTGACAGGCACAATGGAAGGATAAGCTTCGTACATCGAATGAAATGCCAAAAGGTGTGAATCAGTGGAGAAAGGAAGCAAGATCCATATGGTTTACCTTTGCGAGCCAAGACAAAAACTCCGAAAAATAGCACGCTCAGATTGACTTGTGGGATATGTTGGCAATTGTTTGCGTCAATCAAATCGTACAAACAGCGGCGAAAGAGGAACACGTTTTAGCAAACAACCAGGTAAGGGGAGTGACTCAGGAGAACATACGTATCGGGCTATTATTGGAATCGCATGCGGAAAAAAAACCAGCAAGGCATCAGCTTGGATCAAATTCCAAGAATCCAATTAGCCACTCCAGAAGATACAAAGACAATATAACTGTATCTCAGGAAGATCGGGTGCATCTCCATTTGATTTAGATATGAACGCTACGCGCTCTCGCCAGCACAAAAAATGGACGATAGCAATTATTGATAAATATTCATATAAACACGGAGCAGTCGTGTTGTGGAGGAAGATTTTTGCAAAAACAATATAGACGAGCACTCTATAGCAATAAAATACCTGAGACTCCCAAAGACAATGCGCGCGTAAAAGTAATATGAAAACGAAAGAAAATTTCAGAACTCACAACATCATTAATGAAACAGTAACGTGCTGCAGGATGATTTCATTAATGTATATTTACACTTCAGAGTGCGAGGATAGAAATGAGTGCTAAGGGGCGGCAACGCGACCCTTGGCTTTAAATTACGCCCAGGTTAACTTGTAGGGACTCGGATCGCAAAAAAACCAATAGTGAACACCCATTCTCACTCCACAAAAGTCATGCCTCCGTGGAGGGATCTGTACCAGTCTCCGATCAGTTGGATACAGCAAAATTAACACCAACCATACCACTTTGAAAATCATTGGAAAAAATGAATGGCAATATTGCTCGCGGGATTGCTACGAACGATTGGTACTCCTTATGGGACTCGAGCCATGACAGCAAACAGGGGAAGAAGAGAGTTAGCTCGGGGTTTGTGTTATGAGGCATGAATTGTGCGAACAACTCCACGGCGGCTGACGAGTGGTCATGGATGGAACGGGGTGAGGTTTTTATCAGAAGGGTGGGAATATGAAGGGCATTGGGCGGTTATGTGCTTTAGGCCATGTCCGGTAAAACTTTGCGCCAATCGGAGAGATCACTTGTCCTTTGATGATGGTGGTCATGCGGATGTTGGGACGAGGAAGGCAGTAGAGCAGCTGAAACAGAATGAGCCTATGGTGAAAAACACTGAGCAATCCTCAGCCAGGATAGAGCGGACTGAGAAAGTGCAAACCAGGACTGCTATTCATCCTGTAGTTAAAATTGAAGGTGGTGGTCATAGCAAAGGAGGTGACAGCAGAATTGTGGACGGAGGGAAGGATGGTAAGCAGGGAGCTATTGCGAGACCTTCCACTGGGAAGGAATGTATTCAGGAGAGTGATGATGAGCTGGGACCGTGGATTCAGGTTCCCCCTCGACGAAGAAGGAGTGCACGACCTACTGGGAGGAATTTTGTTGGTAACAGCAATAGACAGCTGCAAAGTAATCCCAAACAAATTGATTTG
>NW_021318779.1:340945-344450 GCF_001605985.2 Dendrobium catenatum
AGTTGATTTGGGGAAGGTTGATGCTCCTCAGAGCACATTGAGACCTACTCATAAGCAGAGTAGAATGGGTTTTAAGAAACCTCTACCTTTCACGGCAGGTATGCCACCTCCCTTGCCAAAGACCATAAGATTTAAGTTTATGAAAGAACTTAGTCAATTGGGACCTATTTCGGAGTTTTCAAGGAAAAGGAGGAAGGAATTAACAGACATCACTAATGGTGGAGAGGATTCTCCTATTGATTCTGGCGGCGGGGACGCTTCCCCATTTGTTTTTTAATGTCATCAATCCTGATATGGAACTGCAGGGGAGCCCGGAAGAAACAAACGGGCTATTACCTGGTAGCCTCGTTGGTAACAATGAGGTTTGTTTTGTGGGACTGGTTGAAACCATGGTGATGGACATGAGCAGACTGGAGGTGGATCGTTTGATTGGGAATGAATGGGAATTCTTTCATTCCCCTGCAAATGGTCGATCTGGAGGATTGATTGCCTTGTGGAAGAAGAATGTTGCTAAGTTTGAAGTTATTGGCAACATGGAGTAGGTGCTTATTGAGAATCTTACTTTTCCTAATATGCAAAGGTGGACGGTTGCTGTGGTATATGCTAGTAAAGGTTATCATAGCAGACGGTTGCTGTGGGATACTATTAGTCCCTTGGTTTCTTCTGATCTCCCTTTGATTGTGGGGGGAGATTTCAATTGCTGTTTAAACCAAAGCTAGAAGAAGGGTGGGAGGAGATTTAATTTCTCAGTGGGGGCTCAGGAGATGGCTCAATTCATGGTAGATAATGATCTACATGATTTGGGATTTTTGGGTCCCAAATATACTTGGTCTAATAATAAATCTGGGCTAAGCAAGATTTGGGTGAGGCTTGATAGAATTCTAATGAATTCTGAAGGACTGAGACAGGCACCGGTTGCAGTTGTTAAACATTTGGTTCAGCTGACTTCAGACCACTGTCCGTTGATGGTGAACCTTTTTGCTGAGAAACCGAGACCTGGAAACAGATGGATACGGTTTGAAGATATATGGATGACTTACCCTGTCACTTGGAGGCTTGTTTGGAAGAATTGGAACAGGGAGGACTTTGGAATGCCTGATGAGGTGGTGAATCACAAGTGCAGCAGAACTATGAAGGCTTTGTTCTTTTGGAGTCGTAACCGACTGAAAGAACTTAATGAGTTGAAAATTTCTCTGGAAAGCCGTATTGAAGAACTTCAACTGGTGGATTGTTCTTCTAATGGGATGAATGAGGAACAGGAACAAGAACTCAGATTGAAGGCAATTGAGTTGAACACTACTTTAGCTCGGCTTGCAACCTGATGGAAGCAGAGAGCAAAAGCCAGATGGATTGATGAAGGTGATACGAACTCACATTTTTTCCATTCCTTTGCGTCTGCTCGGAGGCGAGGTAATCGTATCATAGAAGTTGTAAATTCTAATTGGGAGAGGATTGTTGATCCGAACCTCATTTAGGAGGAATTTTGGAATTTCTTCATGCTGAAGTGGAGAGACAGGCAGGTATCCCTGGCCAATTGGCCTGAATTCAGTAACCATGATATGATTCCTGCGCAGTACAGTGATAGTATGGAGGCTGAAATTACTGAGTCTGAAATCCGTCAAGCTGTGTTTAGTATGGGCAGTAACAGAGTGCCAGGGATTGACGGTATAACCTCTTCCTTTTTGAAATTTTATTGGGAGATTATAAAGAAAGACGTGACTAGTGCTATTTTGCATTTTTTTGACACTAATGTGATGTGCCAGAACTGGAAGGAAACCCTTGTGGTGTTAATTCCAAAAATGGAGAATGCTAATATGCCATCAAAGTTTAGGCCGATAAGTTTATGTCAATATTTTTATAAGATTGTTGCTAAAGTATTGATTAACCGCCTAAAACCTGTGCTGAGTACTATCATTAGTGAGGAGCAGGGGGCTTTTGTTCCAGGTCGATCTATATCCAGTCATGGGCTGATGGCACAGGAAATGATGAGTAAGTTTAAGTACTCTAACCAAAAATATGGACTTATGGCTTTGAAGATTGATATGGAACAGACGTACGGTTGTATGTCATGGGAAACACTGCAGGAAGTTATGAATTTGATGGGCTTCAAGAAGAGATTTATCACTTGGGTTGTGCAGTGTATTTTTGAGCCAAAGTTCACTTTGCTGATGAATGGGAACAGGACAAGGTGGATTGATGCTAAGAGTGGGCTGCGACAAGGATGTCCCTTGTCGCCGTATTTGTTTATCATTTGATCTGAGCTTCTGTCCAAATCTATTAAACAGCGTGGAGTGCAGCTTGGAGTCCAGGTGGCTAGGAACACAGTAAGTATTTCTCACTTACTGTACGTTGATGATATCCTTGTTTTTGCAGAATCCAGCAGGTGCAATGACCGTCGGATTATGGATCTATTGGGAGACTATTGTTGCTGGACTGGACAGAAAATTAATTGTGGCAAGTCTGTTATTCTTTTTAACAGAAAGTGCCCAAGTTGGAGGAAGAGGATGATTGCTAGAATGATGGGATATAAAAAGGTTGATTCCCTGGAATACCTTGGCCTTCCTCTTGTCATGAGGAGGTTGAATGGGGCTGATTTCTCCAAAATTATGAGAATTGCATTTGAGAAGATTAACCTCTGGGGCAAAAAACATCTTTCACTTGCTGGCAGGGCTCTCTTGGTTAGAATTTCATTATTATCTGTTCCTATGTATGCTATGACCCATACTTCTATTCCTAATGGAGTTCTTATGGCTATTGAAAAAATGGGGAGGCGGTTTTTATGGCAGAAAGATGCTAGCAGTCGTGGGATGCATTATATTGGGTGGAAGGAATTGTGCCAACCAACGGAGTACGGGGGGCTTGGCTTTCACTGTCTTACTCGGTGGAAGGGGGCCTTGCGTGCACGGGCGGTGTGGGATCTCTTTCAGAATAAGGATTCTATTCTTTACAAGGTGTTGATGGCAAGGTATGGTATGAAGTTATGGGAATATGATCATGGGAAGAAAGTCTCTGTTACTTGGAAGGTGATCCAAGATGGTGCTAAGGTGTTGAGATTGATCCTCAGGTGGAGCATTGTGGATGGAAGCCAAATTGATGTGATGCATGATGTGTGGATTATGAATCGTAATATTGCTAAGTGGCCAACATTTGTTAACATTGAAGAAGTGGAAGATATGAAGGTCTGTAACTTGCTGAATAACTCATTTCAGTGGAATGTAGAGATGGTTAAGCATTGTTTTGGGAATACTATGGCTGAACGTATCTTAGCCATTAATATCTCCAATGAGAGTCAGGAGGATAACCCAGAACTCATCTATTCCAGGTTGAGTATGAAAGTTGCGGCAATGGCTTATAGAGATAGTGAGGAGAAAGGGAACTATGAATTCAGTTGGTTGAAGCAACTGAAACTGCACCCACGGGAACATTTCTTTTGGTGGAGACTATTGAGGGATGCCATCCCAACCAATTACTGGTTGAATAGAAGAACTTTAGCTGATACATCTCT
>NW_021318779.1:349737-361503 GCF_001605985.2 Dendrobium catenatum
GTGCAGATAATACTTACCAAAGTTTGTTCCGAATGATAAGAAGGGCTCTCCTACTGTTCATAACGACGCTCATAATTCGCTTTCCACTCTCACTATGTTGGGCCAAACTAAGACTATTTTAATTAAGTGTGCCCAGCTTTGATCCCAAATTCCTTTAGAACAAAGAGATCTCAAATAGATTCTCCCACTAATTATCATTATCTCACTAATTGATAGGACATATCGTTTGTATTAATTGTTCCATCAACTTCGAAACACATTTCGGGGATGGTTCAACAAAGTCATCAACAATAGAACAGTTCCCTAAAATCCGTCACTGACCAGTGAAGAAAGCTGTAAACCTCTGTGTCGGACACATTGACTACAGCTGCTCGAACACTTTTACTGTAGTAAACAAATATCTCTGTTAAAGTGATTTATCCAAGTATATCCGGCTCGTACCATATGGCATTATGCCCAAAACAACATTTCAACCTCAGCATTTAGCCATTATTGAATAATTGAATTCTCACTCCCGATCATCCTCCGTTGGGAAGACCATCGATCCGTTTTGATACCTCCAGTTAGCTTGCTTATTTGATTCTCATTCTGCTCATATGCTTATCCCTCCCGAATAGTCTCCTCAATCAAAACAAACCTTGAGCGACCATGCACAAAAACATGAACCTGTATCTGATTAATCTCTTTATTACTGACAAAACAACTAAGAGCACTCTCTATTATTGGATCTTCTTCTCCACTTTCTTACCAAAATTCGGTGACCCAATCTAGATCCATGCTCCCACAGCGGATGCTAACACTCGATGTGTATCCACCGGCAATCAATGGACCAAACAGCATTTGCATACGAAGGAAGTCGTTTATTTCTCAACATCAACACCACAATTTTGTTTATCTGGAGCGAAAGTACATCTCATAGATTCCACTTCTACTAATATTCCCTCCTAAATCCCGTCTCGACTTCTAGGTCGTGAAAAGCATCGAGCTGGTCGGAGCCCGAGTGGATGCAACACAATCCAATGAGCCCCAGTTTATCAGCCGTGAATGATAGCTCAGCATCTCGTGTTCAATGAAAAGTACATCCGCAATATACAGTCACACTTTCTGTCTGAACTGATGCAGACTGAAGAATCCACCAATTCCTTTACCTGCTGCTCAGCCCTATGACCAACCTTACCGACACATGCTTTATCAATCGGACTCATAAATTGAGGAAGTATATATACTCTTTTCAATATTTTCTGGCGGTTGGAAGAACCCTGTCGCCGTCCTACCTACACAGAAACCTGACCTAACGTCCCCAAAATGCCCCCCTTGAGTTTACCCTTTGAGGTAATGTCTTCTTGTTCGTACCAAAGAATCCAAATCGCACTATTTTTCATGATTCGCGCGCGCAAAAAGCGCACAATCTTATTCCTCCACATCACATTTAAGTTTATTGACATATCATCTCGTATTCAAGACTAACATGATCCCTCTTTCTCGTTGAAAACGTGCGGCCCAATTACCCTCTATAGCCACCTATCTCTAAACATACTTAACATCACCTAAACTATGGTCAGAGATATGAGGCAGAAAGATATGAGAGGGCGAGTCCCTCCTAATCTCTATAACAGGGGGATGAAATTCCCTCTTAAACGGGGATTAGACGCGAAAGACGCCTCCTTCATGATTTGTCTCGCCAACTTGACTCAACCACTCTGCACGCGACCCATCATATCCATACACTCCCAACGCGACCGTCTGTCTCACTGTCGGATTTCTCCGAGCCAACCGCGGCGAGACCATACTCCCACCTGCAGGCTAACACCTATAAGAGCACACTATTCCCTCTCGCTATCTCAACTCGATTCACAAACAACCCCAAACCCAGTACACTATAGAAGATCATGCGGTTTCAGACATCCAACTGGCACCAAGCGCGCACTTGAGAGTCACTTGGGAGCTGATATCCCACGGAGAAGGCCTGAGCGCTACTTTCGAGCGGTCGCTCTGAGTTCTCCCTTGTGCTGTGATGATCGCTACTCACGCTCCCGCTAAGACAGATGCGATGTGTGTCCTGCTCGGCTCCGGTACCCGACTAACACACATTGAAGCTAGCCCTAGAGAGAGCTCCCGCTGGGACCAGCACAGCTTCGATGGAGAGCGTCTCCTCACCTCCACCGGTGTGAAGGCCACAGCTCGGGACGCGCCTCCACCTCGCGTTTATTATCGAAGAGTCAACTAACTGGACCATCCATTGCCTGAAGAAGTGCTGCCGATCCAAACAAATGTCAGTATTAACAGCATTTGATTTCTTCCAGGCATTTGACGCAGCCGACATCTCCTCCTTTCTCCTTCGTTAATCTTCGTGACACGCACCTGGAGCTTTCCTGGTTGATTGAAGAAACTCGTGCATTGAGGCACTTACCACAGAACAGCTGGATGATGGGCCTCCCTCCTTGGTGCCGAAAGAACCAGGTACAATCAACATCGACAAATGCCACCGCCTATTCTGCTGAGGCATTAGTTCACGCTCAGAACAATCCACCAAAATACCAAAATTTAACACACGGGCTAGCCCGTTCAAACATTCATACTGAATTGATTCAACATGCGATAAACTGAAGGCCTTACGAAAGATCTTGCAAGCTACTCATTCTCCAAACGTAAAGCAAGAGGTTTTTCCTGTTCGCAAAAATGGGATTATCCGATATTTTTTAACTCACCTTCAATCGTCCAGCCAGGAGCCAGACGCAGACCGTCTCATGACAGTCCGCACTTCAATCTGCCCAGTGAGTCAAGAGTGCCAACCTCGCGTGGTATCACAATTGAGATCAGCCCCAAGTTTCCATCAAAGGAACGATCACTTCCACCAGTAAACAATCACCTCCTGCATAGCCTCTCCTGCATACTCTCTTACTGGTGCGATTATCCCTTCCTCCAAACTGATCTACAACTCCCATATAACTCATTGGGAAATCTTCCGCCTCAGAGCCCCCCCAAGAATCTCCATCACCTCCATTACGATCAACAGACCTCTGCATTGGCACATCCCTACCTCCATTCCCAGATCTCCAGCTAGGAAACTCCCTCTCCAAGCTCAGCAGAAGGAACCACCTCCTTCCCAGCAACTATACCTTTCATTCAGATTCCCCCGATCTCGAAGAATCCAGCTCTACTCGGAGGTCTAGCACACGACCTCCAAGAACCAGACGATGACAGCTCCTTCACTACCCTGCTCCATACTTTACCTCCCACACATTCCCCCCCAATTTGCCATTCTTCACTCCATCTCCCCGACTAGAAACCACCTCCAGCCTATTCTTCCCTTCCACGAATCTCCTTTCCATCCCACCGCTCCTCGTCGAAGGGCTGACAGGATGACCGCAGGTCACCCCCCACCATAATCACGAATGAGCCCCGTCCAACACCGGCGACCAAGATCTCGAGCCAGGAGAGACTCCCCTCGATCGGCGTCGCACGGAGAAATCCCCGAAGAGACAATGTGAAAGAGAGAGAAGAGAGACGAGAGCAAGTCAATTCCCAAGAGAGCTTCTCTCTTAAACCACTCTATGAGAGAAGAAAAAATTTAAAAATTAAGAGGCATAAAAGAGAAAGTGGAGAGGGGAGATGGAAGAACGGGGAGGGGAGGGCCAGTGAGGGTGTGGGAGAGGGAGATTGGACGAGAGGAGAGAGGGAGAGAGACGAGAGGAGAGGAAAGGGGAGAGGAGAGAGAGAGAAGAGAGAGAGAGAGAGACGAAGAGCAGAGGTAGGAACGGGGAGAGAGGGAGACGGGAGAGGGAGAGGGGAGAAAGAGAGAGAGAGAGAGAAGAGGAGAGAGAGAGAGAAGAGAGAGAGAGAGGAGAGGGTGGTGTGTGGGAGAGGAGAGGGATGAGAGAGTAGGATGAGTGAGAGGGTAGTGGAGAGAGGGGAGATGGGAGAGGGGAGAGAGGGACGGCAGGAGGGTAAAGAAGGAGAAGGTAGAGAGAGAGAGAGAGAGGAGAGAGAGAGGAGAGGGAGAGGGAGAGGGAGGAGAGGGTGAGGGTTGTGTGTATGTGTGTTGAAGAGAGAGAGAGAGAGGGAGAGATGAGAGAGAGAGGAGAGGCGAGAGAGAGGGAGAGGGAGGCGAGAGGGAGAGGGAGAGAGAGAGAGAGCTAATATTGCATTTAGCATTACCAAGGAAATAAAAAGTCGTTACAAGCATAGAATAAATAAAAAGAGCTACCACGTCGTTCACTTCCACCCTCAACAAAGACAGTAGAGAAGAAGGGGAATCTTCTTAGTGAGTCCTTATACAAAAAATTACCCAAAATAGCCAAATGAGCCAGTTAATCCGCCGGCGATTACTGTTCCCGGAGGATGATGTTGGAACAAAACTTGATTTAAAGTTAAGCATTGAAGGAGATGTCTAGTTCCCTCAGACATCCACGATGGTGTCCAAGGCCGCCAATTCCCCCCAAGCGCTGCATCCAACGAACCCGCATTAGAGCAGTGGCTTCCCTCTCTCTCTCTCTCCCTCTCCTCTCTCTCTCCTCCCCCATCTCTCTCTCCTCTCTCTTCTCCCTCTCTCTCTCCCCTCTCCCTCTCCTTCTCTCTCTCTCTCTCCCTCTCTCTCTCTCTCCCTCCCTCTCCCTCTCTCTCTCTCTATCGCTCATTTCCCCCTTTTTTCTCTCTCTTGTTTTTTTTTTCTAGAGAGAGAGGCTCTGGGTATGGCGGGAAGTGACCGAAGGTCACTGTTTCGTCCGTATGGGGGCGGAGGCGATTGTACGGAGGGAGAGGATCGTAGGCGTAGCATTGGTGGAGGAGGGGCTGTGAAGAAGCTCGGAGATCGTTCTCCTAGCAAACCGACGGGAGGCAAGGGAAGGAAAGGCTAGTGAAGGAGGTAGAAATGGATCGGACGGATTCCAGGAGGGCCGTTGGGAGGCTAAATCCAGGGGTAAGGCTTCCAAAGGAGCGGCATCGCCGGCTAAGGACGGAACTGGCCCGTCTCCTGCTGGGGACATTTTGGAGGTAAGTCAACCTTCGCCTTTGGGGGGTGGGGGGGGGCTGCGGATAAAAAGATGGGAGTGAAGGTTTCACTTGATCCGATCTTTGTTGCTAATGGGACATCCATGGAGGTCGAGGGGCCTAATCCGGTGGTGGATGATTGGGAGGATATGGAGGAGGCCTTTGATGTGGATGCCAAAAATGGCAGGGAGCTCGGGACTGCTGGCGGTGAGCCCGGAAGTTGCTGAATGGTGCAACAAGATGGAGGAGAATACAGGTGTTGAGGGGAGCGATGTGGCTATGAAGGATGATGAGGCAGTCAATGTATCTATTGGGTGTGAAAGTGCTGATACCACCCTGGTGCCGATGGAAACCCGAACAGAGGGCACGCAACCTGTTTGTAGAAATGTTGAGGCTGCTGGAGAGGCTGGATGTGTCGAGATGGGCAGCAGGAAATGTACGACGGTGGGTAATCCGTTCTCGGCTTTAGTTGGAAATCCTTGGAAGAAGCCGGAACACATCCCGATCCTCCATCCCGAAAAGCTTGATGCCTTCGCGGAAGATGGTACTACGATCAACCTCAACCTGGATCGTATCAAGGCCAATATGGACATGCTGGATCGTGCGGTAGTGGGGAAGATAATTGGTAGAAGCACGTCGTTCTTCGCTCTGAAATCGGAATTACAATGGAAATGGGGCCGTTTTGGTGAATTCCAGATCACTATGCTTGGTCATGGCTATTTTGTCTGCATCCTTACCACGGTGGAGGCGAGGGATGCTGTGTTGAGCGGTGGGGTCCTTGGTTTATTGGTGGCAGCTTGGTGGGCCTTGATAGGTGGTCGCCGGATTTTTCCCCAGCTTCGATGGAGGGGCTGTCGTCCCCGGTGTGGATTAGAATGCCTAATCTACCTCTACAATATTAGGATGAGTGTAATATTGCGAGGATTGCCTCCAGATTTGGTACTTAGTTATGGATCGATGCGCATACTGGAAGCTGGGGACGCCGAGATATGCTTGGGTTTGTGTAAGGGTGAACTTAACCAACAAGTTGCTCGCGGGAGCATGGGTCAACGGATGGAAAGGGAAATTCTACCAACCAGTAGAGTATGAGGGTATCGGCCTTATGTGCTATGGGTGTGGAAAAGTGGGACACAGGCGGGAACATTGCCCCTACAAGCCGAACAGCATCGGAATTACGGGCCCGAGCAGTCCTGGGGAAAAGCCGTCAGCTCGAACTCTGGTCGGGAGATGTAATGCTCTCCCTCCTATACCGTGTACTGGGGAGCTTTTGACTACCCCTAAGCCTGGCCCTACAACGGCATTTATGGATGGAGGTGACCCTCCCCCGACTAGTGGTAGTTCGGGCAGCAGTGGGCATGGGGTGCCCCCCCCCCCCCCCCCCGTGCACCCCCCCCCCCCCCCGGCTTCGTCCAGTGCGGGTATGGACCCCTGTGTGGGAGCCCGTGATGAAGAGGTGGCGGTTGGACCCTGGATTCAAGTCCCTCCTAGGCGTAGGAGGTCCTCCCGTGCCCCGGGCACGGCTGGTCATAGCAGTATCCCCAAGGCCAAGCCTATTGCTACTAGGCAAGTTGATCTGAGTAAGGTGAGCCTCCCTCAAAGCAAGGTACGGCCTACTCAAGTGCAGAAACGAATGGGTTTTAAAAAACCGCTTCCTTTTACGGTTGGAATACGATCGGATAATTCCACGGTGAATAGGTTCTCGTTTGACAAGGAGCTGAGCCTATTCAATTTGCCGGTGGAGCTTCCACGAAAGAGGAAAAAGGAGATGGGGGACACAGATGGCGGCGGGGATGCTTCCCCTTCGGTTATTTAATGTCCACGGCCCTCATCTGGAACTGCAGGGGAGCCCGTAAGAAATAAACGGGCTACCACTTGCGAAGCCTCGTTAGTAATAAAGAGGTTTATTTTGTTGGGTTGACTGAAACTATGATTGAGGAAGTCAATAGATCCGAGGTGGACAGGATTATTGGGAAAAACTGGGAATTCCTCCATGTTCCGGCTAATGGTCGTTCGGGGGGATTTCTTGCGATATGGAAACGGGATGTTGTTCAATTTGAAGTTTGCTCGATGTCAAATCAGGTGTTTATTGGGTGGCTAACCCTCCCAAATGGTCAAAGGTGGTTGGTTGCGGTAGTGTATGCCAATAAGGACTACCATTCTCGGCGGGCTCTCTGGAACGATATTGGCTCGCTGATCAACTCTGAAGACCTGTTGGTGGAATTTTGAAAACATATTTAAAAATATTAGTTTTCTTTGGGACTTAAAATTGAATTCTAAATCGAATTGTCTCGTTAGAAAAAAGTATATCACCTCGAGAGGTGAAAAATAAAATATTCATAACGGTAATAGATCTTAGAATTATAAAATTCATCTTGAATATCTGTGACCGGATGCTAAAGAAACTTCATATGGCCCCGAAGGGTCAAAAGAGGATTCAACTGAAATATCCAGCTACAATATTCAAGAAGTGTGAATCGTTAGGTTCACATTCCAAGCCTTATCAAGAATGATGTATTCTCGAAGGGGAAAATATCAGTCGATGAATATTCTTTGAATATGAAACAATGAATCGCACTAAGATATTTATAGCTTTTCCCAAAGAAATCCAATTGATTTTTGAAAAATCAAAGTTCTAAAAAATCAGTCGCATTTGTTGTCGGGGTTGTGGCTGTTCTAAATCTTAGAGCGCAAAGCCCTCGTAGTTAATTACATCGTAGAAAAACAAGGGTCTCTATGAAATACTCTCGAATAAATAACGTACAAATCTTTGTTAGATTTTTCTAAGGAGTGATATCAAAACGAGAAGGAATTTTGGGAAACTCAAAGAGAATGGTGACAAAATGACATCTTATTAACAGAATCAAATAGAGAAGAGTAGGGGATCACTTTGAGATCTGTAAACCATCCGGGAAGGTCCCCAACCTTGAATCTAAATTTGGCTATGTTTAGGATGAAATGACCTTTAATTAGAGTGCGATATTATTAAAATTTGGGACTATATCCCAAGTAATTTGAGGGTCTTATAATCAAAGATCTGCCCCGTATCTAATCTATTTTGGACACTGGGACCACAGTTCGTCCATCCTAACTATGTATGCAAGGTCTGGCACTTACCACCGGCCTGGATGGTGGAGCCAGCTAATACCACCTAATCGAATTAAAAAGAGAGATCTGGTCTTTTATGAAAGATGGAAGGGAGTTGTATTTAAAGGTTTTGCGAGAAGTTGGGGCAACATCTAGAGCATTTCCTAATTGGCCTTCAACTATGTTTGGTGCTAAAATGCTAAACTGGATGCAATTAAAATTTTGACTTCTTAAGTAGATGTTTCTAATGCATGTGTGCGGTGTCAACTTGTAAAATCTATGTCTGAAATTTTATAAAAACAGCTATATAAATAATTTTTTAGAAGACTGGACTTCCCCAGGTCGCACCTCGTCCTTCATAGTCAACATCGACTCTTCCCGCAGGCAGGGGAAGTGGTCTAAACAAGAAAGGTAATGCAAACAATATGCATGCGACCCGGGGTCGTCCCCGGCTAATCCTAGATTCGTTATCTTTCTATGTTTTAGACTCACCTAATGTTTAGACTTTTAAAATATGAGTAGAAAAACATTTCACACCCTCCGATCTCACGATCCAGTGCGAAAACAAAGAGCGAGCAAGCAATCGCCAAAAGACTTAGCTAAATAGACAAGTACTCCTAAGTCAATCAAATCAAGTCACATCAATAATACAAATTAATTAATAAGTCCATTAGGCATAAAATGTCCTTGCTTATTACAAACCAGAAATAATACAGAAAGTAAAGATGCCGTGCACCACTGACACAAGCCCGGATCTAAGCCTAAGTAATGACGCAAGTGTATTTTGATGTGTGAGATACTCTACAATCTTTCAAGTCTTCAAATCTTCAATTTCATTCTTCTTTGACTCTTTTCTTCAATCTTCTTGGAATCGTTCATTAGTGGAAATACCCCAAATGGACAAGAGGTCACTTCCCTCAAAGGGAAGGCCAACTCTTTCCTCTTTGGTTGGTAAGAATGAGTACTCTGATCAAATTTTAGATTTCCAAAATTGAAAAGTGTGCTCCTATAGAGGGGGTGCCAATTTCCTCTTTGAATCCAACTTTTGGAATCTATTTGTTATCCCAACTCAATAATAAACTATTTCAAACAACTTGACACTTGCACAATATTACAATTTGGATATTCAAAAAATAAAAAAATCTAGACCTCATCTCTCAGGTTATCCTAAGCAATTAATCATACTTAAAAAGCAATGATTCCCATATAGCAGTTGAATGAGCAAAAAAGAAGAAAGTAACACACTTTATCCCAAGCCACGCTCTTTGTTTATATTGGGGGCTTGCAGCTGTGAGCACCTGTTGCAAAGTTATATATTATGCATTTTTTTATTTTGTCCCCATTTTTTATATTCCCTTGCGCATAGAGCGTGGCACCTGCAGAAAAGCTGATTAGTCAGCAATCGCCCAGAGCGTCTTAGCCTAATCCTAAAGGGTAATCAGTCGCCAAACACATCGAATCCATTCCACAGAGTACGGAAATAAAGTAAGCAGACACGCAAAGACAAATTTTACATACACAACATGCAGTGAAAACTACAAACAAATCCATAGCACTCAACTGATACAAAGTAAGTAAACACTTGGCTCTCCTGATCTAGAGTTGGTTTCCTAGCACAGTCATCTACAAGTGTGTGAGAAATCAGGTCGTTGTGGCGTGGGGATGATCCTAATTAAGTGATTAGCTAATGGTAAACTCTAAAGAAATTTTGGATTTGTTAAGCTTAGAAGGGGCGGTTTTAATTAAAATTTACGAATATACCAGAATTTAATTTTTTAATTAGAAATATTTGTAGAAATTAATTGAATTACTACCTTTGTTTCACACCGCAGCCGTGCACAAGTTTTATCTCTACACTTCCTTGGGTCATAAGCTATTAGCCTCGTAGGCCTGGTGTACCCAGTAGTAATCGGGTTGATTAAATGTTATTTAAAATTGCGTTGAATTAAAAGAGCGTGGATTAATATAAAAGGGTGTTGCTGATCTTTAATGGAATTAGTGTGAGAATTTATTAGCCTAATTAAGAAAATTTTCTGAAATTTGGGAGAGTCTAATTATGTTTTGGAGTGTTAGTTCCGGCACACCGCTTCAACATAAGGGGGCGTCAAAATTTGCTTTTCAAATTAGAGCTTAATCTTAAAAGGTTTCAGCATTTTAAATAAATACTTAGGACCTTAATTAGAGTTGTTATACAGTGGTACATTCAATTTGGAGTATTTCTATTCAAAAAAGTTATGTTTTTAGAAGTTTAAGCCCCGATTTTGACCTAGAGTGCGACCTCAAAAATGTTGACTTTTAAAATTGCAGAATTTCTGGAAATTTATATTTTAATAATACTAGACAATCACTATGAGTTTAATGCAAGTGAGTTTTTACCGCAGGTGAATTTGGATTTTCAGGAGAATTAGTTATGAATTATTGATAGTGTTGGGCAGTTAATGAATTTTAGGAATTTCTTTAATTAGTAGAATCTCTTTTGTGATTTGGCTTCAAAACAAATTCCCAATCTTTGAAAACACCTCCAAAAGGGCAGAAATAACTAAGGTGGGAATCCCAAGTGTGGGAGATTTTGGTCTGATTTTTGAATTATTATATTAATTATGCTCAATTAAACATTTAAGTTTCAACTTAAAATTTAAATTGGGTGTTTAAATGCTGTCAAATCAAGGGATTTCAATTATCATAGTATTAAGGACTGACCATTTGGTCAGTTGAGGAGTTTATATGTAATGTTCGGATCTTTTAAATTGGATTTATGACCATTTTTAGAAGTTTAAAAGGCTTAATTAACAGCCTAAGACATTAGAAAATTAATATAGGACCCTAATCTCTTCAATACAAATCACCGTGGTTTGAAAAATTTCTCTAGAAGAAGACTTTTGAGGCGTTATGTCTGCACTAAGTTCAAGATGTTCCATATTTCAACTCAGGGAAAATAATCTAGCAATGTATGGAAAATTTTTTTCTAAGTTTCTTCAAAAAACATGAAGGTCCTTAATTATTGATGACAATCTAATTAGTCACTAATCTTTTGAATGGACTTGAATCAATGTTTAACTATACCCCTCATACTCAATACACAAGGCATGCGTATGAACCAACATAAACACATTTCAATTACCTAAATCTAGGAGAGCCGTAGACTAAGTGGTTTGTGCACCTAAGCATCAGATATTAACTTACATAGATTAAGACAAAATTAGTGAATTAAGTCAAGAAACATGATTATTCACTATCATCACCCTTGATTTCATTCAAACATTATGCACTAAAAATCAACATTTAAGATCTCAAATGACTTTCTTAAAGCACGTAAGATTTCACAATATATAGTTTAAATAATTATAAAATACATAATATAAAATGATATATATTATATATATATAAATAGGGTAAATATATATTTAATAAAATAATTATATAATATTTAAAATACAATTTCGAGGGTTGAAGGAATACCACCTGAATCCATTCCATAGAGTTTGAAAATAATACAAAGATTTTCCTTGATATTTTTTTAAATTTACTTAATTATTTATTAAATATTTAAAAAACCGGTTAAAAAAGCTCCAATAATTCAAAAATACCATCAATAATCGATCTATTTACATAAAGATTGAAAATTTTTCTGCGGTATGGGAGACCACCATGCCACTCAACAAACATGCATTCCAAAATTATCAGATAAAAATA
>NW_021318779.1:365972-371609 GCF_001605985.2 Dendrobium catenatum
CTGCTCTCTCCCTTGCATCTTCGTACAGTTCGACTCAGAGGTCGAGAGGTCTAGAGTATGGGCGGATATGCCTTGATGCATCGAGGTGGCTGGGAGTACGAGAGTGAGAAGCACGATTGGGAACTCTGTTAGAACGCTTGACTAGAAGCTGAGAGGCTCAGGAACAGGTAGCATAACCTTTCGGTATGAGCTGTGGCTTCTTGCACGCATCCTATTGAAGAGCTCCAGAAGCGTTCAGAGAAGATGATCTCTACTTCCTCCTTCGGCTGATGATGCGCAAGGCCCTTGTGGCCTTGAACTTTGTCTCTCTTCTATTCTTTCTTCTGCAACGGCGCTCTCTGAACAAACTGTTGAAGGCTGGTACTACGAACATCTTCACTCTATATGTCACATTTTCTTGCTCTTCTCTCTCATCTCACTCTCCAATCCTACCAACGATTCTCGTGCCTCAATGACTTACAACCAACAAATATTCAGATGCCCAGCTCCTCCTCCTGCGCTAG
The DNA here is from genome assembly GCF_001605985.2 of Dendrobium catenatum. Lineage (NCBI taxonomy): Eukaryota > Viridiplantae > Streptophyta > Magnoliopsida > Asparagales > Orchidaceae > Dendrobium > Dendrobium catenatum. The sequence continues at coordinate 366,476 of NW_021318779.1, forward strand.
TAATAAAGCTCTGCATCCATCATGATTATTCACAATACAAAAGACTACTATCCTCACTCCTGAGACCGAGAGAATCATTCAATCCTAACAAAATATTCTCTCTTTCCTCTAGGATGTACATCCTCAGTTATCTCACTCCCTCACTGCGCTCTTTGCCCTTTCTTGCCGATTACTTAAGAATTCACTATGTACTCCCTACAATAAGCTCTCTTTGCTACTCTCATTGATTGTCAGAACTATCGTCTTCCTGTTAATAGGCTTTGACCTTACTGTAGGTTGCACCAATAGCTCTGCAGAGTGGTGACCTCTTCTCTGCTCTCTGCGTTGTCTTCATCTTTGTGGGCCCTGAAGCTCGTCTCTGCGTCTGGCGTTGCACGACTCTTGTACTTGCGGTTTTATGTCGGTCTCTATCTTCAAAAAGAAGGAACCCCTTTCTGTCTTCGATGGAGCTTCTCAAGTCTCTGCTTAATCCAAATCAGCCAGCCTTAAGCCCACTCTCTACTCTTTTGTATATCCATTTCCAACCTATCTGCTCTGTTGTTATTTGAATCCACATCGTAATTTTTTTAGAATTCTACAGAAGTGAGGCGCAATATATCACCCTCCACAATAATCCTAACCCCTGTAATGTCGTCCAAATCCATCCAAGATCAACTATGACAGGTCAGTTTTACCAATCTGAAGCATAGCATAATTGAACAAAAACCATAAGTGCATATGACTGTCGAGAAACACACTATTGTGCCCTCCTGTGTGTGTGCCCCCGACTACCCCAAGTGGCACAAACCTGTCCATCCATCTCTACTGCCAGCCTGACGAATCAGATTCCTACTGTTTAGGCGGGCATCAAGTCTTCTCCCTCACCGGTCAATATAACTATGACTTTCGCTCCGATGACTTCCTCACAGCATATATAGATTTGGAAAAATCATAAAAATAGAGTCCTCAATCGGCTCTACACACTTTGCATTGTCTTCGCTCTCTCTCATCTCTACCTCAAACCCCTGTTCTCTTGTAGCGCATCAGCTCCTTATGACGGCCGTGGCTTCTTGCTTCTCCTCCTCTCTCTAGTCTCTCTCCCCTCTCGTATCTCTTCCCTCTCATCCCTCTCCCTCTCTCTTGCGTATCTCTCTCTCTTCTCTCTCTCTGACCTAGTAGGCTATCTATCTATCCTCATCTCCCTCTTCTCCTGGACCTCGCTCTCTGGCTTACTCATCTTCTGTTGCCTTTCGCTAGGGAGTGTTGCGTCAAAAGTGGCTCTCTCGCTCTTTCTCTGCCTATCGCGTGTTGCTCCCTCTTCTCTCTCTGCACTTCCTTTGCATCTTCTCTCTCCCCTCTCTCTCTCCCTCTCGACTCTTCGGTCCTCCCGGTGCTACTCTCTTCGCTCATCTCTTATTCTTTCTCTAGCCTTGCTTCTCACTTGCTTCTCTCTCTCTCATGCTCATCGTCTCTCCCGTCTGTCTCACTCTCACACCCTCTCCTTGGACAGATCCCTTCTTAATTCTTGTTCTCTCCATCTCTCGCTCGCTCTCCTACGCTTTCATAAGCAACTACTCGTCCTACCCGTGCGCTCTCTCACTTCTCTCTCGACCTCTCTGCTCTCTCTATCTGGGCCTATCATCTTGTCACTCCAACTTTGCCCTTCTTGGCATGCTCTTCTCGCTCTCCCTTCTACTTCTCTCCTACCCACCTATCAATCGTCTTCTCCCTCCCATCTCTCTCGTCCCTTCTTCTCTTCTCTCTTCTCGTCCTCTTCTCTTTGTCATCCGAGGGTGACACCCCGCAATAACCGGATAAACTCAAACGATGGTTGAAACAGATCCAAAGTGAGTCCATTTATGAATCGGCATCTCGTTCTAAACTGCTTTGCCAACGCGCGAATTTTTCATATGGCACCGCATACCATTACTGTTGCGGTCACGGATTCCACTTATAATGTTGACTGCCTTGCTATGTTAACCCTTCATGGACTGTGCATCCGCTCTTAGCCGGAGTGTCGGCTCGTTCTTCTGTATATAGTGCACTTTTCTATGTTTTTCAATTACATCCAATCTGTATCAAAAATGAGTTGCTCTACAACGAAAGACCGATAGTCACCAAAAGATCTAGATTTCCTCCATCACATTTGCTACTTGCCCTTCTCACTTCATCTCATCTCACATCCTTCCCCGCGATCCACTTTGAACCCCTTTAATGCACCTCTTCTGCGGTGCTAATCGTTTTTCACCCCTTGCTCTTTTAGCTTGTCTCCCATGCTCAGTCACCCCACCTCTCTCAATCTCTCCTCGCGTTCTCCACTCTAATCCGCCATCTCTCTATTACTCAATCTACACTCTCTCTGCGGCCTCGCTTCTCCTATCTCGATAATTCCCCTCTCACTCTATGTGTCTTATTGTCTCTTCCTGAGACTTCTGCTCTTTCATCTTATTCTTCTCTCTTTTCTCTCAGCTCTGCGCTTTTCTCATGAGCTCTGCTTTGCAGACTCGAGACAATAGTGATCCAAATCTCCGACCATACTCTTTACACCCCTCTCTCTACTTCTCTCTCTCTGCCTCACACTCACACAAGCTCATCTTCTACTCCTCTCACTACACATCATTCCGAGCTCTCGCGACTTATCTCTCGTGCTACATACCTCCCAGTCTCCAGACGACTTCTCTCTCTCTCTCTCTGTCTAGGGATATATTCTTGCTCTTCAATCATCTTCTCATCCTCAACTCTCACCATCTCTCTCATACACATCACATCACCTTCTTCTCCCTCTCTCTCTGACGAGAGGGCACTTCTCGTGCTCAATACGCCCCACGTTGATCGGGAGCGACTTCAGCGAGAATGTCGGACGAATTTTTGGTGCGTAGTTGGAGCGGGCTCATTCCGCTGTGCTTATCTAGTGGTGGGGAGTGACCACTCGGTCACCCCTCGCACCCGTCTCCATACGCAATGGACGAAGTAGAGAAGAAGGAATTCTGTGGAGAGTAGGAAGCAACCTGGAGGTGCGTTCTAGTCGGGGAGATGGAGTGAAGAATGCGAGGGGCGGGCAATACTTGTGGATATATAGGGGTAGAAATGGAGCAGGGTAGTAAAGAAGCATTGTCTTCGTCTGTGTTCTCGGAGAGGTCGAGTGGCATAGATACCTTCCGAGTAGAGCTGGATATGCGTTCTCGAGATCGAGAGGTGTATTCATTTGATCCATGGAGGCTATTAGTTGCGCGGAACGCGACAGTGAAGTATCTTTCTGCCCGAGAGCTCAGAGGCAGTCATGATCTATCTTGTAGATGCTGGAATTAGGAGTATCGGTAATTGTGCCAATTGCAGCGGTTACATAGTCGTATCTTCATGGCTACCAGTGTGAATGGAGCATATCTTTTGGAGAGAAAGGTCTGACGCCTGCGCACAAATAGTTCAAGGGCAAGCTTATTCAATGCGAGGTTAATATCGGCGATACTCCCACGTGCCATAGTACTTGGATTCCTAGTCGGCCAGAATATCAGTATGACAAGGCTAACGAGATGGATATTGTTACTGCTTGGAGCACGTCTTTATGATATGAGGAAACTTGGAGGCTGACTGATTACCTCAGATTATGACAGAATGAGATGGCCATTGACCTTCACTTTGGAGCAATTTGAAGTGTATGCTGAATTGAAGGAAGGGCTTCGGTCTGGCTCCGTGGATACCGATATGAAGGCTGCGAGTAATAAAATATCGGTTAATCCCAATTAACACATGATTCGGTCGACCAAATATAGACAAACCTACAACTGTGTTATTTACTTTGGGGCAAGATTTGCAAGTAGCATGATGCACGATCTTCGTTTATCCATCTGTGCGAGCCACTAACGGCTTGCTCAATATCGCAATGTTGAAATTCATGTTGTCATGAATGGCTCATTTGAACGGCTAGCCCCGCATTGCCTTGTGTTTATGTTTTGCGCAGCCACACCTGATATTTTTTGTGCCGATTTCGTTCCTCAGTTGACAATATATGCTCCACTCCCCATTAGCAGGAACAATAGGATGCTTCCATATTTCTGGATTTTGTCATGCTGATGTACTGGTTCTTCGCACAAGGAGGGAGGCATACCAGCTGTTTGTGGTAATGTGCCTAATGCAGAGTTTCCTTCAATCCAATCCAGGAAAGCTCCAGGTGGTGTCACGAAGATTAAGAAGGAGAAGGAGGAGATGTCGGCTGCGTCAAATGCCTGGAAGAAATCAAATGCTGTTAAACTGAATTTGTTGGATGAGGCAGACAGCTTCTTAGGAATGGATGGGTCGGTTCAGCTTGATTTGCATAAGGCTAGAGGTAATGTTCAAAAGCTTAATCGAGCTCTGGTTGGCAGTTTGTTAGGACGACGGCTCCCATTTTGGGTGGTGCAAAATGAACTCCAGAGGAAGTGGGGACACCTTGGATTAACCCAGATCACGCCGTTGGGTTCTGACTGTTTTCTCTGTTGGTTTGTGAATATGGAAGCAAGGGATAGTGTCTTGGTTGGTGGACCGTGGTATGTTGCAGGTCAGATCATTGGAGTTGATCAGTGGACAACAGGGCTCTCTTCTAAATCCTTAAGAGGATTTACATCCCCTGTTTGGGTTAGGCTCCCAAACTTGCCATTGGAGTATTGGGATGAAGCCAACTTGGCTAGGTTGGCTAGGGGAATTGGGGAGCCGTTGCTGATGGATGAACAAACTAAATTGTGGAATAGATGTGCTTTTGCGCGCATCTGTATTCGATTGGATTTGTCAAAAAGATTACCCAAGGGCATTTGGGCTAATGGTTTGGAAGGGAGGTTCTTCCAACCAATTGAATATGAAGGAATTCCTTTGATATGCATGAAGTGTGGGAAGGTTGGTCATAGGGCTGAGGCATGTAAGGAGGCGTACATTCAGCATAAGCAGCAAGAGGTGATGAAGGATGTCTTTCAGAAACAGGTGAGTTCGGTTGATACTGGATCGGGCTCATCTAGTGGAGGTGTGGGGAAATTGAAGGAAGTGATTGGCTCTGGATTCCAGGTTAATTCAGAAAAAATGGTAGGGGAATCAAGCTCTGTTGCAGCGGATATCGAGCATGGGGAGTGGACTATTGTCACTAGAAGAAGAAGAAGATCCAATAATAGAGATGCTAGTTTGAATAAAG
>NW_021318780.1:0-16588 GCF_001605985.2 Dendrobium catenatum
CTTAGGCTTAACAACCTAATTACTAGACTCAACATTTGAGGGTGAAGAAAATGGTTGAATTCAGTTGCTTATATAGAGTTGGTGGAATCATCCAGGTTGATTGTAAGATCGTCTAGGATGAATAGGAGAAATCTTGATGTCTGGGATGATTAGTCAAAAAGGGGTCTTATTATCCAGGATGATCATACATCATCCGAGATGATTAGATATAGGGGTTTATCCGAAGAAGTCAATCTAGATGACTATTAATGAAAAGTATCATCCAGGATGATGAGCAATAATGAATCGTATCGGCCAAATTTAGAATGTTTAACCATTTTTTCCACGTGTATCATCTAGGAAGAATAGGCTGATCATTCAGAACAATCATAAATAATTGAGTAGAATTTGATCAGATCATCTAGGATGACGTGGATCTTCTAAGGCGATCTCAAATAATAGAGTCAGATTAGTTCTTAGATAGGTGATGAAGGGTGAATTGATGATATCCTTTAGGATGATAGAAATATCATATAGGATGATGTGAACAAAAAAACTGAATGTTAAGGATGGAAGGAGTTGATCAAAAGAATCCCCAATAAAATAAAAACAGGCAAAAAGTAAGAAAAAATAACGAAAACATGATAAAAAGCACTAAAAGAGCAAAAAAACAATTTTTTTAATCAAGTCTGGACAAAGAGAAATTTTCTTGTGATTCGATTAAAATTTAGCAAAACATGAATTAACATTATCGAAATAAAAAAATGGTAAAACAACCAATCCTGTTGTCCCTAGCTCAAACTTCTTACAGAGCAAACCATCTTTTGAAAACAAAGATCTAACTAAAAAAAAAAGCAATTGGATAAGAAGAAGTGATCAGTTCAAAACTTCATTCTAGAAAAATATCTTATAAAATAATATAGCAAAGTAATTAGTCATAATCATGAATTTCAAAATCAGTTCTTTGAAAATATCATGTACATATGAATTCTTCTAAGATTTAAAAATTTAAGAGAGAAGCAAGCTTGATTTCTTATAGGCTCATTTTGTGCCTTTTGTCAATTATTTGGCACACTTTGCACATCTTTTGATTTTTGATACACTTTTTGTATCTTTCAATTTTTTTTGGCGATCATTGCGCTTCTTTTAAATTTTTCTTTTTGAGCTCATTTTTTAACTCTTCTCATTTTTTAAGCTAGCTCCCTCTCGAATATTTTAAATACTCTCAGAATCATATTCATATGATAAATATAATAATATGATCAAGAATGCTTGAGAGTGATTTAATGACTTTAAATTTATTTATATGAGATAGACTACTTTAAGAAGACAAAAAAGATCTCAATTATAGAGTCTAGTGGTTGATTTGAGATATACTTTTCCTTAGAAAAGGATATTATATCGCTAAAAGGATTTAGAGGAAGGGAAACAATCAACGGTGTTTCTACCATTAACTTATTTAGGAATGTCAATCATTGATTATAGAATTTTAAAAATAAAAATATGGAAAAATGTGTCATTTCAATAGTGATTAATAAAACAAAATAGAAGTAAAAAATATAATAATAAAGCACAAAAAAAAATGAACAAGCAAACAACAAAAACTAAAGAAATATAAAAAATAGAAAATTTAGAGTTCCTATAATCTCGAAAGAAGGGTTGTGCCTTGGATACCAGATTTCTAAGTTTTGGAATCCTAAGAGTTATATACGGATTCTCTTAGTTGTACTCTGATGGGACTACTTTAAATCAGCTTGAAATTTAGCTCAAAGACAAACACTAAACATTATATTAGGTCTACTAGCTGTTAAGTAAAGGAGTGATCTAATTATTCCTCTGTATTTCTTTTGATAACCAGATTTTCCATTTGAGTGTTCATATAAATGAACACTAGATCTCATGGGAGTGTTTATTGGCTTACCTTTATCCATTTCACATTTATTCAAGATGTCCTAAATGTACTTTGATTGATTAAGAATGGTTATATCATTCATTTATCTTATGATAAATCCAAAAAATAGGACAATTCTCCTATCATACTCATATCAATTTTCTTACTCATTATTTTAGAAAAATCACATAACTTTTTATCAGAATATCCAAAAACTATATCATCAATATAGATTTGAACAATGAGTAATTCATCTTCTACTCTCCTAGAAAATGGGTGGTGTAAATGCACCCCTTAATAAACTCTCTTTCTAGTCGGAATGTATTAAGCCTCTCATACCATATCCTGTTAGCCTGTTTTATCCATTCAAAGCCTTTTTAATTCAAAAAGGCAATTTAGAAAATAGGAATTCTCAAAACCTCGGGGTAGCGCTACAAACACATCTTTTTTTATTACTACATTTAAAAAGGCACTTTTGACATCTTTTTGAAAAACCTAAATCCTTTATAACAAAAAAAAGCTAGTAGCACTCTGATTGCTTCCAATATAGTTATAGGGGCAAATGACTCCTCAAAATCAATTCCTTCAATTTGATTATACCCCTTCGCCACCAATCTTCCCTTTTTCTTAACTACCACACCAGAATTATACATTTTATTCTTAAAGATTCATTTAGTTCCTACTATACTTTGGCTCGTATATCTTTCAACAAGCTCCCAAACATCATTCCTAACAAATTAATTTAATTCTTCTTACATGGCTAAGATATAGAATTCTTCAGAAATGGTTTGATTGAAGTTGGTAGGTTTAGTCATTAAGATGAGGGAAAAGTGGTTAACTTCTTTTCTAAGTCGACGCCTAGTTCTAATACTTTCAGAAGGGTCTCCTAAGATCAATTCCTTAGGATTACTTGAAGAATATCTCTAATCTCTAAGCAAAGTTTTTTGAGGTTCTACCCTTTCCTCTAAATTTATAGATTTTACTCCTTAGGTAATTTCACCTACATCATCTATGCTTTGATTGTTTGCCCTTTCCTCCAGATTTGTATTTTATACTCCTTGGGTAATCTCACCTTCTTCATCTTCTTTCTCAACTCTAGACTTCTCAGAATTAGATTTATCATACACTACATAAGTAGTCTCCTCCACCACAAAATTCCTCTTATTAAACACTCTAAAGGATTTCCCTGTGCTTGAATAGCCTAAGAACACTCCAATATATTTTGAGTCAAATTTTCCTAAGAGTGATTTACCATTATTTAGAATAAAAACCTTACCACAAAAGACGTGGAGGTGAAAGAGGTTGGGTGTCCTACCCTTAATGTGAAAGTTCGTTAGGGATGTTAGGCCCTATATGAACTAGTCCCAAGGCTAAATAGGAGAGAGGTGAATTTGTAATAAAAAATCTTTCAATCAAACCATAAAACACAAACTAATACCATCACATAGAAATCACATGTTGAAATTAAAGTGTGGAAATAATAAGGAAAGAACACACCGGATTTATAGTGGTTCGGTCAAACCTTGACCTACGTCCACTCCTTGGAGGCACACTCCAAGTATTGCACTAAACTAGTGTCTCTCCTTTAGCCCCCACATCTAGGCAGAGAAGTCCTTACAAAATCACTTCCACCTTCCCTGTTGCGGCGGAGTCGCCTGGTCCTTTGACACCAAAGAGATCTTCTTCTTTGGCGAACTTCCCTCGAGACGAGCCTTGAATCCGACGATATTAAGGTGAAAGCCTGTCGGAGCAACCGGGTGGAATCCCCTCCACACTCCCTTGAGCCCCCACTCACAGGATCTTCTCCCTCTCAAACTTCACCCATTCCGCACTCCCTTCCAAACTCTCTCTTCTAGTCTCCCCCACAAGAATGAAGCTCCAATGGCTGCCAAAGACCCTTACAAAAGTTGCCATGTCATAGCTTGAATAGAAGCTCTCAAAACAAGCTCATTAATGCAAGTTGCTGACATTATCATCCAAGATGATAGTAATATCATCCTAGCCGATAAGTTCAAATTCAGTTCAAAAGTTGCCATAGGGTGTTTTTTTTAGTATGGATCTAATATTCACCCTACTCAACACATAACAAGATGTATTTATAGCTTCAGCCCAAAAGTATTTTGGAAGTGAATACTTAACAAGCATGGCTCTCCCGGTTTGGATGGGATGATGTTTTCTTTTATAAAAGGATTTTGGAAAATAATTATACATGATGCTTGGCATGCCATTAATCATTTTTTCAAAACAGGATCTATACATCACTATTGGAAGGAAACTTTGATTGTTTTGATTCCAAAAATTCGAAATCCAATGGTTCCCTCTAATTTATGTCCTATTAGTCTTTGCATGACTATATATAAATTAATAGCTAAAATGTTGTTGAATAGAATGGAGATGGTGATTCACAAGGTCATCTCGGTTGACCAAGCAGCCTTCATAGGAGGTCATTCTTTATTGGAGCATGTGTTGTTGGCTCAAGAAGTTTTTAACAAATTTTGGCACTCGAAAGCAAAGAAAGGACAATTGGCTATCAAAATCGACATGGAGCAAGCATACGATAGCATGGGATGGCAAGCACTAAAGCAAGTTCTTCTTCACTTTAACTTTCCTAGAAAATTTTTGTAGTTATTATTGCAATGTGTCACAGAACAAAAATTTTGCATTTTGATTAATGGGAGGAAACCTGATTAGATTGAAGGCAAGAGTGGATTTAGACAAAGTTGACCACTATCCCCTTATCTTTTTATTTTGTATTCACAAATTTTATCTGATGCTTTCCAACTTTGTAGAGGTGGGTTGGGGATTTTAATTTATTTTAATGTTCCTAGAATTTCCCATTTGCTTTAAGTTGATCATGTTCTTATATTCTCGGAAGCAAGTATTAGGAAAATTAAAAAGGCGAAGAATATTTTAAACAAATATTACAAGTGGTCAGGATAGAAAGTTAATCATTACAAATCTATTATTTTATTTGGGAAGTATGCCAACTAGAGGATGAAGAAAGAAATTACAAATTTACTTCAGTTCAATGTTGTTAAGGGAATATGTTATCTTTGTGTAAAGATAACATTAAGGAGGATGGTGGCATTTGAATTCCAAAAGAATATGGAGGTGGATTTTAATAAATTGAATACTTGCAAGAAGAATTGCATTTCTTTGGAAAGGAAAATGGTGATGGTAAAATCAACCTTCATATCATTACAAATGTTTTTGTCGTCTCTTTCTTTGGTTCCGTTGGGAATTCTGAAAGAGTTTGACAAAATGTGTAGAGGCTTCTTGTGGAATAAAAATAATGGAAATGTTGGAATGCACTATGTTTCTTGGGAGTTATTATGCAAACCAAAAAATGAAGGTGGTCATGGACTCTTTTTGGTAGTTTCTAAGATAGGACCCCTTCATGTTAAATTTTCTTGGGATTTCTTCATGAAGCCTAATTCTTTGCTCAACCAAATTTTTAGAGCCAAATATGGCACTGATTTATGGACTAATCTGGTTAAAAAAGGGTGTTCTTCTACTTGGAAAATTATTTACAATGGTGCTACTTACCTTAGAAACATTGTTATATGGAAAATTTCAAATGGTAATTCTATTAATTGGTTGCATGACACATGGATATTAGATAAATGCAATTCTAAATGGCCTACTTTTATAAAAAATTTGGAAATCATGAATTATAATCTAAGATTCTTAATCTGTAAGGGATCTTGGAATGTGAATCATCTTAATTTGTTCTTTGGCAAGCATCTTGTGTACAAATTCCTATTGAGTCTAAGCAAGGAACGGATCAAATGGAACTAAAGCTTAAGGTTGTAAGTAAATCCATTACTGCTTTATCCCTAGAAGCTACGATGAAACACAATTATGATGGTTGTCACTGCAAATGGATGAAAAAAATTAAATTGAGACCACGTGTAGCGCTCTTTTGGTAGAGATTATACAATGAAGCAATTCCTTCTAATTTATTCATGTTGTACAGAAGATTGATCAATTTCTCAGGTTTCCCGAGAGGTTGTGCTGAGGAGGAACATAATAGTCACAATGCTGGGAGATGTTTTAACTTCGGAATGTCATCAACTTGTTAATAAGTGGGGATTTTAGATTTCCTTGTTTGAAGACTTTCCAGATTGCTTAGACGGACTAGAGAGATTGTCAGGTACAAACTCTCTCATTACTAATATCTATTGTACAACTATCTTTCTTATTTTGGACAAGTAGGAATAAGATGGTTCATGGAGGCAAAGAAGTCACGGATGTTTCAATTGCTGCTAATACTATTTCAATGGCTACTGTTATCCCGTTTATTAATATCTATTCGGACAACTGGGATGTCAACCAGCATAAGCTATTTTCTTCTTGTCATCCTCCTCCACGAGGATGAATAAAGATTAATATTGATGCTTCATTAAGAAGTAATAATATGGCAGGGATCGGAGGTGTGGTCAAGGATGATAGAGGAAGGTTTTTACATGCTTTTGGTGCCCAATATTTGCATTGGGATATTGCTTAATTGGAAATGATGGTTGTTTTCACTTTAAAAAATATAATTCAAGATTGGATTTTGGAAGCTTAAGGTGTGATTATAAAAGGAGACAATATCAACATCATCAAGACTCTTCAACTACCTTTGAAGAAATTGAAGAATAAAGAAGGAATTGAAGAGAATTTGGCATTCATCCAAGACTTCAATCAAATTTCTTTTAATTTCTCTACTAGATGTTGTAATAAATTAGCAGATTGTTGTGCTAATTTTGCTTTAGGAAAGAGTTTAATTTGGATTGATCTTAATGATTTGGAGATTCCTCCTTCTTTCTTGTTCATTTTAAAGGAGGAATGTGATTCTTTAGGTTTGATTTGAGTAGCTTGTAAGAGTTTCTTTTTCTTATTTAAATGCAAAGTTGAATTTCCTTTAAAAAAAAATAACAAGCATGGCTCTAGCTATTTACTTTCCCATTATTTTTGTGTTGATGTTTTCTTTTATGTTTTGTGCTTTATTGTTAATTTTTTTAGTTCTATTTTATTTTATTAATCACTGCTGGAATGATATGTTTTTACTTGTTTTTGTTTTTAAAAATTTGTAATCAATGATTGACATCCCTAAATAAGTTAAAGGTAGAAACACCACTGATTTTTTCCTTCCTCTAACTCCTTTTAAAAGTATAATTTTCTTTTCTAAATAAAAATTTAACTCAAATCATTAACTGGACTTTGCATTTAAGATCTTTTCTATCTTCTTATAGTAATCTATCTCGTATAAATAATATTCAAAGTCATTAAATCACTTTTAATTTTTCTTGATCATGTTATTGCATTTATCATATGAATAGGATTATGCTTTATGGTTTACTCTTTATATTAGAGAGTGAGTTTTTCTTCTCTATTATCTAGAAAATATTCTCACAATTGTGAGTATTTAAATGTTTCAAAAGAGTGCTAGCTTACAAAAATGACAAGAGGCAAAAAATGAGCCCAAAAAGAAAAAACTAAAATGATGCGCAATGATTGCCCAAAAAAAATGAAAAGATACACAAAGTGTATCAAAAAATAAAAGATGCACAAAGTATGCAAAATAATTGACTAGAGGCACAAAATGAGCCCATAAGAAATAAAGCTTCCTTCTTTTTAAAACCTTTAAAACTTAGAAGAGTTCATGTGTCACGTGATATTTCCAGATACTTCATTTTGAAATTTATAGTTATAACTAATTACTTTGCTATATTATTTTATATGATATTTTTTTTGGAATGAACATTTTATTGGATCACTTATTATTTCCAATTACTTTTTTATGAGTTAGATCCTTATTTTCAAAAGATGGTTTGCCCTATAAGAAGTCCGAGTTGGGGATAACAAGATCGGTTGTTCTACTTTTTTTTTTCTTTTGAAAATGTTAATTCATTTTCTTTCTTATTTTTAATCCAATCACAAGAAAAATTTATCTTTTTCTAGCATTGATTAAATTTTTTTCCTCTTTTTAGTTCCTTTTTATCATATTTTTGTTATTTTTTCTTAATTTTTGCTTCTTTTTTTTGGGGGTTTCTTCTGATCAACTTCTTCCTTCCTCAAAATTCATTTTTTTGTTCACATCGTCCTAGATAATATTTCTATCATCCTGGACGATATCATCAATTCACCCTTTATCACCTATCTGACAACTAATCTGACTCTATTATTTTATATTGTTTTGGACAATCCACATCAACCTAAATGATTTGATCAAATTTTACTCAATTATTTATGATCATCCTTAACGATCCACCTATCTGTCCTGAACTATATATATGGCAAAAATAGATAAATGTTTTATATTCAACCGGTATGATTCAATATTGCTTACCATCCTGGATGATCCTCCTAATTATTTTGGATAATACTTTACCTCAATGGTCATCCAGACTGACTTCTCGGGTTGATCACCTATGTCTAATCTTCCCGGATGATGCGCGATTGTCATGAATGATAGGAGTCCTTTTTGGCCAATCATCCCAGACATTATACATTCTCATGATCGTCCTGGATGATCTTGCAATACTAGATGATTTGACATACTCTATATAAATAGTTGAATTCAATTATTTTCTTCTCCCTCAAATCCTTCAAATCTTCATTCCTTCTCACCCAAACTCTTAATTCTTATCAATGGCTGGTGGAAATTGATCCAGGATGTTGGATGGAAGTTCTTCGAGTGTACCTTTGAACCCTTGATTAATTGAGGCGGCTTATTAAGCTGTCAATCTTCGCTATAAAACTTATAGAATCACACCTTCAAATATTGTCAGTCCTCGCACTCTCACTTACCTAGTATTAGATCTATTCACCCCCACTACTCTAACTTTTATTTTGACACTTTCCTTCATATTTAATTCTGAATTCCTCTATGAGTTCTTCGTCAGTTTAAGGATAAATAACACAAACAATACACTCCAATCCTATATTAATAAATTACTCATAAAAATCACCTAGCAGGACTATCATGAACTTCTCCAACTTTCTACCACTGGAGATAAGCTTCATATATTGTCTTCAAATCTTGATTTTAAGAAGGGTCCCGTTAATAAATTACTAAGAAACACTAATGCCACCTTCCATGATGGTGCCTCAAGCTCCTTAGAAAAAGATGTTAGGATAAATTAATATCTCCTTAGAACATTTGTGATCCCAAAAGCTCATGACCATGTTCACATCACTTTGCTTTTCTCCATCACCACTTATTACATAATGACACATAGGGAGCTCAATGCCACAGATCTTCTATTTTGCTACATTGAGCATTTTACTAATATCTGGGATTCAGGACACAAAATAATACCAAATTTAGCCTTAGGACATATTAAGCTTTTGTTCCTGCAACAAAATATAACCTCCATTATAATAACCCACCCAACTACCAACCTTCCTTCTACACCAAAAACTCCTTCCACATTCTTCATACAAAACTCCTCCAACCAGAGCATGAGGGGGAAAAAAGAGCATAGGAAGTAGCTATTCCTGAAGCCGTTCATATCTATCAGCAGTCACAACTTGATCAGTTGGTGGAGAGGTTTGATCAGTGGGAAGCCAGGTTTTACTCCTATGTCATTGCACAAGAATAGCAACATACTACTGATGTTGATCGATTTAATTCCTATATAACCCAATAAAAACAATAGCATGACTAGGATATGACCTGGTTTGGAGAGTAGTTTGCTTTCATTCATATTTCTTTCAGCCACCACCACTACCTCCTTCACCTGATCAGGATCCCTAGTACCTATAGTTTGCCTGATCTTTTTTTGTCTGTACTAATGTTCGGTACTACTGATGTTGATCGATTTAATTCCTATGATATTCTTTTTTTGTTTTTATTCTGTTTCCACATTTGTGAGATGTCAAAAGGGGAGTAGTTGTTATTGTTGTATATTTTCTTATTTTAGTAAAATTTGCATTGCGTTGTTTATATTGTTCTTTTTTATTTTATGTTTCATCTTCTTATAATCTGCTTAAATTGAAATTGTCTAAAAAATGTTTTCCATCTTCTAAAAGGGGGAGATTATTGCAAATTTGAATTCAATGATTATAATTTTGATTATTACAAACATTTTGGGCATTTTTATTTCTATATTACTATACTACTGCAAAACTATTTTGGTTGCCCTGCCTACTTACTTTTTAGGACCACATGGTCAATTAAGTTTCAAGCTAGCCTGAGATTGGGTAGATTTGGACTGAGTCAGTCTGTAACTATTTCAGTGGTTTTTACTTGTTTTTGAGTCAAATGTAATAAGTTGGATCCTGACGCTAAGTAACCTTGTACACACACACACACACACTCAAGGGGAAATTTTTGAAAGTTTCATAATTTTGTATTTTTGATCATATCGTATAGGACAATCCAAAATCATCCAAAATGATCAGTTAAAAATAGAAACCCTAATTAAGGAATATATATTAAGTTAGCTAGATTAAGAAAATTATATAGGATGATATTCACATCATCCTAGATGATAGGCTCAAATAAGAAAGATTCAGCCGCCAAACTCATTCAGGCATGATATTATTTTAAGAAATCATAAATGATGATACCATATCATCCTAAATGATTCATTACAATCATGCATAAATTAGTTAGGTTATTAAGGAAAGAAATTAAGGTCAGTCGTATCATCCTAGATGATCGCAGAATCATCTTGGATGATATGTACAAAAAACCTTAGTTCTCTTGAATGATCAGAATGATATGTTGGATAATTAGTTATAAATTCTGATCGACCACGTGGTTATTCTGAATGACCAAAAAGATATGCTGGATTATAATCACTTATTTTGAGCTTATCGTCCAGGAACATCCAAGCATCATTTTAGACGATATGTTATATTTCTTCATCGTCCAACCTATATCTCATGGATGACAAGAATGTTGTACTGGATGATATTCATGATTTTGTGTTCCTTGAGCCAATTCATTGAGGTCTCACAACCTCCTCAAACATTCACGATCAACCTTTTCGTGGTAATCTTCTATTTACTATACGAAATTTATGGAAGCTGAAAGGTTCATTGATCTTTCTTGTAGATAATTTTTTCTCATTTTAAATATTCTTGTACTAAGGATTAGGACATGGTTATGTATGAAAGCACATGGTTGGTCAGTAGTAGGCCTTTCATTTTTAAACCTTGGATATTGTATTTCATTCCTATGAGGGAGGAATTCAAGGTGGTGCCCATTTTCTTAAAACACACAAATTTTGCCATTACATTGCTGGTTTGAGAAGGATATTTTTGCAATTGAAATAAAAATTAGTATACATGTAACTATTGATATCGTCATAAATACAACTTGTTTAACCTTTGTTAGGATTTTAATAAAAAATTATGCCACAATTTTTCTCCCTAATTTCATTACCCTATTTATCAAAGGTAAAGACTTGGAACAACTTATAATTGATGAATGGAAGCTCTCTCCATGTGCGACTTGTAATAACTTTGCCCACGAAGACGCAAATTGTCCAAAAAACTCAAAAGAACCTCCAAAAATCACCAAAACCACAAAAGTTCATAACCACACTATCTCTAAAGCCTATGTTCCCAACTATACCACAAACCACCAGGAGGTTGATTTCTCCCCTCCCTTAACTACATCTCATATAATAAACCCAGACTATCCTAATAATTACTTCTAATGGAAAATCATCAACTACAATTAATTCTCCAAGCTTTGGAAATATTTGAAATAATTTTTCTTCCTTTATATTGCCTTCAACTTCAAAAATAGTTCTCCCACCACATAAGGATAATTCTATTGAACCATCTAAATATACTCTTCCTCCTAAACTTCATGAGGCTTGCCCTCCTCATAAGTTTACTACCTTTGATCAACCTAATAATAATATTTCTTAAGTCCCTATCTCCACCTTATATATTCTTCAATAAGATCAAAATGTTATTCGCTCTACTTCTAAGCAAAGAAAGTCTTTGTGTAAAGGGGTTATGCAATAATAATAAACAACATATATTTCTCCCAAACACAAACATTATCCATGGAATATTAGGGGTATTAATGATGTTTGAAGAATTACTGTTTGCTGAACCTTTTTTTTTTTTATGGAAGAAAAATTGAGTGCTTCAGCTTTAGATGACCCATTCTTTTGTAGGAAATTTTTTCTAATAACAAAAAGTTACAAAAAATTGAGTTATTGGGTAATGGTTATTTTTGGCTTAAATGGAATGTTTCTTTTATCTCTCTTGCTACTCTACCAAATTAATTCTTGGCTTCCTTAAACATTCTCAATCATTTAAATTTCTTGTTATTTTTGTCTTTGTTAAAATGGTACTAATGAGAGGAAGAGTCTTTGGGATGCTACTTTTAAGATCTCAAAGAAGTATCACATAAAATAAATCATTTATAATTCCAATAAAATTTACACTCAAAATTATATTGAAGATAAAACTTTTGCTCATTTTACTTTCTTCTAAAGTAGAATAGTGGCATTCAAATTCATTATTGTAATCAAATTCCTATAAAAAATTCTTATTATGGTAGAAAAACATTAACTTCTAGCTAATTTTACATTTCAATTTATTTAGGCTACCTTGGTTAGTATTATATCTGAAATAATCTTTAATGATGCAAAGGACATTAATGATATTCTTTAATGATGCATGGGGGTACCTCTTCTAGCTCTCATCCTAAATTGCTAATGATTTATTTATCTTTGGCAAAGCTACAAAAAATGTGAATTTATTTGTTAGAATCTTGGACATATTTAAATATTTAACTAAGCTTCATACAAATATTATCAAATAATCTATCCACTTCAACTTAATAGGGAACATAAATTATGAAGAATAAATTGGAAACATGATTTGCTTTCAACCTAAGTAACTACCTTGAAATTAACTTAGTGTCACTATTTCTAGCACAAAAAATTATGATGTTTCTGACAAAAATACGGACTGACTCAATAATTAGCTAAGTGGCTAGAAACAAAGATTGCTCTCTTTTTTGGGTCATATCAAATGTGATTAAATCCTCTATCTAGAACTACCTCCATTATTGTTTTGGGTTTAATACTCTCCAAAAAAGGAATACACACAAAGTTTTTTAGTTACATAAGCAATTTTTTCAAATCAAAGTAAAAGACATGAGGTAGAGGATTTTTTATAGTGGTCTTAGCATTCATTCAATTGATAATGTCCATTTCTTGAAAAGGTGCTAACTTATTTGGAGGGTATACAACAACAAAATCATTCATGCCTCTTAGTTCTTTTGTAATTATGATACTTTTTAGAATAAAACTAGAAATAATGGTACTATTTTTTTCAAATACCACTTGTTATGTTGCTAGAAAAATAAGGACCAAGATTACCTTAAATGCTACTAAAAACAAAAACCATTAAATTTTCCATGACCCATGGATACAAGGAAAAACTCAGACGAAATTATTCGGTACTATTATTTTGGCATGTTTTAACTGTGATACAATAGCTATACTCAATAAGTTTATTAGAAATGATGATTGGTGTTTCTCCAACTCCTCTTAGATTTAATAAATTTGCTTAAATTATATTTTTAAGATTGGTAAATCTTTTAGTGGCCCTTGTAGCTGGTGGGTGGGGAAGCAAACCTTCACTTATAAAGTTATTTTCTCTAAATTTTTTTATAATGATTATGAACCTAGTTGGAGAAAACTAGTTTGGTTCAAAGGTACCACCATTAAATATGCTATTTTACCTAAAAATCCTTATTAATGGCTCAAAACTAGGGACATTTTGGTGTTAAGAGGAATTATTTTGACCAAAATTATGTTTTTTTTTCAAATTAATATCAAATCTTTAACACAATTATCCCTTGAAAGTATGTATTCATTCAAGATTCATAAATGTTGTGTGCTAGATGAAATTTTCTTTTTCATATAGCTCTATTCATGTATTTCAACTCACCTAGGATTTCAACTGTAACATTACTTTTAAGTTCATGGTACTTGATACTCAAAGTATAGCACACTATATTTGGGTTGAGAGAATTGACAAAATTTTTATGAGCATTTATGCTCCTTTTGAGTCAATCCTGAGAATACAATTCATAACTATCTTAAAAAGCTATATTAGAAATAATATCCCTAACCTGCTAGTGACCATTCAAGACTTATACCTTTCTTGAGAAAATTTTGGGCTATAATGTTGCATATTAAATTATCTTTTTCTTTTATGCAATGTTATTAAATGATGAGTTATGGCACCCAATTAGTTTTAGTTTGTCTGCTTCTCTTCTTTTTGTTGTTGCACCATTCATCATACATTGACTGTTTTGACTTTTTGATGATGATTGTTATTATAGTTTCTTATTATTTTTTGGAAGATGATGCTCTCACTTGATCATGGGTAGCAAATTATTTTTGTGTGATGATAATACATATGCTAGAGTATTTCTTTCTAAATACATGACAAATATTATGCTTCTCTTTTATAGGATTTCAACCATTTGTGGATGTGATGACATCAATATTATAAAAAATTTAAGATTGGTACAACATTTCTATCTTCCTATATTATTTGTGACTTAGACTACATCATTTCTCCAATATTAATGCCTTTTTTGTTGCCTTGTATAATTTTCTTTATTGTTTGTTTTTTATCAAATGTAATTTCTTTTATTTCCTTTTGCTACTAGTTAATTTTTTTTTATGTAATATTGTTTAGTCTTGGAACATCCATGACGTTATAGAGATATAGAGTTTAGCATTCAAGCATAGTATGAAGATCTAGCACATAGAAAAATAAAGAGAGGGGTAAAATAATATTAAGAGACACTAGAACTTTTACTTAAAAAATAATAAGAGGGAAAAATCATGGGCCCTTTCTTAGTTGAAATGAGTCCACTAGTGCCTGTAGTTGATTACAAATGAGGAACTTTCTCAGGGTAAGGCCTTAACTGAATGTCGCAAATATACATCATAACAGGCACATTACGTGGTTGGAGTTGGAAGAATCCCCGTGACATGAGAGTTATTCATAGGAGAATGTTGACCTATTCATTTGGTCAGTAGAACTATTGGCGAGCGACGGAGGTTTGAAGGACCATAGTAAATGTAGAGAGAGTTACTATTTGCATGTTTCATATTCTTGCAACTTGTATTATTTTGATGATTTCAAATATTATTATTTTTATATATCTCCTAACACTTTTTGGAAGTTTTATTTTTTGCTCTAGTGTATACTAACATTTCAGGAAAATCAACTCCAAGCGATGCAGACTTCAAACTATTCATTTGTAAATCATAATTTTTTACATGAAAGGGAGTTATTGTAATTGAGTAAAAAAAATCACAACACACTCTTAGGGGACAATTTTTTGTGAATTGATCGTACGGGACGAACCATGCTCGTACGGGACGATCATGTCAATTAGCCCCTCAGAAGAGCACTGATTCGAACGGGCGAGGAGAAAAATTTCTAAGTCCTAATCGTCTAGGACGAATTTAATATTCATTCCGGGACGAAACTCTCTGGATTCTCACTCGCAATGTTCGTTTAGACGAAGAATACGATTCATACCAGGACGAAACTCTCTGTATGAGTTCGTATCGTACGAAATTAATTTTCGTACCGGGACGAAACTCTCTGTATGAGATTGTACAGGACGAAATTTATTTTCGTCCAAGGATGAAACTCTCTATTTACATCATCGCAGGATGAAACCTATTCGTCCCAGGATGAACTGAACTGACTTAAGTTAGTTGGTTACGTCCTGAAGAATTTTTGGAAACCGACCTATGAAATAACTATTTCGTACCGGACGAACATAGTTGGTACGGGACGATAAGCGTGTACGAAAACAGTTCGTACCAATTTACATTAGGTTCATTTCCAGCACTTTAAGTAAAATCATCCAGGACGATCCACGATCATACGGGACGATCCACTGCGTATAGTATTGAAAACTTACAGTTTTGGGCCATTTTTCTTGTCTTTTGTATAAATTGTCCAAATTAGACTACCACCCAATCTTTTTGTCATTTAATCTTTGTGACTATTAAAAGAAAAGTCAAGGAGAGAGTGTGGGAGAGCATTCACAGGAAGATTCCTACCACTGGAGCGTGAAGGCTTCACTTGTTGTTTAAATGTAAGAATCTCTAATGGTGAATTGGGATTACTTCACTCTTTTCTTCCTTCTTTCTAGATTTCTAGTGAGAAGATCTGTCAAGGAGATCCGGTTCTCTGCCGACACTTGGATAGTATGAACAACCGAAAGGTTCTCTGCCCACACTTGGAGAGTGTTAACAGCCGAAGGGTTCTCTACCCACACTAGGAGAGTGTGAAAGGACGGACGGTTCTCTGCCAACACTTGGGATTGTGTAAAAGGACGACGGTTCTCTGCCGCACCGGGTGGTGGTGAAAAGAGTGTTTATAAAGGCTTCTCCGCCTTGTTGTGGGTGCAAAAGGAGAGACACTATTGGTATTAGTGCAATACTCAGAGGGTGCCTCTGGGGAGTGGATGTAGGTTTGGTTTAGACCGAACCACTATGAATCTTGTGTCGTTTACTTTACTGCTTTTTATTTACTGTATTTTTCTTTTGTTTTAAAAATTTGTGGTTGAAAAACTTTTCTATACAAATTTCTTTAAAAGTTTAATTTCGGTACTACTAAAATTTAAAAAGAGGGTTAAGTTTTAAACTACCAATTCTCCCCCCCCCCCAACTTGGTAGCCTTGGGACATTAACTTAGGATTAACAACCTATTCAC
>NW_021318780.1:20861-27559 GCF_001605985.2 Dendrobium catenatum
TTTTTGAGTGATTTTTATTTAGAGTCTGTACATTTATCATTTTCTATTGTACTTTGTGTGTTTATTTTGATTTTCTTTGATAAAAATACAAAAATCCAAAAATTTGTGTTAATCATCCGGGACGAAAATTTTTCGTACTGAACGACATGTGTGAAATGTCAATTTGCGTGATTTCAAACCGTCTTATGTTTTTGAGTGATTTTTATTTAGAGTCTGTACATTTATCATTTTCTATTGTACTTTGTGTGTTTATTTTGATTTTCTTTGATAAAAATACAAAAATCCAAAAATTTGTGTTAATCATCCGGGACGAAAATTTTTCGTACTGAACGACATGTGTGAAATGTCAATTTGCGTGATTTCAAACCGTCTTAAGAGCAATTTTTAATGTATTTCGTCTATACGATCTTCAAGATTGTCCGGGACGAAATATTTTTTCTCAAATTTCAGGACGATTGAATGCAACAGTTGGACAGATAAGGCAATTTTTATTATGAACTTCAACCGTACGAACCTTTGGTTCGTCCAGACGAACAGATGTCGGTTGATAGCGGGGGACGGTTTTTAAGTACCATTAAAATGAATTAAATCTTGATCGTCTGTACGAAAACGTGTTCGTCTGTATGATCATCTTGGTCAAAAGACTATATGAAAGGATGCTTCGTAAAATGTGTGATTACGAAAAGCCGTTATATTTTTAACTCACTCATTCGTCCATACAAAATATTTTCGTACAGGGACGAATCGAATTCGTACGGAACGAACCAAAATTTTGTCTGGTACGAACTGTCGTTTTTCTTTAAATTTATGGAAAATTTTACTGAACATTCACTCTAACACATCTCTTTCAAAGCCTTCGTCTTTTCAAATCCTTCAATGGCAAGTTCTAGCAAGCGCCAAAAGACTTTGGCTAAGGGCCCACCTAGGAATACATCCGAAAACTTCCTATCTAGATCCAATGAAGAATTTTTTCCTAGGTTTGTCTCTACAAAAATCACTCCATCTAGAGTTCTCCTACAGGATCATTTAAACTTTTAGGTAATGCACTTGTTTTCCCATACTCAATTTGGTTTGATCCTCACTTTAGAACACTTCTACAATAAAGAGACCTTCCTCTATTTTCTGGCAAACATGTCATTCAACTCCGACCACTCTGTTATCAGTTCTTTTGTTTTCAAAAAGAAAGTTGAAATCTCCAAAGCTGACTTTGGTATTTTTCTAAACTTAAGGACTTAAGGCTTAAGAGCACACACTTTAACAAACTCAAATTTTGACTGGACTGAAGTCAATAGGGTGATTAGAGATAGGAGAATTAAGGATCATTTTCCTAAATTTTCAACCTTAGTGCGTGATACCCGTATCATTCAGCATGTCTTAAGAACTTCCATTATTCCTAAAGCTGGTGATAGAATCAACATTACTCCTCTTCTTTCTACTGTAACCTACTTAATCATGATTAGATAACCTATAGATGAGGCTCAACTCTTAATTGACTACATTTGTAGTCTCTCTGAAATTGGTCATGTTGATCATAAAAGGAAGAAGAACATAGCCTTAGGACATCTGATTGCATATATTCTGGAGAAGAAGTATGATTTAACCCATCCTGAACAAGTCTTTCAAGAACCGCTCTACAACAATGATGCATCCTTTAGAGCTATCTTCAACAAGGATGAGCCCAGTAGAACTCATGTAGTTCTAATTGAAACAGAAGAAGAAGCCGGACCTTCACATGCTGCTGGACCAAATTATAAGGATTTGGTTCAAAGGTTTGAAAATTTAGAGGCTCATTATGATCAAAGATTTGATCAAATTGAAACTCATCTGCAGCAGCAAAATTTCTAGCATAATCAGGATATGGGATATATTCGTGAACAAATACCAACATGTTCCCGATCAGTAGTTACTTCAGCTTTTTTGGTGCAGCACCACCTCCTCCTCCAGATCAGGTCCATCTGAGTGATTTGTACAGTGTCGTTCTATGTTTGTTTTGTGTTTGCTCTATGTCTGTTCTGTACTTGAATATTGTTCTTGTTTTAGTGATTTCCTTTTGTGTGTTATCTTTCCATGTTTTAGTTGTGTATTATTGATATCATGAGTATAAATAATAATAGTTTTTATCCGATATCAATATAAATTTCAATGTTTTGTTATTAAATGTTCTAGAAATGTGTGTTAGATTTTATGACATTCATTTTATTTTAGTCTTAATAGTGTTTTATTTAACTTATAAATTTAATCTAATTTCATTAGAAAATATGATTTTTCAAAATTTAAGACATGCTTATAACTTAATATTCATAGATTTTTCAATTCCATGTCTCTTATTTAGACTACATTATCTTGGTATTATTATTGCAATTTAGATATTTTCTTAATTTGTATTTCTCTCTTCAATTAGTATTTATGCACTTAGAAAAATTTGAAATTTTAGATTATTGATTTTGGAAAGAATTCAAATACTCTTGAAAAATTGTACAAATGTACAAAAATCAAAACAAGTGTGCAAAAAATTTGCAATGACAAAAAGAGGGACAAAATAAGCCCAAATCAAAAAGATGCACAAAAATGTGCCGGTATAAAAATAGAATAAGATGCGCAAAGCACCACATGTGGTAATTACTTCTTTCCAAACTCTTTTAATCTCTTAATTCAAATTGATCGAATGTTCATTCTTAATTTATATTGAAATTTGAAATATAAAATTTTTTATTCATCCTTAGTGCAATGATTCTCTTTATCTTTGAGGAGACTTTTGCCTTAGGGGTATAATCAAATTGAAGGAATTGATTTTGAGGAGACTTTTGCCCCTATAGCTAGACTTGAAGCGATTAGGGTTTTACTAGCTTTTGCCTGTTTTAAAGGATTTAAATTATTTTAAATGGATGTGAAAAGTGCCTTTTTAAATGGAGTAATTGATGAAGATGTTTTTGTATAACAACCTCCAGGTTTTGAAAATTCTAAATACCCAAATCATGTTTTCAAGTTAAAAAATGCATTATATGGATTGAAACAGGCACCTAGGGCTTGGTATGAGAGGTTGAGCACCTTCCTACTTGAAAGATCTTTTGAAAAAGGAAGTGTGGATATAACTCTCTTTTTAAAGAAATTTGGAAAAGATATACTCATTGTTCAAATTTATGTGGATGATATCATTTTTGGATCTTCAAATAAAAATCTTTGTGATGATTTTTCTAAATTATTGAGTAGTGAATTTAAAATGAGTCTAATGGGAGATTTAATTTACTTTCTATATTTTAGCATTAAGATACTTGAGGAAGGTACATTTCTTAGTCAAACTAAATATTTTAAGGACATCCTCAAAAAATTTGAAATGGACAATGCTAAACATGTTAGTACACCAATGAGTTCCTCAGTTAAGTTGGATAAGGACCTTAAGGGAAAATCTATTTATCAAAAGAAATTTAGAGAGATTATTTGATCTTTAATTTACTTGACTGCTAGCCGATCAGATTTTATGTTCAGTGTTTGCTTATGTGCTAGATTTCAATCAGATCCTAAAGAATCACATTTGATAGCAGTGAAAAGGATTTTAAGATATTTACTACGAACTCAGAACTTAGGAATTTGGTATCCTAAGTTTAGCACTTCATTTGAATTTGTTGGTTATTCAGATTCTAACTTTGCATGCTGTAGGGTGGATAGAAAAAGCACTTCTGGAACATGTCACTTCATTGGAAATTCATTAGTTTCATGGTCTAGTAGAAAATAAAATTCAGTGGCCCTATCTACTACAGAAGCATAATACATTGCATTAGGAAGTTGTGTGGCACAAGTACTTTGGTTAAAACAACAGTTGATTGATTTAGGATTAACTATAGGCACTATTTCAATTTATTGTGACAATACTAGTGTTATTTGCATTTCCAAAAATCCTATTCAACATTCAAGAACCAATTATATTAACATAATGCATCATTTCATAAGGGATCATGTATCAAAGGGAGAAATTAAACTTATCCATGTTTTAACTGACAATCAACTTGCAGATATTTTTATAAAACCTTTAGCCTTTGAAACTTTCAGTGTATTAAGAACAAGGCTTGGTGTAATTGATTTAAATGCTTAAATAAAAATGTTTTTGCAACATTGATGTTTTGTTTTCGTAGTTTATGTTTTTGTGATTTTGTTTTTGTGATTTTTGTTTGTTTTTGA
The DNA here is from genome assembly GCF_001605985.2 of Dendrobium catenatum. Taxonomy (NCBI): domain Eukaryota; kingdom Viridiplantae; phylum Streptophyta; class Magnoliopsida; order Asparagales; family Orchidaceae; genus Dendrobium; species Dendrobium catenatum. The sequence goes on from NW_021318780.1 coordinate 25,038, forward strand.
GTGATTTTTATTTAGAGTCTGTACATTTATCATTTTCTATTGTGCTTTGTGTGTTTATTTTGTTTTTCTTTGATAAAAATACAAAAATCCAAAAATTTGTGTTAATCGTCCGGGACGAAAATTTTTCGTACTGGACGACGTGTGTGAAATGTCAATTTGCGTGATTTCAAACCGTCATAAGAGCAGTTTTTAATGTAATTCGTCTGTACGATCTTCAAGATAGTCCGGGATGAAATATTTTTTCTCAAATGTCGGGATGATTGAATACAGCAGATGGACGGATAAGACAGTTTTTATTATGAACTTCGTCCGTACGAACCTTTGGTTCGTCCAGACGAACAAATGTCGGTTGATAGCGGGGGACAGTTTTTAACTACCATTAAAACAAATTAAATCTTGATCGTCTGTACGAACACGTGTTCTTCTGTACTATCATCTTGGTCAAAAGTCTTTATGAAAGGACGCTTCGTAAAATGTGTTATTACGAAAAGCCGTTATATTTTTAACTCACTCGTTCGTCCATACAAAATATTTTCGTACAGGGACGAATCGAATTAGTACGGGATGAACCAAAATTTTGTTTGGTACGAACAATCATTTTTCTTTAAATTTACGGCAATTTTTACTGAACAGTCACTCTCACACATCTCTTTCAAAGCCTTCGTCTTTTCAAATCGTTCAATGACAAGTTCTAGCAAGTGCCAAAAGACTTTGGCTAAGGGCCCTCCTAGGAATACATCCGAAAACTTCCTGTCTAGAGCCAATGAAGAATCTTTTCCTAGGTTTGTCTCTGCAAAAATCACTCCATCTAGAGTTCTCCTACAGGATCATTTAACCTTTAAGGTAATGCACTTGTTTGCCCATACTCAATTTGGTTTGATCCTCACTTTAGAACACTTATACAATAAAGAGACCTTCCACTATTTTCTGGCAAACATGTCATTCAACTCCGACCACTCTGTTATTAGTTCTTTTGTTTTCAAAAAGAAAGTTGAAATCACCAAAGCTGACTTTGGTATTTTTCTAAACTTAAGGACTGAAGACTTAAGAGCACACACTTTAAAAAACTCAAGTTTTGACTGGACTGAAGTCAATAGGGTGATTAGAGATAGGAGAATTAAGGATCATTTGCCTAAATTTTCAACCTTAGTGCGTGATACCCGTATCATTCAACATGTCTTAAGAACTTTCATTATCCCTAAAGCTGGTGAAAGAATCAATATTACTCCTCTTATTTCTACTGTAACCTACTTAATCATGACTAGACAACCTATAGATAAGGCTCAACTCTTAATTGACTACATTTGTAGTCTCTCTGAAATTGGTCATGTTGATCATAAAAGGAAGAAGAACATAGCCTTAGGACATTTGATTCCATATATTATGGAGAAGAAGTATGATTTAACCCATCCTGAACAAGACTTTAAAGAACCGCTCTACTACAACGATGCATCCTTTAGAGCTATCTTCAACAAGGATGAGCCCAGTAGAACTCATGTAGTTCTAATTGAAACAAATGAAGAAGCCAGACTTTCACATGCTGCTGGACCAAATTATAAGGATTTGGTTCAAAGGTTTGAAAATTTAGAGACTCATTTTGATCAAAGATTTGATCAAATTAGAACTCATCTGCAGCAGCAAGATTTCCAGCATAATCAGGATATGGGATATATGTGTGAATAAATAAATGCCATAAATACTAACATGGTCACGATCAGTAGTTACTTCAGCTTTTTTGGTGCAGCACCACCTCCTCCTCCAGATCAGGTCCATCTGAGCGATTTGTTCAGTGTATGTTCTATGTTTGTTCAGTGTTTGCTCTATGTCTGTTCTGTACTTTAATATTGTTCTTGTGTTAGTGATTTCCTTTTATGTGTTATCTTTCCATGTTTTAGTTGTGTATTATTGATATCATGAGTTTAAATTGTAATAGTTTTTATTCGATATCAATATAAATTTCAATGTTTTGTTATTAAATGTTTTAGAAATGTGTGTTAGATTTTATGACATTCATTTTATTTTAGTCTTAATAGTGCTTTATTTAACTTGAAAATTTAATTTAATTTCATTAGAAAATATGATTTTTCAAAATTTAAGACATGCTTATAACTTAATATTCATAGATTTTTTAATTTCATGTCTCTTATTTAGACTACATTATCTTGGTATTATTATTGCAATTTAGATATTTTCTTATTTTGTATTTCTCTCTTTAATTAGTATTTATGCACTTAGAAAAATTTGAAATTTTAGATTATTGATTTTGGAAAGAATTCAAATACTCTTGAAAACTTGTACAAATGTACAAAAATCAAAACAAGTGTGTAAAAAATTTGCAATGACAAAAAGAGGCACAAAATAAGCCCAAATAAAAAAGATGCATAAACATGTGCTGGTATAAAAATAGAATAAGATGCGCAAAGCGCCACATGTGGTAATTATTTCTTTCCAAACTCTTTTAATCTCTTAATTCAAATTGATTTATTGTTCATTCATAATTTATATTGAAATTTGAAATATAA
>NW_021318780.1:27659-132878 GCF_001605985.2 Dendrobium catenatum
TTCAATCAGATCCAAAAGAATCACATTTGACATCAGTTAAAAGGATTTTAAGATATTTACTAGGAACTCAGAACTTAGGAATTTGGTTTCCTAAGTTTAGCTCTTCATTTAAAATTGTTGGTTATTCAGATTCTGACTTTGTAGGTTGTAGGGTGGATAGAAAAAGTACTCCAGGAACATGTCAATTCATTGGTAATTCATTAGTTTCATGGTCTAGTAGAAAGCAAAATTTAGTGGCCCTATCTACTGCAGAAGCATAATACATTACATTAGGAAGTTGTGTGGCACAAGTACTTTTGTTTAAAACAATAGTTGATTTATTTAGGATTAACTATAGGCATTATTCCAATTTATTATGATAATACTAGTGCTATTTGCATTTCCAAAAATCCTATTCAACATTTAAGAACCAAACACATTGACATAAGGCATTATTTCATAAGGGATCATGTATCCAAGGGAGAAATTAAACTTATCCTTGTTTCAACTGAAAATTAACTTGAAGACATTTTTATAAAACCTTTAGCCTTTGATACTTTCAGTGCATTAAGAACAAGGCTTGGTGTAATTGATTTAACTGCTTAAATAAAAATGTTTTTGCAACATTGATGTTTTGTTTTCGTAGTTTATGTTTTTGTGATTTTGTTTTTGTGATTTTTATGTATTTTTGAGTGATTTTTATTTAGAGTCTGTACATTTATCATTTTCTATTGTGCTTTGTGTGTTTATTATGTTTTTCTTTGATAAAAATACAAAAATCCAAAAATTTCTGTTAATCATCCGGGAAGAAAATTTTTCGTACTGGACGATGTGTGTGAAATATCAATTTGCGTGATTTCAAACCATCTTAAGAGTAGTTTTTAATGTAATTCATCTGTACGATCTTCAAGATTGTCTGGGATGAAATATTTTTTCTCAAATATCGGGATGATTGAATGCAGCAGTTGAATGGATAAGACAGTTTTTATTATGAACTTCGTCCGTACGAACCTTTGGTTCGTCCAGACGAACAGATGTCGGTTCATAGCGAGGGACGGTTTTCAACTTCCATTAAAATGAATTAAATCTTGATCGTCTGTACGAACACGTGTTCGTCTGTACGATCATCTTGGTCAAAAGTCTGTACGAAAGGATGCTACATAAAATGTGTGATTACGAAAAGCTGTTATATTTTTAACTCACTCGTTCGTCCATACAAAATATTTTCGTACAGGGATGAATCAAATTCGTACGGGACGAACCAAAACTTCTTCTGTTGTGAACAGTCATTTTTCTTTAAATTTATGGCAATTTTTACTGAACAGTCACTCTCATGCATCTCTTTCAAAGCCTTCGTCTTTTCAAATCCTTCAATGGCAAGTTCTAGCAAGCGCCAAAAGACTTTGGCTAAGGGCCCTCCTAGGAATACATTCGAAAACTTCCTCTCTATAGCCAATGAAGAATCTTTTCCTAGGTTTGTCTTTGTAAAAATCACTCCATCTAGAGTTCTCCTACATGATCATTTAACCTTTAAAATAATGCACTTGTTTGCCCATACTCAATTTGGTTTGATCCTCACTTTAGAACACTTCTACAACAAAGAGACCTTCCACTATTTTCTGGCAAACATGTCATTCAACTCCGACCACTCTGTTATCAGTTCTTTTGTTTTCAAAAAGAAAGTTGAAATCACCAAAGCTGACTTTGGTATTTTTCTAAACTTAAGGACTGAAGGCTTAAGAGCACACACTTTAACAAACTCAAGTTTTCACTGGACTGAAGTCAATAGGGTGATTAGAGATAGGAGAATTAAGGATCATTTGCCTAAAGTTTCAACCTTAGTGCGTGATATCCCTATCATTCACCATGCGTTAAGAACTTCCATTATCCTTAAAGCTGGTGATAGAATCAACATTACTCCTCTTCTTTCAACTGTTACCTACTTAATCATGACTAGATAACCTATAGATGAGGCTCAACTCTTAATTGACTACATTTATAGTCTCTCTGAAATTGGTCATGTTGATCATAAAAGGAAGAAGAACATAGCCTTAGGACATCTGATTGCATATATTCTGGAGAAGAAGTATGATTTAAGCCATCCTGAACAAGACTTTGAAGAACCACTCTACTACAACGATGCATCCTTTAGAGCTATCCTCAACAAGGATGAGCCCAGCAGAACTCATGTAGTTCTAAGTGAAATAGAAGAAGAAGCCGGACCTTCACATGCTGCTGTACTAAATTATAAGGATTTGGTTCAAAGGTTTAAAAATTTAGAGGCTCATTTTGATCAAAGATTTGATCAAATTGAAACTCATCTGCAGCAGCAAGATTTCCAGCATAATCAGGATATGGGATATATGCGTGAATAAATAAATGCCATAAATACCAACATGTTCATGATCAGTAGTTACTTCAGCTTTTTTGGTGCAGCACCACCTCCTCCTCCAGATCAGGGTCCATCTAAGTGATTTGTTCAGTGTCTGTTCTATGTTTGTTTAGTGTTTGCTCTATGTTTGTTCTATACTTCAGTATTGTTCTTGTGTTAGTGATTTCCTTTTATGTGTTATCTTTCCATGTTTTAGTTGTGTATTATTGATATTATGAGTTTAAATTGTAATAGTTTTTATCCGATATCAATATAAATTTCAATGTTTTGTTATTAAATGTTTTAGAAATGTGTGTTAGATTTTATGACATTCATTTTATTTTAGTCTTAATAGTGCTTTATTCAACTTGTAAATTTAAATTAATTTCATTAGAAAATATGATTTTTCAAAATTTAAAACATGCTTATAACTTAATATTCTTAGATTTTTCAATTCCATGTCTCTTATTTAGACTACATTATCTTGGTATTATTATTACAATTTAGATGTTTTCTAATTTTGTATTTCTCTCTTCAATTAGAATTTATGCACTTAGAAAAATTTGAAATTTTAGATTATTGATTTTGAAAAGAATTCAAAAATTCTTGAAAAATTGTACAAATGTACAAAAATCAAAACAAGTGTTCAAAAAATTTGCAATGATAAAAAGAGGCACAAAATATGCCCAAATCAAAAAGATGCACAAAAATGTGCTGGTATGAAAATAGAAAAAGATGCGCAAAGCGCCGCATGTGGTAATTACTTCTTTCCAAACTCTTTTAATCTCTTAATTCAAATTGATCTAATGTTCATTCATAATTTATATTGAAATTTGAAATATAAAATTTTTTATTCATCCTTAGTGCAGTGATTCTCTTTATCTTCATGTCTAAATTGGCACATGCCCTTGAAAAACTCTTTTTATTTGTTAAGTTATATAACTTCTTAAATTATATGAAATTTCATGTCTTTCTAATGTTTTTCAATTTTTATTTGCATACATTATTTCAATCACTTTCAAGATTAAAACATCAAATGAATTTCATATTTCTGCTTATATTTCTAACATTCTTTTACCTTTTGATGTTGTCAAAAAGGAGGAGAAATTGTTTGTTGATTTTCGTGGTGTTTGATTTGTTTCGTAGTGTTTGATTTTCGTATGTGTAGTATTTGTAGTATTTGATTGTTTTCTTTATTTTATCCTTTGTGTTGTATAAAAATTTTTTTTCAGTAATTCAAATGCCTCCTTATTTTCATGACTTCATCAATTCAGGGGGAGTTTAGGAGATCTTAGAATTTGAAACCCTACCAACAATAGTTATTTTGCCATCATCAAAAGGGGGAGATTGTAGAGAGAGTTGCTATTTGCATGTTTCAAATTCTTGTAACTTGTATTATTTTGATGATTTTAAATATTATTATTTTTATATATCTCTTAACACTTTTTGGAATTTTTATTTTTTGCTATAGTGTGTATTAATATTTCAGGAAAATCAACTCCAAGCGATGAAGACTTCAAACTATACATTTGTAAATCATAATTTTTTACATGAAAGGGAGTTATTGTAATTGAGTAAAAAAAAATCACAACACACTCTTAGGGGACAATTTTTTGTGAATTGATCGTACGGGACGAACCATGTTCATACGGGACGATCAAGTCAATTAGCCCCTCAGAAGAGCACTGATTCGAATGGGCTCGGAGAAAATTTTCTAAGTCCTAATCGTCCAGGATGAATTTAATATTCTTTCCGGGATGAAACTCTCTGGATTCTCACTCGCAATGTTCGTTCAAACGAAGAATATGGTTCGTACCGGGATGAAACTCTCTGTATGAGTACGTACCATAGGAAATTACTTTTTGTACCAGGAAGAAACTCTCTATGTGAGATCATACAGGACAAAATTTATTTTCGTCCCTGGACAAAACTCTCTGTTTACAATCATCCCAGGATGAAACCTATTCATCCCAGGTCGAACTGAACCGACTTAAGTCAGTTGGTTACGTCATTAAGAATTTTTGGAAACTGACCTATGAAAAAACTGTTTCGTACCGGACGATAAGCGTGTACAAACACTGTTCGTACCAATTTACATTAGGTTCATTTCCAGCACTTTAAGTAAAATCATCCAATACGATCCACAATCGTACGGGACGATCCATTGCGTACAGAATTGAAAACTTGCAGTTTTGGGCGATTTTTCTTGTCTTTTGTATAAATAGTCCAAATTAGACTGCCACCCAATCTTTTTGTCATTTGATCGTTGTGCCTATTGAAAGAAAAGTCAAGGAGAGTGTGTGAGAGAGCATTCAAAGGAAGATTCCTACCACTGGAGCGTGAAGGCTTCACTTGTTGTTTAAAGGTAAGAATCTCTACTGGTGAATTGGGATTACTTTACTCTTTTCTTCCTTCTTTCTAAATTTCTTGTGAGAAGATCTGTCAAGGAGATCCGATTCTCTGCCGACACTTGGAGAGTGTGAATAGCCGAAGGGTTCTCTGCCCACACTTGGAGAGTGTGAACAGCCGAAGGGTTCTCTGCCCACACTAGGAGAGTGTGAAAGGATAGACGGTTCTCTGCCAACATTGGGGATTGTGTAAAAGGACGACGGTTCTCTGCCACAACAGGTAGTGGTGAAAAGAGTGTTTGTGAAGGCTTCTCCGCCTTGGTGTGGGTGCAAAAGGAGAGACACTATTGGTATTAGTGCAATACTCAGATGGTGCCTCGGGGAAGTGGATGTAGGTCTGGTTTGGACCGAACCACTATAAATCTTGTGTCGTTTACTTTACTGCTTTTTATTTACCGTATTTTTCTTTTGTTTTAAAAATTTGTGGTTGAAAAACTTTTATATAAAAATTTCTTTAAAAGTTTAATTTTGGTACAACTAAAATTTTAAAAGAGGGTTAAGTTTTAAACTACCAATTCACCCCCCCTCTTGGTAGCCTTGGGATATTAACTTAGGTTTAACAACCTATTCACTAGACTCAATAGTAAAGAGGCTGAATGAGATCTAAAGAACCATAGCTAGTGAGCAATGATGGTTGGATGGATCATGATCGATGAGGGATGGTAACAAGTGGGATTATAGTCTATTGGCGAATCTGGTCAGAGGGACCATAGTCAGTGTTTGATGGTTGTTAGAATTATCTTAGTCACCGATGGGCAATAGTAGTAAAAGAGACCATAGTCTTCGAGCAACAATGGTAAGAGGGACTGTAGTTGTCAAGCAATGTTGGTCAAAGGGATCGTAGTTAGCACACGTTATTGGTCAAAAGGACCATAATGTGTGGGCAACGATGATCTAAATGATAATAATATTGGTTGATATTGTTTGTGGGATGATAGTCCATGGGTGAAGGTGGTTGGAGAGACTATAGATGATAAATACTTGTGTTCAAAGGAACTATTATCGATGGGTAATTATTTTCTATGGGACCATAGTCAGTGGGTGTTAGTGGTCCGAGGGATAATAGTCAGTGGATGACTTTAGCCAATGGAACCATAATCAGCAGGTGACAATTATCATAGGGATTATAGTTGACTAGCGATGATGGTAGGAGCAAAATTACTTTGTGAATAATGGTCTATAGATGAGCAGAGATTTGGTAATGATCAGCAGCCAGGTGATGGTCTAGTAGAATTTGTCAAAAGTTCACTAGTAATTATACTTGAGTAGAACTCTAGGATCATTGAAACCTCAGAGTTCTCTCTAATCTTAAGCAAAAAACCCTCTCATGTTGAGAGTAAGGGTCTACTTATAGATTTTTGTGAGTGGCACATCATTAAAATATGGAGAAGATTCATGACAGATTTGAAGTGTTCCATTGGATAGCCCATATTGATTCCTTCAATCATGCAACGTTTTTCAAGCATTTATGTGTCTTAATAATGTCAGAATTAAGTGGCCATAGACGCATTGGATTCATCTTATCAAGTTGCTCGATTTGACTATAAGCCTGCCATATTTAGAGATCAATTGGTTATGCTTTGAACATTCAAAATATGCCTTGGCCCCCTCGGGTTGGATCTATTTTGGTGTTGTTTGGTTCATCTCATTGAAATGTTTAATTTGACTATATATTTGCTGAAATAGAAGTTCAAATTTTCCTGCATTTAATTTTAGAAAATTTTAACTTGAATATACCTCCAGATTTGTGATGGATCTTAACGATTTTTCTTGACATATCAATTATCACGTTAATAAAGCTAGGCATGGCTTCAAATTTATAAAAAAAAAAAAACCAAAATTAAATGCCTGCATGGTTGAGCAGTGAGTGAAATTCATAATCATATAGCTTGTCTTTCGCTAGCCGATTTGGACTAGGGGTGTCAAAACGAGTTGAAAGGTCAGGTTTATGTCGAACCTATATTGACCATGGTCTAAATAGGTCAACTCGAACCTAACTTGGTTTTATAAATAGGTTAGGATTTTAAACTCAGAACTGACTCGCATGGGTTATTGGGTCAACCCGACCTGATTTGTAAACCTGTTTGATTCAAAAAAGGCCATTGGTATTACAGTGCGAGTGACAATGACTATGGAGTCTAGTTCAGACATGTGAGTGAAGGTGATTCATACAGCAAGCAATATTGGCGCAGTCTAGTTTGAAAGTTTATTTGGGATGTTAAGCCCTTAAGAACTAGCCCAAGGCTAAATAAGAGGGGGGGGATGAATTGGTATTTTAAAAAATATTTTAAATAAAAAATATAAACTCAAATGAAACCAAAATTCCCCATAAAGAAAATGAAAGGGTAGAAATAAAATGCAAAAATAAACAGTAGAAAAGAACACAGAGATTTATAGTGGTTATGTCAACTGGTCCTACGTCCACTCCCCGGAGGCACCTCTGAGTATTGCACTAAACTTAGTGACTCTCCTTTTGTTTCCATAGCAAGGCGGAGAAGCCTTTACAAAACCTCCTTTTCACCGACACCTGTGAAGTAGAGAACCCAACTCCTTTTGCTTTTTCCTGAAGCAAGTAGAGAACCTTGATCGATTGCTGAAGTAGACCTCTCTCGTCCCTCCAAGGTCAAGGTAAGAAGAAGATGTGGATCAATGCTTTGAGCAACTTTTGTGAAACCTCTCATAAACTCCGAGTCACAAAATCCTCTCTCTCTCTCTCTCTCTCTCTCTTTCCCTCTCCTTTAGGCTCTCTCAAGTCAAGATAGAAGAAAAATATGTTCTAAAGGGTAGAACAAGTGCTCTTAAATAGAAGAGCTTCAGAATATCTCATTAATTACAACTTGACAACTTTAACGTCTAGGATGATATTAGTAATATCGTCTTGTACGATCAGTGCAAAATAAGCCCAATCAGCCAGGACGATCTAGGATGATCAGAAGAAATTAATTCATATCATCACAGTTGATAATATATCATCTTGTACGATTATTTCAAATTACATAATATAAGCTAGACCATCAATTTGAATAGATGTCTGGATGATCAAAAAATAGCTAGATCGTCCGGGCAGATCTCACGATCGGTCAGAAAGATTAGTTCAAATTGCAGAATATCGGCCAGATCATCGCTCTAAATAAGAGCTGGCCGATGTCAATCATCCATTGTATCATCTCGACCGATCCTATGATCGTCCAGGATGATGTGATCGTGCAATCAATCCTTGTTTTCTTTTCTTAATTACCAACTTAATTTAGGCTTAATTTTGCTGCATCATCCAGGACAATATCCTGGATGATGTCTAAAAATAAAGAATACCTAAATAGATCTGGCGGTTGATTCTTACTATTTTGAGCTTATCATCTCGATTGATATGAATATCAACCAAGATGATGTGCTAATGATGACTGCCTTAATCAGGATTCCCTAATTCGAGTTTCTATTTTTGAACAGATCATCCAGGATGATATATGGATCATCCGAGGTGATGTGACCAAAAATAGTAAACTCTTCGAAACAGTCAAAAATTCTACCAAGTTATGTGTGTGTAAGGTTACTTAGCATCAAAAACCACATCTTTTACAATAAACTCAAGAAAGAAAAAAAATTACAAACATACTAAATCCTAGTCTACTAAATCTTGAGCTGATTCAAATTGCAGTCTTGATCTTGTGGACCTAAAATGTTAGTAGGCAGAACAGTCGTGGGAAAACATAATTGTTTGGTATCTTCAAAATTATAATTTTGAAATCAAAAACATAACAATCTCCCCCTTTTTATGATGGCAAACACAAAAAATTAATTGAATCTGTTCAAAGCAAATTTAAAGGAAATAAGTAAGGAAACAAACATAGTTTCAATAGTTCAATATAACATAACAAACAAGAACAAACTAGGACAATACAAACTAGTACAGTTACTCCCCCTTCTAACATCACAAAAAGGAGGAAAAACAAAAAATTGCAAAACAGAAAAAGACTAAAACAAGGAAAACAGCAACACACTAAAAGAAGGATGGGTCTTGATCATCCTAAGGAGGAGGTGGTAGTTATGGCTGCAGAAACTAGCTAGACAGAGTGGCAAACTGTGCTCCCAACCAGGCCATGTCTTGGTAGTGCTGCTGCTGCTAGTGGTGTACGTAGGAGTCGAAGCAAGCTAGGTCCTCAACATATTGCTGCTCCTGTGCAGCAACGTAAGTCTTAAATCAGGCCTCTTAACAGTTGAATCTCTCCACCAGGTCATCTAGATGAGATTTCTGGCGAAGCGGAGAAGGTGCAGAAATAGGTGGGGGAGCCTTCTCCTCCGCTGCTCCCTCGGCTTCCTCATGCCCCAGGTCTAGATGAGTACTGTGAATAACATGGAAGGAGTTGTTGGAGTAGAAGGCAGACTGGAAATTTGGAGGGGTAGGATATTAGAGGTTATATTTAGATTCTAATACATAGGCAATGATATATCCTAGGGCTTGATTTGGCTTCCTTATATGTCCTGGGTCACGAATAGTGGTCAAATGCTCAATGTAGAAAAAAATTAAATCAGTAGCATTGAATTTGTGATGGGCCAAAATTTAAAAGGTGGTAATCGAAAGATAAGGAGTGATATGGATGTGATCACTAGCTTTTGGAATTATTGATGTGCGAAGGACATGCTGGACGGTCCTAGCATCTTTGAGCAAGCTGCTAGTCTCTCCAACATGAAAATGAGCATTGGTGTTTTGAAAAAAGTGGTTGGCCGGAGCCCAGTCATAATCAGGGTCAGAACATATGGTGTGAAATTTATCCACTGTGGTGGAAAGGTGTAAAAGTTCTGCATAGTCCTGGTATGTGATCTCGACGGGGCGTCAATTCACATAGGAGCAAAGTGAAGTGAAAGAAGAGTTTATGCACAGGCTTGGAAAAAATTTAAATAAAAGTTCAGATTTGAAAGGTATAAAAAGAGTGAGGAGAAAACACAGGGTGGTGTGAGCAAATAGATCAAGTACCAGATTAGATAGGATGTTCGAATTGACGGACTTGGAGATAGTGATTCCGGCCATCTTGTACCGTTGGTAGGCGGCTTGATCGTCTGCCTCAGTGAATCGAGGGTTTAGAGTCGCCCTTGAGGAACTTCCAGAAGGATGGAAGGAGCACTTTCCACCGGCCATAATCAGCAAAAGAAAAGGGAAAGTAAGATCAAAAGAGAATTGAGGAGAAGTTGAGGGAGAAAAATAGCTTGAGGGGCTTGATATTTAAAGAATCGACCGGATCGTCCAGGACTATCTCAGAATCATCCAACATGATTTGGTGAAATAATTGAGCCCGGGATGATTGGTCAAAACGGCGGTGATATCATCCGGGATTATAAGACAGAGGCGATCATCCCGAGGCGACAATTCCAGACGACCGTTGAAAGAGAATATCTTCCTGACCAATTAGTGGATCATCCTGGACATTGTGCATTAATGGATCGTACTGGCAAAATTTAAAATATTAAAAATGCATGCCACATGTATCATTCAGGACGAACATGTGGATTATCCTAGACGAGCACCAAAAATGGATCGTACAGACCGAATTTAAGGCTTTTAAACATATTTCCACGTGTATCATCCAGGACGAATAGGTGGATTATATGGGATGATTACCAATAATAGAGCAGAGAGAAGAGTATCTTCCAGGACAAAAATAAAGGGTAATCCAGGACGATTAGAGATGATTGAAGCATATGACGATCATATCATCCATGACGATAAGGAAACCTCTAGGATGATAAAGAGCAGAAAGGTCAAAACAGCCAACAAATGGAATTTTAGAAGTGAATTGAATCGAACATCCAGGATGATAGGAATATCATCCAGGATGATGTGAGAAAAGTTTAAAATAGTGGATGGATGGAGATGATCAGACAAGACCCAAAAAACATAAAAAAAAAAATTCTTAAAAAAATATGAAAAAGGCAACAATGACATAAAAAGTACGAGAAATAAAGTTTTTTTTTTTAGTTTTAGCAAAACATAAATTAATAAATGCTCCAAGTATTTGATTTTTAAAGACTTGTAAGACCAGTGAGTTAACATTGTCGAAATCGAAAAACGGTACAATATCCGATCCTGTTAACCCTTGCTCGGTCTTCTCTTAGTGCAAAATAGTCTTTTGAAAACAAGAGAACTAACTCAGAACAAACCAATTGGATAAGAAAGAAAAACATTCAAAACTTGGTTCCAAAAAAAATATCTTATAGAATAATATAAAGTGAATTGTCACAATCATGAAATTTGAAATCAAGCCTTTGATTATATCAAGTAACACATGAATTCTTCTAAGTTTTAAAAGTTTAAAAAAGAAGTAAGCTTGTCTTTTTTGGGCTCATTTTATACCTCTTGTTAATTAAATGGCGCACTTTGCGCGTCTTTAAAAATTTGATACACTTTGTGTACATTTTTTTTCAATTTAGCATCATTGCACATCTTTTTGTTTTGACGTTATTGCCGCTTTTCCTTTTTTTTTTGCTTTTGCAAGCTAGATCACTTTTCATAACTCTTCAATACTTTTAGTTGTGAGTAGATCTTCCAGATATTAGAGAAGTAAAACTCACTCTCTAATATATGGAAGAATAAGCCACAAAATGGACTACAAATTATATGATACAATGATAAGATTTTAAATAACTTGAAAGTTATATAAAAACTTTGAACATTATGTATCTAAGGTAGATTACTGTAGAAAGATAGAAAAGATCTTAATTGCAAAATCCAGTTATAAATTTGAGATAAACTTTTGTTTAGAAAATAAAATTACACCACTAAAAGAGGTTAAAGGGAGGGAAACTATCAACTGTGTTTCTCCATTTAACTGATTTAGAGATGTTTACACATTGTCTATAAATCTCTAAAAAATAAAAACTAGGAAAAATATTATAATTCAAAAAGAAACCAAAGTAAAAACAACTATAAAAGAAAACATGAAAAGCTTACACAAATATTAAGACAAACAATAACAACAATCAACAGAGTAGTAAGCATGCAATTTTTCTTAAGCAGCAAGTTTATGCAATTATGAGCTACGAGCCTCCGTTATCCAAGTATCACATTCTCTCATGAGGCCTTTTGTAAGATCAAACCTATAAGATCATCAAACATCAGATTTAGGAACCCAAACAGGTTTGGGTTCATTCTTATAAAAATAAGAATGCAATGCATTTGTGTTATGCTGTGAAACATATAATTTTGGTCTCCACACCCAATGTGTACTATGGTGAATAGTTCAATTATGTGAGATGTGTCCTAGCATGCCACATGAAAAACATCTAACTCTAAGAAAAGGATTTACTAATCTGTTTTGTTTATAATACCTCTTCTTGGTTTTGGCTTTAGATCAAGTTTGGGTGTCTTCCTAGTTTTCTCAAGTGCATTCAATTTAACTTTAAAGGAGTTAGTACTTTCTAAAATAACATTATCAACATTTAAATTGTGCTCTCGATGTTCAGATTCTTAAATATAAGTCTTAAAATCAGAATCAAGTTAGGTGTGAGAAGCTTTCTAAGAGTCATTCTCATCATTTAATTCATATTGTTTTTTATTTAAATCAAGAAATTGATCAAGTAAAGACTTGTGATTGTTATCAATTGTAGAATGATCTTTAAGTAAAATTTCATGCTCCTTTTGCAAATTTAAAAACTCCAATTTTAAGCTAGCATGTGATTTCTTAAGTTTCTTATATGATGCATAAATTTTCTAACAAATTTTAAGTAACTGATCATAGGTTGGTTCACATACCTCTTCTTAGTAACTTTGACCAAGATGATCATCTACCATCAAGCACAATTTTGTTGTCTCCTTCTCAGATTCAGTCTCAGATGAGTCAGAAGCATAATCCACCCAAAAAGCTTTTTGGTATTGCTTCTTATCCTTCCTATTTTTGGGTTTCCCCTCACCTTTATCCAAGCTTGGATGCTCCTTGAGTGTAGGACAATCAGCTTTAACATGTCAAGGCTTCCTGCATTCATAACAAATAAGATTAGAAGAACTTTTATAACTTTCACTATCCTTACCACTTTTCCACTTTTGATGATACTTATTGTTCTTTCTTAAAAAGCTTTTAAATTGCCTAGTGATGAAGGAAACATCATCATTTTTAGATCCGGAAGAATCTATTTCCAAGTTGTTGGCCAATAATGCCACAGTTTTATCCTTACTTTTCTCACTTATATCAAGATTTCTTTGATTCACCCCTTGCTTGAAAGAAATGAGTGATCCAAGTAGATTATCAACAAAATAAGTGTTTAAATCTTTGGATTTTGTAAGCTCTCTTCCAAAAGCATGTCAGAAATTAATTCAGAAGGCTTCATACAAAAAAGTTCGTAGTCATGCAATAAAATATTTAATCTAGATTGTTTAACTTCATTAGTTCCTTCATAGGTAATACACAATCGATCCCGAAATTTCTTTACCGATTGCACAAGTTGAAACACGTATATAATCTTCAGATTTTAAAGCACAAAAAAATAGTTCAAATATTTTGCATTAAGTTGTGCTAAATCTCTTTCATCAAAAGTCCATTCAGTAAAAGAAATTTAAGTTTTAGTTCCATTAAGTTCACGAGAAGGAGGTGTATAACTATCCTTAATAAGCATCAACATTCGATAGTCAATCGATTGTAAAAAAAGTAGACTTGTGAGTTTTCCAAAAATCAAAAGGAATATTGTAAAACAAAGGTGATCGTGTAATAGAATATTCTTCTGTAGTATTACGATAACCAAAGTTAGCTATGGATCAAAATTTAAAAGTTTTCAGATACTTGTTTTTATAAATCCTACTCTGATACCACTCAAAAGTTTGTTAGGGATGTTAAGCCCTTAAGAACTAGCCCAAGGCTAACCAAGAGATGGGGGAGGGGCGGGGGAGGGGGGGGGGGGGAATTGGTATTTTAAAAAATATTTTAAATAAAAAACATAAACTCAAACCAAATCAAAATTCACCACAAAGAAATCAAAGTGTAGAAATTAAATGCGAAAATAAAAAGTAAAAAAGAACACAGAGATTTATAGTGGTTCAGTCAACTCGACCAACGTCCACTCCTTGAAAGCACCCTCCGAGTATTGAACTTAACTCAGTGACTCTCCTTTTTCTCCCATATAAAGGCAGAGAAACCTTTACAAAACCTCCTTTCCACCAACACCAGTGAGGCACAGAACCAAACTCCTTTTGCTTCCTCCTGAAGCAGGCAGAGAACCTTGATCGATTACTAAAGTAGACCTATCTCAACCCTCCAAGGACAAGGGAAGAGGAAGATGTGGATAAATTCTTAGAGCAACCTTTGTGAAACCCCTCATAAACTCCCCCTTAAAAAATCCTCTCTCCCTCTCCTCTAAGCTCTCTAAGGTCAAGACAACAGCAAAAGATGTACTAAAGGGTAGGACAAGTGCTCTTAAATAGAAGAGCTTCATAATAGCTCATTAATTACAACTTGCCGACTTTATTATCAAGGATAATATTTATATTATCATATATGATCAGTGCAATTTAAGCTCAATTAGCTAGGATAATTTGAGATGATCAAAAGAATTTTTTTCATATCATCCCAGATGATAATATATCATCTTGTACTATTAGTTCTAATCATAGAATATCGGACAAACCATCATTTTGAATGGATGTCTGGACGATAAAAAATTTGCTTGATTATCCAGGTTGATCTCACAATCATCCAGGATGATTAGTTTAAAGCAAAGAATATCGGCCAGACCAGAGCTCTGAATAAGTGCTGGCCGATATTAGTCGTCAAGTGTATCATGCCAATAAGCTCTGGTTTAGATTCAAATCAAAAGAATTGCAATTAACTTAGATTAACTATAAATAAGCTTTATAGATAAGCAGTATATTTTGAAATAATATGACACATGCATGTAGACCATTTCTGACGCATCAACTGATCAGGGTGCCTTACTTGCCTCTACTCGTATGTGGTGGGCTCCTTGTCATTCTGACTTGTTCTTTATTGAATTTTAGGAAGTCGTAGCTACTATAGTTTACTTGTAATAAATATTTGCATACTCCATAAAGAAATGTGATGTTTTAGTGGAATGCTTATCCTCAAATGGTAGACGTGTGTCATAAATAACTCATCAAATACAATCTTATCTGAACATTGTATCTTAAAATATTTTATAAGATCCCCCAGAAAAATATTTAAGAAGCTAACTTAAAATTTCCTTAAATTATTTCGTGTAACAATTGAAATTTTTTTCTTTTGGGTAAATTGTACCATTTAAACTTTCAATTTTACAAATTTAAAGCTAAAATGATCATCAAAATTTGATGACTCAAATGAATTCAATATTGGATGAATATGTTCATGTAAAAAAATTATGTCAGAATATCCTCATGAAAAATTTGTCACAATGGGTCTTAAATCATATTCTAAAATTAGTGCAATATTAACTTTTTATTTATTACATTTATGTTAAAATAACTAAAACTTTAAAACTCCTCCTAATAAAAATTTTGATTTGGATATGTGACTGAATTCTTTTTTGTCATCACATCATCATCTAAAATAGATCAAAAATTATTAAATTAATAAGGTCTTTGGGTTCAACATGGTGATAATTATTGAATCCATGGACATAGAGTTTCATTACATAATTTAGATGACGACAAATAGAATTTGGTTTAGTTAATTTTGGACAAATTCATATGTGTGAAAGCTGTAGTACTAAAACTACAAACATAAATTAGAAGAGTCATGATGAATCTAGAATGTATGAATCTTGAACATATAAGACTAAGATGAAGATAGTAGCTCAAAGAGAAAATATCATGACCAAAACTCATTAATGTCAATGCTTTAGCACGGGTTAGGGGCAATTCAGATTGAGAGTTGTATGAGTTTAGGTTGGAGTTGTATTTTTCCATTTTATTTGAGTCATACATGTATGTGTCACATAAAGAGATTAGTGATTCAAACATTACACACCCGAGTTAGTTTAATAAATTTATATAATACAAACTTATTAATATATCATACTGTGTGATTTTAATCATACTATGAAATATATTCTAATTTTGTGGATTCAAATTAAATCAATTTATATTAATTAATATATCTTCAAAAATTAATTTCTATAAACCAATCATATTGTACAATCAAGTTTACATTAAAAATTTTAACACCGAATAAATCCTTCCTTAATTAGATTAATTTAAAAGTGAACTATTTTTATTATATAATTAATTTCTCATACTAGTCAGTAATGGGGATTAATAGATAAATTGATACATGTCAAGTTCATATTATCATATTGTTTGTTCATATATCAAACTGTATAATCAACAATAACATGATTTTAAGAAAATTAACTTGTTTGTAACAATCGTATTTATTGTAGAAGAAGTACATCATATTATATGATCATCCTTTTTATTGAATAGTAGCATTATTTAAGATTTGATTTCAGTACAGTTGATATAAATGCTTTCTTATTAACCCTAAAATATGACGGAAGATAAAATATCTTAGAGAAAAAAAGGAGATGAGTGCTCTAGGTAAACATCTTATATTTTCATTTGAAAACCTAAAATTCTATTCTAAAAGTGCACATTATAGTTTTCTCTCCTCTTTTTAGTCACCTTATTCGTACAATTATGTTTTGTATCTTGTAGAGAGCATATTAATGAACTTGTGAGGGACTCTTAAGATCTTAATATTTGATTAGTTACAATTGTTTACTAACCAGTGGGCTAGATTAATTTTCTTATGACAATAAGTAAAAGAGGGTATATGGTTTCTCCATAACCAAAAAATGAGAGCAGCATCATTGCCCCATTATAATTGAAGGAAAGAGTAGAAAAAGCTATGGTAGGAGAGCTCTAGGTGTGGTGGTTCTTACGCCATGTGAACTAAAGCAATATTATCATAATAATTTTTTATTAAATTAAATATTTAAAAATAATTTTAGTGGCTATTTGGTTAGGTGAAAAATGAATGCATTGTATATAGGATGTATTGCAAAGAACTACTTTGGAGTTGTTTGGATGAGTGTAAAAGAAATACTTGAGATTACTTTTATTTTTTTGGATTCAAGTAAAATGAATGCAATGTATAATGCAAATGGGCAAGGCTAGGTGGCTGAAATTGATGGTAGCAATGGTCAACTAATTGTGGTGTAAAATTGTGGTCAGTGATAATGGTGGATGCGGCGGTGGTGGAGGTGGTCAGCTGTGGTTGGAGGTGGCATTGGTGAGAGGAGGTGGCCAATTGTAAAGGTAAACATGCGTGATGGTGGCTGATGGTGGTGGTGGTGGCTGGCATGAGGCGATAGTGGTGGGTGGTAGTAACTAGTGGCAATAAGGCGTCGTAAGACAGGTTGGTGGTGGCTGATAGTAATCTCTAGAGGTGAGAGGTGGTCAGTAGGTTGTGGTGGCCGATGTAAGATGGCGGTAGGAAATAGTGGTTGATGGTGATGGCAACTGATAGTGGCATGTGGTGTTGGCCGATAGTAGTGGCGTAAGGCAGGAACATGGTGACGAGGGCCAATAAATGTTTTATGCATTTTAAAGTTGTCCAAATCTGAGGTATTTCAAATGCATAAAAAATAAACAAGTGGGGGAATTCCAAATGTACCAAAAATTTATATAGCATTTATTTTACTTTAAATCAAGCATTAAAATTTTCAATCTCTTAATATTTGAAATACTTCACACTCCTTTTACTTAAAACTAAATAGCCCCTTAGCATGTCTAAATATTATTATTCGATATAATATTTTATTATTATATTTATTCAATAATTATTTATGTAACCTTAATTTTATATAATAATCTAAACTAATCCATAATTATTAATCATATTGGAAATATATGATTAAATATTTCTAGTATGGTCCATTTGTATTAAGAATGGAATAGACATATCTGAAATATTTGACATGAAAATATTAAAGATGGATGTATTTAATATAATATGATTATATATGTGTTGACGTAATTTTTGTTTGAGGTCTCCTTGACCAATCCTGACCCCATATCAATATAGCATTTAGACCACTCTAGACCCTAGGATCCTTTTAGACTCCAAACCTTTGGATTTATCTAGACCCTAGGATTCTTCTAGACTTTAGACCCTAGGATCATTTCAGATCTTAGATCACTCCAGAGCCTAGGATCAATGAAGTCTCTAAATCAATCCATATTCAAATAAAATCTAAACTTCATATTAATACAAACTTCAAGTTAATCCAGATCTCAAACCAATTCAGATCTTAAACTAATCCAAACTTCAAAGATAATCCTGACCTTTAATCAACCTAGACTTAAACATTCCAGCATTCTATCAAGCATCAATCTCATCCATTCATTTATAATCATTCTATTGATTGTGAATGATGTGGATGATTTAAACCCAATTACTCAAATAAAAAACTCCAGTTCATATCCATATATCCAGACTAAAATCCTAAGTTCAAAGGCCTATCCTAAAAGCCATTTCTAAGGATTTTTCAAATACTTCAAACCCCAATCAAATGACCTCTGATTTAGAGTCTATCAGTTGCATATTGAAATAAGATGTCTCTAGAGTCAATCATCCAAATTTGACCAAATTCTGAGGTCTCTAACCCCAATAATTGAATTGAAATCCAAAGGTTATAAAACCTTCAAATATTTATAGCCTACGCCACTGAACATACCACCTAGTGGTTCTTGAACTTAGAGCTTTACTCGAAGCCTCTAATCATATCCAAAACCTTAATCCTAACCTGTTGAGCATCAAATTGCATTTTTATGCACCTATTTTGACCCCTAGTTTATCAAGGGTCAAAATGACCAAAATGCCCCTTTAAGGATATTTTGAAGTTTTCTCCAAATTTTATCTTGGCCTTTTCAAATCAAATATCAAAGCAACTCCCAATGCATCCCAATCACCATTAGGATTGCAATAGATTTAAGCCTAGACCCTGGTAAAGCTTTGTTGATAAGGTTAACCATTTTTTACCAAAATACCCCTTTATGGAATAATCTGTTAAGAGAGTTGCTATTTGCATGTTTTACATTCTTGCAACTTATATAGTTTTGATGATTCCAAATATTATTATTTTATGTGTAGTTATTTCCTAACACTTTTTGGAAGAATTATTTTTTCTCTTGTGTGTACTAACATTTCAGGAAAATCAAACTCCAGACTAAGAAGACTTCAAATCAAATTAAGTACGAAATCCTTTGTATATTTGAAGATTATACTTTTCCTTGAATTAAATTTGTAAGGGAGTAATTGTAATTGAGTGAATAAATACACACAAAGTTAAGGAGATCTTAAAAATTTTAGACTGATCGTACGAGACAATCAGGTCAGTTATCTCCTCTAAAAGAGCAATGGAACGAACAAGAAGTTGTAGAAAATTTTTCTAAGTTCTGATCGTCCAAGATGAAGTGTATTGATCCCTGGACGACTTGGGCTTTGGAGAAATTTCGTTCAGATGAAATTTATATTCGTTTCAGGATGAGAAGCCTTCTGAACAAATTTAGTCGAAGAAGAACTCAAATTTGTCCCGGGATGACTTGGTCTATGGAGATTTTCGTTTAGACAAAATTTATAATCGTGCTAGGACCATCTGCTCTCTGGACAAATTTTGTCCGGATGAATAATTTTTGTCCTAGGATGAAGTGAACCGACTCTGAACTTTTTGGTAACTTCTTATAGTTTTTGGAATCGACCTTGGAATAACTGTTCGTACCGGACGAACCTAGTTCGTACGGGACGATCTGTGTGTATGAAGTCATTTCGTACACATATACATTGGGATCGTTTCCAAGGCTATTAGCTAAAATTTTTTGGGACGATCCTGTTCATGATAATTGCAATTTTGTCGTATTTGGAAGGTTTTTCTTATCTCTTCTATATAGGTTATTCTAAACTGTCACTTAATCTTTTTGCCTACTTATCTTCATGCCTATTGAGAAGAAAGTCAGGGAGAGAGTGTGAGAGAGCATTTGAAGGAGATTTCTTTCCATTGGAGTGTGAAGGTTCAATTGTTACTCATAGGTAAGAGTCTCTATTCTTAGTTTGTGATTACTTCACTCTTTTATGTCTTCTTTTTAGATTTCTTGTGAAGAAGATCTATTAAGGAGATCTGGTACTCTGCTGACACTTGTAAATTGTTGACAGTCGTGGGTTCTCTTCCCACACTAGGAGAGTGTGAAAGGATGAAGGGTACACTGCCCACACTAGGAGAGTGTGAAAAGACAAACAGTTCTCTACCAACATTGAGGAAGTGTGAAAGGACGACAGTTTTTTTCCAACACTGGTGATAGTTTTAAAGGACGACGGTTCTCTATCGACATTGGGGGAGTGTGAAAGGATGATGGTTCTCTGCCAACACTGGGGATAGTGTAAAAGGATGATGGTTCTCTACTGTAATCTAGGTAGTGTGAAAGTATGATTGTTCTTTGCCGCACCGGGTAGTGGTGGAAAGAGTTTGTGTAAAGGCTTCTCCGACTTACTGTCGGTGCAAAAGGAGAGTCAATAGTGGTATTAGTGCAATACTCGGAGGGTACCTCCGGGAAGTGGTTGTAGGTCTGGTTTTGACTTAACCACTATAAATCTGGTGTCTTCTATATTTTTACTTTTATAATTTTCTATTTAACATTGTGGTTGAAAAGTTTTCTAGAAAAACTCACTAAACTAAATTTTTGTTTCCTAATTTTATAAGGAGGGTAAATTTTTTTAATTACCAATTCACCCCCCTCTTGGTTAGCAGTGGGATATTAACTTAGGTCTAACAACCTAATTCATATTGAATGAGTTTCAACAAGTGGTATCAGAGTTTTGTTTCAAAATCTTAAGTTTATACTACTTTTTGATTAACTTAGATGGATACATTTTGAAACCGAAATACACCTGAGGGTTACTCTATAATTAGACCTCCACTGTTTGACAATATTCCTTTTGATTTTTGGAAAACACTCATGTCTACATATTTACAGTCACATGATTACCGTATGTGGATATTAATTCAAAAAGGGTATAGAACCAACTAGTTTAGTTAACAAAGTTAGAGTTGAAATACCTTTTACAAACTAGACAGTAGAAGAATATGACTTATCACAACTAAACGCTAAATGCCTGAATAATTTGTTTTGTGCATTAAAATCAGAAGACTACATGCGGGTTTCTACTTGTAAGAGTGGAAAGGACATACAGGACAGGCTTTATATAACGTATGAGGGGACTAATGAGGTTAAGAAATCTAGACTTAATATCTTATTGCATGATTATGAATTATTTTGCATGAAACCAAATTAATTAATTTTTGATATGTACACAAGATTCACACAAATAGTTATCTCTTTATATGCATTGGGTGGGGAGTTAACGAATGCTGAAATGTTTAATAAAATTCTATGTTTCTTGCCTACTGCTTATGATGCTAAAATTACTGCAATTACAGAGTCTAAGGATTTAAATATTTACTCTATTGACAATCTTCTTAGTTCGCTTATTGCTTATGAGCAAGGAGTTAGCCAAAGAAAGGTTGATGTAGGTGAGGCACGAAGGGAAAAGAATATAGCACTAAATGTGGAAGAGTCTGAGAGTGAAGACTCACAACCTGAGGATGAAGATGACTTCGCATTGATGACTAGACAATTCAAAAACTTTTTGAAGAGGAAGAAGAAGAGATGCCAGCAATGGAATAGAGGTAAGTTTAATAGATATGCAAGGGTTTTTAATGAAGTTATTTGCTATGAGTGCAGGAAACCTGGACATATAAAGACGAATTTCCCATTACTCAAAGCCAATCCTAGCAAGGAGAATGTACTGGAGAAACCATTTGTGAAGAAGGGCAAGAAGAAGTTCCATCAAGCTCTTGGGGCGGACTCAGCTTTGGACTCGTCAGAGATAGAAAAAGAAGAGGAAGTCACTAATCTATGCTTAATGGCCGACAATCTTTATCAATTAGATCAAGAAGAGGGAGGCTCTCACACAAGATCTCGTGAGAGCATATGGTACCTGGACAGCAATTGTTCAAAGCAAATGACTAGAGATTCTACATAATTCATATCGCTGGAAGCTAGTAGTAGAGGTAATGTTACACTTGGAGATAACACCACAAGGAAGGTGATTGGGACAGGTATTATTTGAAATATGAATAATTTTTTTCATTGACAACGTGCTATTGGTAAAAGGATTCAAGCATAATTTGTTAAGTATATGCCAACTATGTGACAAAGGATATTGTGTGAAATTTTTTTCTACTAGCTGCATAGTAAGCCAAAATGATAAAGAAATTTTGAATGGTAAAAGGGTAAACAATGTTTATATGCCAGACTTAAATTGAATTCATTCTCCTACTTCTTTTTGTTTGAAAACTGTATCTAATGAGTCATAGCTTTGGCATTGGAGACTTTGTCACTCTAGCATGAAAAAACTTAGGAGGATTACCCAAAACAACTTAGTGAGAGGTATACCAAAACTAGACTTTACTAAGAACCACCTTTATGATGCTTATCAATTAGGTAAATAAATGAAGTCCTCTTTTTAGTCTAATAAGGATCTAAGAAGTGGTAAACCATTGGAAATTTTGCATATGGATCCTTCTGGACCAGTTGGAACTGTAAGTCTAGGATGAAAGTTTGGTAGGGATGTTAGGCCCTATAGAACTGGCCAAGGCTAAATAAAGAGAGTGGTGAATAAGTAAAGAAGAAATTTTAAGCAAATTACAAACCAAAATCACCACAAATAAAAAAATGATGAAATTAAATGCGTAAGAAAATAATAATAATGTACACACCGAATCTATAGTGGTTCGATCAAATCTTGACTTACGTCCACTCCTTAGAGGAACCCTCCAAGTATTGCACTAAAATAAGTGTCTCTACTTTAACCCCCATAGCTAGGCAGAGAAGCCCTTACAAAATCACTTCCACCTTCCCCGGTGCGGCGGAGTGGCCGGGTCCTTTGACACCTAAGTGAACTTCTTCTTTTGTGAACTTCCCTCGAGACAAGCCTTGAATCAGACGGTATTAAGATGCAAGCCTGTCGGAGTAACCGTGTAGAATCCCCTCCACACTCCCTTGAGTCCCCCATCAGAGGATCTTCTCTCTCTCAGACTTCACCCATTCCTTACTCCCTTTCAAGCTCTCTCTTCAAGTCTCCCCAAAACAACGAAGCTACAATGGCTGCCAAAGACACTTAAAAAAAGTGCCTTGACAAAGCTTAAATAGAAGAGCTAAAAATGAGCTCATTAATGCAAGTTGCCGACTTTATCGTCCAGGATGATAGACATGTCGTCCTAGCCGATTAGTTCAAATATGAGGAAAATCATCCTGAAATGAAGTTGGCCGATGTCTAATCAGCCTAGATGATATTGCAATCGGCCCGACTGAAATCACCATTAATTGCTTTCCTTAATTGCCATATTTATTTAAAAAAAAAATTGCTCTGGATCGGCCAGGCCGATCCACCAGGCCGTTGTCCAAAAATAAGTATTTCCTAAGTAGATCTGGTGTCAGATTCTTTCTTAATTGAGCCTATCGTCCTGGCTGATACAAAATCATCCAAGATGATGTGTTTTGCTTAATGACGACTACTTTAATGAGGTTGCCCTAATTAGGGTTTCTTCTTTTGGATAGATCGTCTAGGATGATATAAATATCATCCCGGACGATGTTAGCAAAAAACAGAAATCTTAAGGGAGAAACAAAAAATCTTCCACGTTACAAAACATCAGGAGCCACACCAAATACAATAGACTCAAGAAAAGAAAAAAATGTACAAATTGACTCAGACCTAGTCTACCCAATCTTGAGCTGATTCCACATTGCACTCCGATCGTGTAAATCTAAAATGTCAGTACATAAGGCAGTCATAGAGAAATAAGAATGTTTGCTATCATCAAAATCATAAACCATTGATCCGCAACAATCTCCCCCTTTTTGATGATGGTAAATAATTCAATTTCAATTTTCAAAAAAAAAAACAATTTCTCCTCATCTCTCCCTCACTAGAATAAATCCTTTTAAAAATAAGGGAGATAAAAAATATTTTTGTTATTTTTAATCTTTTAAAAAGAAAAAAAGGATACAAATTCAACATTACGTTGTCCCCCTTTGACATTATCAAAAAGAGAGGAGGCACAAAAAAAAAAACAAATTGAATAAAAGACAAAAATGTTCCCTGATCTAGTGAAAAAGCAAATATTCTAAAAATGAGAAAGTTACCACTTAGTTTTAATCAAAAAACTGAGTAGAATTGGATTGATAACGCATAGCCTAGAAAAGGTTAGAAATTCAGAACTTGATAATCCAAACTCAAGTACTTTTAAAAAGGAAAAAAAAAAACTTTGTAATTTAATATCAAAATCAAGGAATAAATTAGAGAAAGAAACAATCATTTTTCAAAAACTCATTCCATAAAATCTATCTAATAGAAGATCAATGCACGAATTGTTGAATCAAGAATAAAGATTTTCAAACTAAAGTATTGAAAGTATCAAGGGTTTTCTTAAGCTTTTAAGAAGTACAAGAATGGTAAGAATTAAATTTGTGGGCTCATTTTATGCCTCTTGACAATTGGTTGGCGCACTGCGCATCTTTTGATACACTTTGTGTATTCTATTTTTTTTCAATTTGACGTCTTTGCGCATCTCTTATTTTTGATATCATTGGCCAATTTTTTGAATATTCTACCTTTCTAAAATCTTAAAAAATCAAAAGTAAACCCAGACTATTGACAAAAACAAAATTCTCGATTAAGAAAATTATGATGTAGATTCAGCACCTTACAAAAGATTCTTATACGCTAAATAAAATGTAGGGAGATAACTTTTTTTTTTTCAAAAACCAATTTAAAAGATGAAAAAGATTTTAAATCAAAAGTAGAATAACCTCTTTTAGGAAATAGAGATTTAGAGTCAAACACATGAGTTTCCTTCCTTTGATAATTTTTAGAGAAGTCAATAACATCTTACCATAGATTTCAAGAAAAACAGGAAGTAGATTTTTCATTTTTAGAAAAGTGAATGTGTGTGTGTTGATCAGAGAAAAACTTTCACGAAACAAGAAAAAAAAGTAAAGAATAAAGAAAAATGAAAAAAAAACATAAAATAAAAATGAAAAACATAAAAATAAAAACACAACACAAAAACACGAAAGGCTTTTAACCATTATCTCTCTTCTGGTCTGATGCTTCAGAAATCAGATCTGCCATGATATTTTTTCCTTTTCATTATTTCCTCAGTTCAAATTTTGATTCGCCTTACCCTTTTCTTTGATAGGAAGACTTCTTAAATTAGGGCACTGATTTTTCATATGTCTAGGCTTCCTACATCGAAAGCAAATAACATCAGAAGAAATATGAACATCCTTACCATTTTTACATTTTTTTCAATTTTTGCTTGTGCTTTTGTGAGCTTTATAATTTGCTTGACATGTCATTGTATTTGTCATCAACTAAGCTATCTTTTTCTGTATCTTCAGCTTTTAGAACAATCGTTTCACTTTCATCCAAAAGTCCTTGACTCAAACCTTGCTCGTAGGCATTGAGTGAGCCAATCAGATTATTAATTGAATATTCATTTAAATATTTTGATTCACAAATAACAACTACTTTAGCATCAAACTTATCTAATAAACAATGAAGAATTTTGTTAATTTTTTCAAAATCTGAAAATTCTTTTCCTAAGGCTTGTAATGATGTTACAATTTGAATGAACCTAGTATACATGTATAAAATTGTTTCAAATGATTTCATGTAAAACAGTTCAAAATCATGCATTAACATATTCAACTTGGATTGCGCTATTTCACTAGTTCCTTCATATATGGTTTGTAGTTTATCCCAAACTTCCTTAACAGTAGTGCACGTGGATATTAACATAAAATCCTCATATTTTAAAGCATAGAAAAAACAATTTAAAGATTTTACATTCAATTGAGCATTGATTTGTTCTTCTCTATTCCATTAGTTAAAAGGAATTTCAGTTATAACTCCATCTATGATACGTGATGGTGATGATTAACCAGTTAAAATCATATACCACATACAAAAATAAATCGATTGCAAGAAAATAGACATGCGAGTTTTCCAAAATATAAATGACATATTTTCAAATAAAGGAGGTCCGGTGATTGAATAACCTTCCGCAATATTACGATTCCCAAAATTAGCCATGGATCAAAATTCTAAAATTTTCAAAAACTTGTTTTTATGAATGCCGCTGTGATACCACTTGAAAGTTCGTTAGGGATGTTAGGCCCAAAAGAACTGACCAAAGGCTAAATAAAGAGAGTGGTGAACTGGGACAGAAGAAACTTTAAGAAAAGTACAAACCAAAATCACCACAAATAAAACAAATGATGAAATTAAATGTGGAATCAAATAATAAGAAATAATACACTGGATTTATAGTGGTTCGGTCAAATATTGACCTATGTCCACTCCTTGGAGGCACCCTCCAAGTATTGAACTAAAATAAGTGTCTCTCCTTTAGCCCCCACAGCTAGGCGGAGAAGCCCTTACAAAATCACTTCCACCTTCCCCGGTGCGACGGAGTCACCGGATCCTCTGACACCAACGCGAACTTCTTCTTTAGTGAACTTACCTCGAGGCAAGCCTTGAATCTGACGGTATTAAGATGCAAACCTTCCGGAGCAACCGTGTGGAATCCCCTGTACACTCCCTTGTGTACCCCATCAAAGGATCTTCTCCATCTCAGACTTCACCCGTTCTTCACTCCCTTTGATGCTCTCTCTTCAAGTCTCCCCCAAAAAAACGAAGCTACAATGACTACCAAAGACACTTAAAAAAAGTGCCATGACAAAGCTTAAATAAAAGAGCTAAAAATGAGCTCATTAATGCAAGTTGCCGACTTTATCGTCCAGAACGATAGACATATCGTCCTGGCTGATTAGTTCAAATATGAGGAAAATCGTCCTGAATATCACCTTGAAATGAAGCTGGCCAATGTCTAATCGCCCTGGATAATATTGCGATCGGCCCGGACGAAATTACCATTAATTGCTTTCCTTAATTGCCAAATTTATTTAAGAAAAATTGCTTTGGATTGGCCAGGCCGATCCGGATAGGCCAGGCCGATCCACCGGGCCGATGTCCAAAAATAAGTATTTCCTAAGTAGATCTGGCGGCAGATTCTTTCTGAATTAAGCCTATCATCCTGGCCGATACAAAATCGTCTAGGACGATGTGTTTTGCATAATGTTGGTTACTTTAATGAGGATGCCCTAATTAGAGTTTCTTCTTTTGGATAGATTATCCAGGACGGTATAAATATCGTTCCAAACAATGTTACCAAAAACATAAATCTTTTGGGAGCAACAAAAAATCTTCTATGTTACAAAACATCAGGAGCCACACCAAATACAATAGACTCAAGAAAGGAAAAAATATACAAACTGACTCAAACCTAGTCTACAAAATCTTAAGCTGATTCCAAATTGCAGTCCGATCGTGTGAACCTGAAATGTCAGTATATAAGGCAGTCTTAGAGAAATAAGAATGATTGTTATCATCAAAATCATAAACCATTGATCCGCAACATAAGAGGGAAGGTATACGGATATGTGTTTGTGGATGATTACTCTAGATTCACATGGGTAAGATTTCTATTTCATAAGAGTGAATCATTTGAGAAATTTTTTGACTTGGATTCAAAGAAAACTTGAGAGTGAAATCATAACTATACAAAGTGATCATGAATGAGAATTAAAAAATGAACGATTTGAGGATTTTTGTAAGGAGAATGGAATTAATCACAAATTTTCTGCACCTAGAACCCCTTAGCAGAATGGGGTAGTCAAAAGAAAAAATAGAACATTAATAGAAGCCGCCCGAGCAATGTTGGCAGAATACCCACTTCTAAAATATTTTTTGGCTGAGGCGGTTAGCACTGCATGTTATGTTCTGAATAGGGTGAATATGAGATCTAATTTGAATAAGACACTCTAAGAGTTGCTAAAGGAAAGAACATCTGATTTGTGTCATTTGCATATTTTTGGTTGCAAGGTGTTCATACATAACAATGGAAAATCTGCCTTAAGAAAATTTGATCCAAAATCAGATGAAGTAATTTTTATTTGATACTCAAGTGTTGGAAAATCTTATAGAGTGTTCAATAGAAGAACTTTGAGAATTGAGGAGACCACACATGTTGGTTTTTATGAATCTAGAAATTTGGAAGAGCCAAAAGTTATAGAAGGTGAGATTGAGGATAACTCCCAAAAGATTGATAAAATAATTTTGGAAGAAAATGTGGAAGAAAATTTGGAGTTGAAAACCCTTTGCTTAAAGATTGGAGATTTTCTAAAAACCACCAAAGCAGTTAATAATTTGTGAACCTAATGAGGGTGTAAGAACTAGGCGTGGATTAAACAAAGAAGTCAATCATTCAGCCTTCTTTTAAACAATTGAACCCACTAATATTGATAAAGTACTTTCAGATAAATTTTTGATTTTGGCCATGCAAGAAGAGTTGAATCAATTTGTAAGAAATAAAGTTTAGGAATTAACTTTAAGGCCAAAGGATCAAAGTGTAGTTGGAACTAAGTGGTATTCAAAAATTAAATGAATGACTCAGGAGTGGTCATTAGGAATAAGGCTATGAATCTTTTCCTAGGTTTTCCTCGATAAAGATAACTCCTTTTAGAGTCCTTCTTCAGGAGCAACTTAATTTCCAGGTTATGAATCTTTTTGCTTCAACCCAATTTGGTTTCATCTTTAGCCTCATCCATCTCTACAATAAGAAAACCTTACACTACTTTCTAGCCAATATGCCCTTCAATTCTGACCACTCCACAGTCCGTTCTATTGTCTTCAAACAAAAAGTAGAAATCACCAAAGAAGACTTAGGAATCTTTTTACACTTAAGGACTGATGGGTCTAGAGCACATCACTTGATAACCACTCATGTTTATGAATGATATCAAATACATAAGGTGCTTAGAGGAAATAATGTTAACGATCATGTTGCTAGGGTATCTAGTCTTGTCTGAAATGCATGAATCATCCAACATGTACTTAGAACCTCAATCATTCCTAAAGCTAGTAATAGAGTCAATATAACCCCACTTCTTTCTATGGTGATATTTGTATTATGAAAGAAGAGCCTATAGATGAAGCCCAATTAATTCTTGATTATCTTTATGGGCTTTCAGAAATAGGACATGTAGAACACAAAAGAAAGAAGAATATAGCCCTAGGACATCTAGTTACATGCATTTTGGAGAAGAAATATGGTTAGTTCATCCTGATCAAGAATATGAAGAACCGCTCTACTACAACGATAGATCCTTTAGAGCGATCTTCAAAAATGATGATTCAAGAAAAGCACATGTCATAAGTGATACAGAAGACAAACTAGAAGCTTCTCCTGCACCTGGAAAACAACCAAATTATTAGGATTTGATTCAAAGGTTTGATCGACTAGAGACTCATTTTGATCAACGCTTTGATCAAATTGAGACTCATCTTCAGCAGCAGGATGCACATTATCAACATGACATGGGTTTTATGAGGGACCCGATTAATGACATTAGCTCTAATATAATGATTATGAGTACATATTTCAATCTTTTTGGTGGTGCACCTCCTCCTCCTCCAAATAAGGGTCCGCCTCAGAGATAGTTGTACTTATTTTTTATGTGTTTTCTTAGTTTATTTGTAGTTCTTGTTTTAGGAAATTTGTTGTATTTTCTTTTTCTTAGATGCTTTTTTATATTGATATCTGGTGATTAGATTATAACATCTTTAATTGATATCAATATATGTTCTTGTGTTTTGGGTTTAATTTGTTTTTGAAATATTTGTTAGCCTTTATGACAATCATTAGATTTTTAATCTTAATTGTGCTTTATCTTAAATTATAAGTAAAAATTAAATTCATTAGAAAATCTAAATTTTCTAAATTTAAGTGTTACTTATAACTTGATATTATTAAGATTATCAATTTCATTTATGTTATTTAGACTACATTATTGTTAATATTATAATTACAATTGTGATTTTTTGATATTTTGTATTTCACTTATCAATTAATATTTATGCACTTAGAAAGATTTGAAATTTTAGATTATTGATTTTGGAAAAAATACAATTACTCTTGAAAATTATACAAATGTACAAAAATACAAAAGAATGCGCAAAGGTTCGTAATGTGAAAAAGAGGCACAAAATAAGCACAACAAGTTAAAAGATGCACAAAAATGTGCCACAAATTTGAAAAATATGCACAAAGCGTTACATGTGGAAGTTATTTCTTTTCGGACTCTTTTAATCTCTTAATTCAAATTGATCTTATGTTCATTTATATTCTTATTGAAATTTGAAATATACAATTTTATTATTCATTCTTCCTGCAATAATTTCTCTATCTTAATGTCTAAATAGACTCATGTTTTGATTAATTCTTTTTAGTTTCTATGTTATATATCTTCTTAAATTCTATAAATTTTTATAATTTGACTAATATTTTAATATTTTTTGCATACATTATTTAAATCACTTTCAATGTTAAATTATCAAAAGATTTTCATATGTCTTCTTACATTTCAAGTCTATTTCTTCTTCACTTTTTATTGTTATCAAAAAGGGGAAGAAATTGTTTGTTGTGTCCCTGTGTATTTATTTTTTGAATGTGTGTTTGATTATTTTTTATTATTTTTGTTTTATGTTGTTTTGTGTTGTTTAAAATTTTTGAAAAACAAAAAAAATTTTGATTTCAATTGCCTCCTTATTTTCTTGTGTTCATTAATTCAGGAGGAGTTTAGGAGATTCTTAAAATTTGAAATTATACAAACAATAATTATTTTGCCATCATCAAAAAGGGGGAGTTTGTTAAGAGAGTTGATATTTGCATGTTTTATATTATTGCAACTTGTATAGTTTTGATGATTTTAAATATTATTGTTTTATGTGTAGTTATCTCCTAATACTTTTTGGAAGAATTGTTTTTGCTCTTGTGTGTACTAACATTTAAGGAAAATCAAACTCTAGACTACGAAGACTTCAAATCAAACTCAGCATGAAATCCTTTATATATTTGAAGATTGTACTTTTCCTTGAATTAAATTTGTGAGGGAGTGATTGTAATTGAGTGAATAAATACACACAATCTTAAGGAGATCTTAAAAATTTTATACTGATCGTATTGGATGAACCATGATCGTACAGGACGATCAGGTCAGTTATCTCCTCTAAAAGAGCAATGGAACGAACATGAAGTTATAGAAAATTTTTTTAACTTCTGATCATCCAGGAAGAAGTGTATTCATCCCAGGATGACTTGGGCTCTGGTGAAATTTTGTTCAGACAAAATTTATATTCATTCCAGGACGAGAAGCCCTCTAGACAAATTTCGTCCAAGACAAACTCAAATTCTTCCCAGGATGACTTGGGCTATGGAGAATTTTCATTCAGACAAAATTTATAATCGTGCCATGATGATCTGCTCTCTGGACAAATTACATCTGGAAGAACAATTTTCATCCCAGGATGAAGTGAACCGACTATGAACTTTTTAGTAACTTCATGTAGTTTTTGGAACAGACCTTGGAATAATTGTTCGTACCGGACAAACCTAGTTTGTACGGGATGATCTGTGTGTACGAAGTCATTTCGTACACATATACATTGTGATCGTTTAAAAGCCTATTAAGTAAAATCGTCCGAGACGATCGTAGATCATACGGGACGATCCTGTTCATGATAACTTGAAATTTTGTCGTATTTGGATGGTTTTTCTTATCTCTTCTATAAATAGGCTATTCTAATTTGTAACTTAATCTTTTTGCCTACTGATCTCCGTGCCTATTGAGAAGAAAGTCAAGGATAGAGTGTGAGAGAGCATTTGAAGGAGATTTCCTTCCATTGGAGCATGATGGTTTCACTTAGTACTCAAAGGTAAGAATCTTTACTCTTAGTTTGTAATTACTTCACTCTTTTCTTTCTTCTTTTTAGATTTCTTTTGAATAAGATCTATCAAGGAGATCCGGTTCTCTGCCGACACTTGAAAAGTGTGAACAGCCGTGGGTTCTCTGCCCACATTAGTAAAGTGAGAAAGGACAAAGGGTACTCTGCCACACTAGGAAAATGTGAAAGGACGGACGGTTCTCTGACGACATTGGGGGAGTGTGAAAGGATGATGATTCTCTGCCAATACTGGGGATAGTGTGAAAGGATGATGATTCTCTGTCGACATCAGGAGAGTGTGAAAGGATGACGGTTCCTTACCAATACTGGGGATAGTGTAAAAGGATGACGATTCTCTTCCAACATCAGGGGAGTGTGAAAGGATGATAGTTCTTTGTCGCACAGGATAGTGGTGAAAAGATTTTGTGTAAAGGCTTCTCCGCCTTGCTGTAAGTGCAAAAGGAGAGTCACTAGTGGTATTAATGCAATACTCAGAGGGTGCCTCCGAGGAGTGGATGTAGGTCTTGTTTTGACCGAACCACTACAAATCTGGTGTCTTTATTTTTCGCTGCATTTTTAATTTTATAATTTTCTGTTTAACATTATGGTTGAAAAGTTTTCTAGAAAAACTCACTAAAATAAATTTTTATTTCCTTATTTTGTAAAGAGGGTAAAATTTTTTAATTACCAATTCACCCCCCCCCCCTCTTGGTTAGCCGTGGGACATTAACTTAGGTTTAACAACCTAATTCATATTGAACGAGTTTCAACATAATCAACATACACAATCAAATCCAATTCAAGCAAGCTCTTAAACACTCAAGATCCACTTACTTGTATATCTTGATTTAATCCAAATAAGACTTGATGAATTACATCATTGTATATTTGACAAAGTCAACTCTTTTGACTGTGTCAAACTTCTATATTTTAGTTATTTCAATCTCCATTTTAATCAAGACCAATCAATCCCATAATCCTACTCTACCTCCGAGTTTAAATGCATTCAAAGTCAAACTAAGACAAATCAAATCTCATTTGACCAATTAAGTCATAAGGACTTGGTCAAATCTATTCAAACACTAACTTCTAAGCCTCAAACCTCTTCCAAATCATTTCAAAAAGCATTCAAGCTTTATCCCATGTCCATGTAAGCCTAAGTTGACTGTTTGACTAGTTAAACAGTCAATAAGGGGGTTTAAATGGCGTTAGTTGTGGTCAAACATGGTAAAAAAACCCTCAAGCTTCATCCCAAACCATTAAAACCCTTCTAACCTATCATCCCAACAGTCAAGGCATTTTTCTATGCCACATCATCAGTCCACATGGCTAGTGGAATGGTCAAATAGTTAAACCAAGGCCTTAGGTGGGCCAAACTTGGTCAAAACCCACCTTAAGACTAATTCTCTATAGTCCAAAGCACTCTAGCAGTATTAATGTACTCTAGAACCTTCTTTAGGTTTTTCCTAGACCTTAGATCCAGATCTAATAGTCCCTACTATTTCCATGCCTTAGTGGGGATCAAGGGAACCTTTACACATGGCTTGTCCTTGGGTGGTACCTTCTACAGCTTTTCAATAACCCCTAGGGTAGGTGGCAGCCATCTAGGAGCTCCCACATTCATTCACAGTCATCCCTTGAGCCTAGGGATGTTTGAATAAGGCAAATGAAGGAAATAAGCCCTCACTCAAATTCTTACTCTGTCTCACCTTCCACAGATCTTCAAGAACCTTTCAACTTTCATTTGAACCCTTCTGAACCTCCTTCACATCTCCCTAGTCGAATCCGACCGGTCAAAGCCATCTATAATGATCCTCTGGCGGCCTTAGCAATTCATCCATTCTAGGATTGAAGCTCTCAATATAAGGTGTTTCAGACCAGGAATTCATTATCAAATATTTTCGAGGACAAACTACAATCTCAATCGAACCATTTTCCCTCAAATCCCTTGGTGAAATCTCTTAAAACCCTTAGATCTAAGTCATAGTATTTAGAATTTTTTTTAAAAAAATTCTATTGAGTGCTTTTAAAATGTTCAAAATGATTCCCAAAGATTTTTATTCACCTAGTATATCTAAGTTTTAAATTTCATCAAGTTTCATTGAACTGGTCAGGAGAACGCTCAAAAACTCATTTTTGGGCTCGATTTACATAACCCCTCAGTTATGTAAGATCCAGACCATTGATTGTAATGGATCTTACAATCAATGGTCTAGATCTTATTGTTCCATGGCTTGGAAAAATTGAGGATTAGATCCCATGGTTAATTTTTAGGTTCGGTTCGATCTGAGTCGTCCATCTCAAATCGTGGGATCCAGTTCGACCGATCGATACCGTTGGATTGACATCGGCTGCGTGGTTTGATCATAACCATTATACCAAACCGTGTTAGATCTGACAGCTCAGCACATTACGGAGCTAGTTAAGTGAACAATGTTAGTTGACCGCCACAGTCCATGTGGTCCAGTCATTATCTGCCATATTGAAAGCATATGACCCATCGTTATTTCCATCGTATGATAATGATTGTGCGCAAGCATAATTATTACCAATAATTGGCTACCACCGTGTGGTAATATTTGACCAACCCGAATGTGCCACATGGTCTCTACTAGCGTCGGGGCCGCCATATCCTGTTAATTAATATTTATTTTGTATTTTAATTATTTTAATTAGCATAATATCTAAAAAATTATTAAATAATTAAATAATAATCAAAGAAATTAGTAAAATATATCAATTTTTTTTCATCTCTTTATTTTAAAATTAAGTTTAAGTTAAAATTTTTAACATATTTTAATTAATTTCAAATATTTAACATTTGATATTTTTAGTTAATATTCAATTAAAAATGTTATAATTAATTCAAAATTTTCAAAATTTAATTTTAAAAAAATTTTCTTATATAATCAAAAAATTAAAATTTATTTCAATAATATTTTTAATTATTTTATTTTAAAACTTATATTTTATATATAGGTTTATACATATGTATATTTTAAAATTCTATTTTAAATTATATATATTTAAAATTTTAAATATTGAGAGATCTTATGAAATTTCAAACATAGGTTGCGCTATTTGAGTAGATTTGATATGGATGATTAGTGAATAGTTACTTTAATTATTCACTAATCAAGTTGTCAATTATTCCAATTAAATTTGTTATTTACATGCTCACCACACACTATTGCGGATCTATGGTTCATGATTTTGATGATAGCAAACATTTCTTATTTCTCTACGATTGCCTTTTGTACTAACATTTTTTTTTCAGGTCCACACGATCAGACTGTAATTTGGAACCAGCTCAAGATTGGGTAGACTAGGTCTGTGTCAGTTTGTAATCTTTTTTCTTTCTTGAGTCTATTGTATTAGGTGTGGAACCTATTGTTTTGTAACAAAGAAGTTTCCCTATTGTTCCCTTTAGGATTTCTATTTTTGGTAATATCGGCCGGGACGACATTCATATCGTCCTGGACGATCTGTCCAAAATCTAAAACCCTAATTAGGGCATCCTCATTAAGGCAGCCATCATAAACTGATCGGCCAGGACGATAGGCTCAATTCAGCAAGAATCTGACGCCAAATCTATTTAGAAAGAAGCTATTTTTGGAAATCATCAAAAGGATCGTCCTGGACTATAAAATATCATCCCGGCCCATCCAGTACAAATTTTTCCAATTTTTCTCTGGAATTTAAGGAAAGCAATTAGTCCTGTATGATTGCAGAATCGGCCAGGCTGATGTGCTGGACGATTGACATCGGCCTGCTTCATTTCAGGGCGATTTTCAG
The DNA here is from genome assembly GCF_001605985.2 of Dendrobium catenatum. Classification (NCBI taxonomy): domain Eukaryota; kingdom Viridiplantae; phylum Streptophyta; class Magnoliopsida; order Asparagales; family Orchidaceae; genus Dendrobium; species Dendrobium catenatum. Next base: position 63,095 of record NW_021318780.1, read on the forward strand.
GATGATTTTCCTCATATTTGAACTAATAGGCTAGGACGATATGCCTATCGTCCTGGACGATAATGTCGGCAACTTGCATTAATGAGCTCATTTTGAGAGCTTCTATTTAAGCTATGGCATGGCAACTTTTGTAAGTGTCTTTGGCAGTCATTGGAGCTTTGTTCTTGTGGGGTAGACCTGAAGAGAGAGCTTGAAAGGGAGTGAGGAACGGGTGAAGTTTAAGAGGGAGAAGATCCTGTCAGTGGGGGTTCAAGGGAGTGTGGAGGGGATTCCACACGGTTGCTCCAGCAGGCTTGCAACTTAATACCGTCGGATTCAAGGCTCGTCTCGAGGGATGTTCACCAAAGAAGAAGATCTCTTTGGTGACAAATGACCTGACGACTCCACCGCACCGGGGAAGATGGAAGTGATTTTGTAAGGGATTCTCTGCCTAGCTGTGGGGGCAAAAGGAGAGACACTAGTTTAGTGCAATACTTGGAGGGTGCCTCCAAGGAGTGGACCTAGGTCAAGGTTTGACAGAACCACTATAAATCCGGTGTGTTCTTTTCTTATTATTGCTTCTGCGTTTATTTCTTCCGCATTTGGTTTTCTTTGTGGTGATATTTATTTGAGTTTCATGTTTTGATTGAAAGATTTTTTATTACCAATTCACCTCTCTTTTTATTTAGCTTTGGGCCAGTTCTATAGGGCCTAACATCCCTAACGAACTTGTGTGTTGTATCAGAGCAAGTTTTCATAAAATAAGTTTTTAAAAGCTTTTGAATTTCGATCCATGGCTAATCGTACTATTGCGAAAGGTTATTCAATCACTAGACCACCATTATTTGAAAACATTTCATTTGATTTTTGGAAAACTCGCATGTCTATTTTCTTGCAATCGATTGATTTTCACATTGACATTCCTTTTAGTCAATGGAATAGAGATGAACGAATAGATGCTCAATTGAATGCAAAATCTTTAAATTTCTTTTTCTATGCTTTAAATTCTGATGATTTTATGTTGGTATCCACGAGCACTACCGGTAAGGAAGTTTGGGATAAATTGCACACCATATACGAAGGAACTAGTGAAATCAAGCAATCCAAGTTGAATTTGTTAATGCATGATTTTGAATTATTTTCCATAAAACCTTTTGAAATAATCTTAGACTTGTATACCAGATTCATTCAAATTGTAAACTCATTGCATGCTTTAGGAAAAGATTTTTCAAATTTTGAAAAAGTCAATAAAATTCTTTCTTATTTACTTAATAAATTTGATGCTGAAGTAGTTGCTATTTGTGAATCTAAAGATCTATATGTATATTCTATTGATAATTTGATTGGCTCACTCATTGCCTACGAGCAAGGGTTGGGTCAAAGACTTTTGGATGCAGGAGAAATGATTGTTCTAAAAGCTGAAGATATGGAAAAAAGCTTAGTTAGTGATGATAGCAATGATTTTTCAAGCAAATCACAAAAGCATAAGCAAAAGTGGAAAAAAGGTAAAAGTGGGAAGGATGTTCATATTCCTTCTAACGTTATTTGCTTTCGATGCAGGAAACCTGGACATATAAAAAATGAGTGCCCTAACTCAAAAATTCATCCTGCAAAAGAAAAGGGCAAGACAAAGCTAAATTTAAACTGGGAAAATAATGAAAAGCAAAAAATTTCATGGGCAGACCTTGTTTCAGAAGCATCAGACCAGGTATGAGATAATGGTTAAATGCCTTTTGTGTGTCTTTTTTTTATTTTCGTTCTTTTTTTATTTTATTTTCTTTTGTTTATTTTTTACTTGTTTTTGTTTTCATAAAATTTTTTTCTGATCAACACACACATTCACTTTTCTAAAAATGAAAAATCTACTTCTTATTTTTTCTTGAAATCTTTTGTAAGTTACGATTGACTTCTCTAAAAACAGTCAAAGGAAGGAAACTCTTGATTTTTTTTTCTTTCAATCTCTATTTACTAAAAGAGGTTATCCTACTTTTGATTTAAAATATATTTCATCTTTTAAATTAGTTTTTGAAACTAAATTTTTTATTTCCCTACTTTTTATTTATCGCATAGGAATCTTTTACAAGATGTTTAATCTAACTCTTAATTTTCTTAATCAAGAAATTTGCTTTCTCAATAAAATGGGTTTACTTTTATTTTTTAAGATTTAAGAAAAGTAGCTTATTCAAAAAATTGGCCAATAATGCCAAAAATAAAATATGCGCAAAGCGCCAAAATTGATAAAATTGAATACACAAAGTGTATCAAAAGATGCGCAGTGCGCCAACCAATTGTCAAGAGGCATAAAATGAGCCCACAAATCATAATGCTTACCATTCTTGTACTTCTTAAAGCTTAAGAAAATCCTTGATATTTTCGATACTTGAGTTTAAAAATCTTAATTCTTGATTCAAAAATTCGTGTATTGATCTTCAATTAGTTATATTTTATGGAAGGAGTTTTTGAAAAATGAATGTTTCTTTCTCTAATTTATTTCTTGATTTAGATATTGAATTAAAAAGTTTTTTTGAGCCTTTTTAAAGAACTTGAGTTTGGATTATCGAATTTTGAATTTCTAACATTTACTGGGATATGCGTTGTCAATTCAATTCTACCAAAATTTTTTATTAAAACCAGGAGGTAACTTTCTCATTTTAAAGGAATTTCTGTTTTGTGTATTAGATCAGGGATTTTTTATTTTTTGTGCCTTCTCTCTTTTTGATAATGTCAAAGGGGAGAACGTATTTGTATCCTTTGTTTTTCTTTTCAAAAATTTTAAAACAACAAAAATATTTTTTTATCTCCCCTATCTTAAAAGTTTTATTCTAGTGAGGGGGAGATTAGGTGAAAATAGTCTCTTTTTGAAAATTCAAGTAGTAGTGTTTGCCATCATAAAAAAGGGGGAGATTGTTGCGGGTCTATGGTTCATGACTTTGATAATAGCAAACATTTCTTATTTCTCTACGATTGTCTTTTGTGCTAACGTTTCAGGTCCACACGATCAGACTGCAATTTGGAACCAGCTCAAGATTGGGTAGACTAGGTCTGTGTCAGTTTATAATCTTTTTCTTTCTTGAGTCTATTGTATTAAGTGTGGAACCTGTTGTTTTGTAACATAGAAGTTTTCCTGTTGTTCCGTTTAGGATTTCTATTTTTGGTAATATCGGCTGGGACAATATTCATATCGTCCTGGACAATCTATCCAAAATCAGAAACCCTAATTAGGGCATCCTCATTAAGGCAGCTGTCATAAACTTATCAGCTTGGACGATACTTGTATCAGCCAGAACGATAGGCTCAATTCAGCAAAATCTGCCACCAAATCTATTTAGAAAGAAGCTATTTTTGGACATTTTCCTTGCCTGGACTATAAAATATCATCCCGACAGATCCAGTACAAATTTTCCAATTTTTTTCTGGAATTTAAGGAAAGCAATTAGTCCTGGACGATCGCAGATTCGGCCAGGCCGATGTGCTGGACGATTGACATCGGCCTGCTTCATTTCAGGGCGATTTTCATGATGATTTTCCTCATATTTGAACTAATAGGCCAGGATGATAATGTCGGCAACTTGCATTAATGAGCTCGTTTTGAGAGCTTCTATTTAAGCTATGGCTTGGCAACTTTTGTAAGTGTCTTTGGCAGCCATTGGAGCTTCGTTCTTGTGGGGGAGACATGAAGAGAGAGCTTGAAAGGGAGTGAGGAATGGGCAAAGTTTGAGAGGGCGAATATCCTATGAGTGGGGGCTCAAGGGAGTGCGGAGGGGATTCCACACGGTTGCTCCGGCAGGCTTGCACCTTAATACCGTCGGATTCAAGGCTCGTCTCGAGGGAAGTTTACCAAAGAAGAAGATCTCTTTGGTGTCAAAGGACCCGACGACTCCGCCGCACCGAGGAAGGTGGAAGTGATTTTGTATGGGCTTCTCCACCTAGCTTTTGGGGCTAAAAGAGAAACACTAGTTTAGTGCAATACTTGGAGGGTGCCTCCAAGTAGTGGACGTAGGTCAAGGTTTGACCGATCCACTATAAATCCGATGTGTTCTTTTCTTATTATTGCTTCCGTGATTATTTCTTCCGCATTTGGTTTTTTTTTTGTGGTGATATTGTTTTGAGTTTCATGTTTTGATTGAAAGATTTTTTATTACCAATTCACCTCTCTTTTTATTTAGTCTTGGGCCAGTTTTATAGGGCCTAACATCCCTAACGAACTTTCACACACCACATAGTTTAGGCTCTCGTAGATTTAAGAGTTGATTGTTATTGAGTGTGTTTATTGTGTGCTTATACAAGGGTTATGAAAACTTTGATACAAACCCATTTAACTTAGTGACATCATTAAGGAAAATAATTAATGACCTTTGTCTATAAAACTTAGATTAATTTTAAAAATTAGGATACACATCCTCATGTGCTGAAACATTGAACTCTTGAACATAATTACACCACAGCTTATATAATTTTTATCCCTGGTTATAAAATTCATTAAGCCCCTTAATTAATTTTCTTAAAATTAAACCCTTTATTTAGCATTAAGCATTCTAAAAATTCCAATAAATTAAATTTAAATCCAAAAAATATATATAATACCTCAAACTAACCAAAATTGAATTTCCAACTTAAGACAAAAGAATCCTTTTGATTTGACACCAAATATGAACTTAATTTAATTTTAATTGAAATTTAATATTTAATTTATATAATTCACAAAAAATAATTAAAGATCCTAGAAAATTCTGGAACACTTGGGAATCTGTAGTTTTGTCATTATTGACATTTGAAGTTATTTTAAAAAGGTTTGGAGTTCATTTGAACTCAAAACATTAAAACATCCTTAATTAAATAATTTTAAAAATTCAATAAATATTCAAAATTTCAAAAATCATAAATAATTCCAAAAAATTTTAAATTGATTAAACTCAAAGGCATTCTATTCAAAATAAAATCTATTATTTATAAAAAATATTAAACCACCACAAATCATTTAAATTTGAAAAAGACAACCTTTGGTCAAATCTTAGTCACATTTCAAGTCAAACCTTCAAACCTTCATAATAAATTGTAGAGAAATTCAAATCTAGAATACTTATAATCTAGCTGATTTTCTTAAGGTCCAATATTTTATAAAAATGTTAACTTTCAAGAATTCAATCTTAATCAAAAAATTAACTTTTGACCCTCAATTAAATAATCCATAAAATTTTTAAAATTCAGAAATCACTTTAAAATTTCAGAAATCTTTAATCAACCTTAAAACTAGAAATGAAACAACCTTAATTAAAAATTAATTAGCCCTTAAACATTAAATCAAATCAAATCACTTAATCATATCGGCTACCACTTGGTAACGTATGTTTATGAGGCTATTAAATTAGCCCCATGGAAGGTGAAATAAAATTTACGACCTCGGTGAGAAACAAAGGTGTGAATCAATAACCTTTTAAAATATATACTTTAAAATCAATTTTAGGCCATTAATACTTAAACTTACTTAAATGCTTTAAGCCATTAAACCAGCCAGAACTTCAAGAAACTTTAACAAATTGCCCTCCATAGGATATATCCAAATAACACAGCCTACCTCACACACTTTAGATGGTTTGATAGGACAACCAACTAAAGATCTAAGCTAGGCCGGTTTTTACTTTTGTATTGTGTGTCAGATTTTTTTGTGGTTTTTATTATATGTTGTTTGATGATGTTGGTGAGATTGTTTACATACTTTTTTTATTTTTTATGATGTGATTGATTGTGCAAAAGATTAACCTCAAGTTAGGGACAATTTATAATAATTCAATCTTATGCAAGTGGCCATGCACATAAAGGGCATTGATTAAAGGGGAAAAAAATAATAATAATTAAGCTTTAATTAATGATATTTTCTGTGGAGCTTCAGACTGCATAAGTCCCCCATTAAATTTAAAGAGCATGGATAAGCATGGGTATGAATTTGAACATCTTTAAATTATTAACTTCTTTATATTAATATTAATTGCTTGAAATGATTTGTTTATAATTTCTTAGGATAACCATGTTGGAACTCGTTCAATAAGAATTAGGATGTTAAGCCTAATTAAATGTCCCAAGGCTAACCAAGTGGGGGTGAATTGGTAATTTAAAAATTATACTTATACTCTTGGATTTTTAGAAAACCTTTTTAATTATTAATGCAAGTTAAATTTAAAGTTTAAAAAATAAACTTTTCAACCAGAGTAAACAACTTGGAATGAAATTAACTGCCTAGAAAAATAAGAAAGAACACACCAGATTTATAGTGCTTCAATGAAACCTTGACCTACGTCCACTCCCCTGAGGCACCCTCTGAGTATTGCACTAATACCACAAAGTGACTCTCCTTTTGCCCTCAATGCAAGGAGGAGAAGCCTGTAAAAAATCATTTTCACCTTCCCCGTTGCGGCGGAGCAGCCGGGTTCTTTGACACCAAAGATATCTTCTTCTCGCCAAAACTTCCCTCAAGACGACCCTTGAATCCGATGATACTGAGGTGCAAGTTCGTCGGAGCAACCGTGTGAATATCCCCTCCACACTCCCTTGAAATCCCCTCAAGGATTTTCTCCCTCTCAAACTCCACCCTTTCTTCTCTCCCTTTCAAGTTCTCTCTTTAGTTTTCTCCAAAAGAATAAAGACACAATGACTGTCAAAGATACACTTTGTCATCCTTTTACACTCTCCAAGTGTCGACAGAGAACCGGACCGATATTGTTGAACTTCACTTGAGAGCCTTCAAAGGAGATGGCAGAAATAAAGAGATCTTCTTCTTCAAGTAACCTTGTGAATCCCTCACAAACCCCTCACTTGATCTCTCACTCTTCACTCTTACAATATCTCCCAAATACTCACACTTAATGATCCCTCTCAAGATAAAATAACTCCAAAGGTACTTGTAATAGTTTATAGGACTCCTTATATAGAAAGGAGAAGAAAAACCGTCCAAAAAACTGCTAAAATCATGTTTTTCTGCGCATTGGATTGTCCCGTATGAACCTGAGTTAGTACGGACAAACTGTGTAAAAAAATGTCTCGTACGAACCATTTGTGCATCAGTACAAACCAATTTCATCCTGGGACGAAATAGGTTCATCCCGGGATGAAATATATTGTCCGGTACGAACAGTTATATCAAAGGTCAGTTCCAAGAACTGCAGAACATTGCCAGAAATTGCTATAGTCTGTTCCCTTCATCCTGGGACAAAAATATTTTGTCCTGGATGATCAAAACTTAGAAAAAAATATTTTTCTTATGTTCCTATTCATTCCATTGTTCTTACGAGGAGATAACTGACCTGATCGTCCCGTACGAACTATGTTCATCCCGTACGATAAGTACAAAATATTTAAGATCTCCTTAAGTGTGTGTATTTTAATTCACTCAATTTACAATCACTCCCTTTCAAGTCTATTTTAAAGAAAAGTACAAGCTTCAAATCATAAAGTATTTCATGATGAATTGATTTTGAAGTCTTCGTTTGTCTGGAGTTCGATTATCCTGAAATGTTAGTCCACACAAGAGCAAAAATAAATCTTCCGAAAAATGTTAGGAGATAACAACACATAAAATAATAATATTTGGAATCATCAAAACTATACAAGTTGCAAGAATGTAAAACATGCAAATAGTAACTTTTCTAACAATCTCCCCCTTTTTGATGATAGCAAAATAATTATGTTTGTATAATTTGAAATTCTAAGAATCTCCTAAACTTCCCCTGAAATGATGAACTCATGAAAATAAGGAGATATTTGAATTCAAAAAAAAATTATTTTTCAAAATTTTTATACAACACAAAATAACACAAAAGATAAAACAAAAACAATCAAACACACATACAAAAACATACGATAAAACAAATAAAAAACATAAAAATACACAAGATACGAATACACAAGACACAACAAACAATTTCTCCCCCTTCTTGACAACATCAAAAAGTGAAGAAGAAAAAGACTAGAAATGTAAGTAGACATATGAAAAATCATTTAAAAATTTAACCTTTAAAGTGATTGACATAGAGTATGCAAATAAAATTAAAATATTTTGCAAATCATAAAATTCATAGAATTTAAGAAGAGATATAACATAGAAACTAAAAAAAAATTATCAAAATATGAGTATATTTAGACATTTAAGATAGAGAAAATCATTGTAAAAATGATGATATAAAAATTTTATATTTAATATTTCAATATGTAATAAAAATGTACATAAGATCAATTTGAATTAAGAGATTAAAAAATTAAGGAAAGAAATAACTACCACATGTAGCGTTTTGCGCATCTTTTTAAATTTTGTGGCATATTTTTGTGCATCTTTTCACTTGTTGGGCTTATTCTATGCCTCTTTTTCATATTGCAATATTTGTGCATTTCTTTTTATTTTTGTACATATGTACAATTTTTAAGAGTAATTATATTTTTTCCAATATCAATAATGTAAAATTTCAAATCTTTCTAAGTATATAAATATTAATTGATAAGTGAAATACAAAATAAGAAAACATCATAATTACAATAATAATATTTAAATTAATATAGTCTAAATAAGAGACATGAAATTGACAATCTTAATAATATCAAGTTATAAACACAACCTAAATTTAGAAAAATTAGATTTTCTAATGAATTCAATTTTATGTTGCAGTTCAAAGTATAGCACTTGTAAGATAAAAAATTTAAGAGTTTTTCATATAGGCTAATGAACATTTCAAACACAGAACAAAAACACTTACACATACAAAAAATCTAAAGCAATAAAAGAATAGAAAAATACTACACAAAATACAAGTACACAAACTATAAAAATCTTCATATCACATTCCAAATGTCTCACAATAAGAAGCATGGAATCCGATGTGAAAACATTTCAAAATCATATACAACACAAAAAATAAAAATAGAAAAACACACAAAATAAATAAAAATAAAAAATATAACAAATAAAAAACATGCACACAAAAAAATAAATAACCACATAAACAAAGGGTTTAAACATCATTTTACTCCTGGTCTGATGATTCAGAAGCTAGATCTGCCTAGAAGATTTTTTGCTTTTCATTATTTTCTCATTTTATAATTTGCTTAGCTTTGCCCATTTCTTTAGTAGGAAGAGTTCTCAAATTAGGGTACTGACTTTTCAGATGTCCAGATTTCCTATATCCAAAGCAAAAAATATTTGAAGAAATCTGAATATTCTTACCATTTTTATCTTTATTCCACTTTTGTTGATGCTTATGCTTGTACTTTAGTGGACTTTTCAATTTGCTTGTTAAGTCATCGCTTTCCTCACAAACTAAGCAAGTTTTATTCATGTCTTCCGCTTTTAGCATTATTATTTCACCTGCATCAAAAAATCTTTAACCCAAATATTGCTCATAGGCAATAAGTGAGCCAATCAAATTATCAATAAAATATTCATTCAAAATTTTTGATTCGCAAATAACAACAACTTTGGCATCAAACTTGTCAAGTAAACAACGTAGAATTTTATTGACTATTTCAAAGTTTGAAAATTCTTTACCTAAAGCATGCAATGATGTTACAATTTTAATAAACTTAATATGCATGTCTAAGATCATCTCATAAGGTTTCATGCAAAAGAGTTCATAGTGATGCATCAAAAAATTTAACTTAGATTGCTTGACTTCACTAGTACCTTCATATGTAATACATAAACTGTACCAAATTTCCTTGCCGGTAGTACATGTAGAGATTCTCATATAATTTTCAGAATTTAAAGCAGAATAAATAATTCATATATTTAGCATTTAATTCAGCATAAATTTGTTCTAGTCTACTCCATTCAGAAAAGGGGTCTCAATTTTGATTTCATCTATAATACGTGACGGTACAGAATAACAACTTTGAATCATATGCCACATTTGATAATCTATTGATTGCAAGAAAGCAGACATTAAAATTTTCCAAAAATCAAAAGAATTATTTTCAAATAAAGGTGGTCTAACAATCAAATATCCTTCTAATATTTTACGATTTCTAAAATTAGCCATACTCATTTTTCAAAAAGCAGTCTAAACTTATGATTTTGAAATAAAGCTCTGATACCACTTGTTGGAACTCGTTCAATAAGAATTAGGATGTTAAGCCTAATTAAATGTCCCAATGCTAACCAAGAGGGGGGTGAATTGGTAATTTAAAAATTATACTTATAGTCTTGGATTTTTAGAAAACCTTTTTAATTATTAATGCAAGTTAAATTTAAAGTTTAAAAAATAAACTTTTCAACCAGAGTAAACAACTTGCAATGAAATTAAATGCGGAAGAAATATTAGAAAGAACACACTAGATTTATAGTGGTTCGGTCAAACCTTAACCTACGTCCACTCCCCAGAGGCACCCTCTGAGTATTGCACTAATACCAAAAAGTGACTCTCCTTTTGCCCCCAACGCAAGGCGTAGAAGCCTGTACAAAATCACTTTCACCTTCCCCGGTGCGGTGGAGTAGCCGAGTTCTTTGACACCAAAGAGATCTTCTTCTCGCCATAACTTCCCTCAAGATGACCCTTGAAACCGATGGTACTGAGGTGCAAGTTTGCCAGAGCAACCGTGTGAATATACCCTCCACACTCCCTAGAAATCCTCTCCAAGGATCTTCTCCCTCTCAAACTCCACCCTTTCCTCTCTCTCTTTCAAGTTCTCTTCTAGTTTTCTCCAAAAGAACAAAGACACGATGACTGTCAAAGATACACTTTTTCATCCTTTTATACTCCAAGTGTCGGCAGAGAACTGGACCGATGTTTTTGAACTTCACTTGAGAGCCTTCAAAGGAGATGGGAAGAAACAAAGAGATCTTCTTCTTCAAGTAACCTTGTGAATCTCTCACAAACCCCTCACTTGATCTCTAACTCTTCACTCTTACAATATCTCCCAAACACTCACACTTAATGATCCCTCTCAAGAGAAAACAACTCCAAAGGTACTTGTATTAATTTCTAGGACTCCTTATATAGAAAGGAGAAGAAAAACTGTCCAAAAAACTGCTAAAATTATGTTTTTCTACGCACTGGATTGTCCCGTACGAACCTGAGTTAGTACGGACGAACTGTGTAAAAAACTGTCCCGTACGAACCATTTGTGCATCAGTACGAACCAATTTCATCCTGGGATGAAATAGGTTCATCCCGGGCTAAAATATTTTCGTTCAGTACAAATAGTTATATCAATTGTCGGTTCCGAAAACTACAGAACATTGCCAGAAACTACCATAGTGGGTTCCCTTAGTCCTGGGATGAAATTATTTTGTCTTGGATGATCAGAACTTAGAAAAAATATTTTTCTTCAATTCCTATTCATTCCATTATTCTTACATGGAGATAACTGATTTAATCATCCCGTACGAGCTATGTTCATCTCGTACAATCAGTACAAAATATTTAAGATCTCCTTAAGTGTGTGTGTTTTAATTCACTCAATTTACAATCACTCCCTTTCAAGTTTATTTCAAAGAAAGTTACAATCTTCAAAACATGGAGTATTTCATGATGAACTGATTTTGATGTCTTCGTTTGTCTGGAGTTCGATTGTCCTAAAATATTAGTCCACACAAGAGAAAAAATAAATCTTTCAAAAAATATTAGGAGATAACAACACATAAAACAATAATATTTGAAATCTTCAAAACTATACAAGTTGCAAGAATGTAAAACATGCAAATAACAACTTTCCTAACAAACCATCCTGATTGTTGAGTCTAGATTTTACTTTTCATTCAAATATAATTTCATATAATTAAGTTGTAATTTATAGTGACAATTTGACATTGGATTTAAACATCCAATTTGGAATGCAAAGAGGAAGGTACATCCCTTAGGGGAGAATCCCTCTCCATTTGGAGATCGAAATTTGGATAATCCTAAAATATCTAAGGAGAAAAGATAACACCCATTTTAAGTGGGAGTTTCTTTTCATTTAGATATCAAGACACGACAATCCAAGGATCCTTGTAGAAGGATAGAGAAGTGGGCAACGAGAAGACTCATTTTCAAAGTTACTTGGGTCTTAGGAATAGAATTTGGGTTATTGTCAGTGGTGCCCGGCCACTTTACTTTTCTATAATTCTGGGTTATAATATTAAAAGGCATTTTCTTATGGACACTAAATTTTAATTGATTTTTTTATATTGATTATTTAATGTTGATTGCATTATAGTATTGCTTGCTTTTAGTAGTTTTTTTTTGCACTCTTGGATATTGATTTTATTTTAGCCTAGAACTCGATCGGAGGCTCGTGAGGGTATGAATAAACTATTTCTACTTTACTTAAAATTAAAATATTTAAAACACACATAGAAATTCTAATGCTTTAATAATAAGTCTGGGACCGTCGGGAGTCATTCATGCATACATATTAAATCTTCTCTACCTTGTTAGCCACTTTCCCACTGGCAGGTTTTGGCAGACCACCTATCCTATAAGGGTGCAGATATATCAAGGGGAATCTATACATTTTTTTAAGATAAAGCCTATTTTTAAACCTTTTTAAAACTTTTTCATTTCAAATTTAAGCATTTAATCGAGTCAAAATGCATGAATTTTATTAGATACAAATTTAATAGTGTCTAAAGCTTTAATTTCATTTACTTAAGCATCAAACACCCAATATATATTAAGGGGCTAATTAGGATCTGCTCTAGATGTCAGCCCCGATTTCCTAAAACTCAATCTAATCAATATCTTTAACCACTCTTCCATAATTGAACAGACTCATGGTTTTTAAGTGTTTAGGTGGTTTAGCTGGCACCCGAATCCAAGTCAGGTAAGTCTAGATATTGATTAAATTAACTAGGATTAGGTCATTGATTTTCAGTACCCACTTTAGACCTAGGTTCTGAGGTAAACTAAGGTTATAAGACCTCAACCTCCAGGAATTGAATCCCAACATTCTAATAAAATTGATCATTTAAACTTAAATCTATTTCAATCAAATTCAAGCCAAATACTTAGGATAGGCTGAAGTGTTTCTATGTTGTTTTAGAATCTTAAAACACTCCATACCTTTCTTTCTTTGACTCCAAAAATAAGTGCTCAAATTTTATCCAATGCAATTTGAAATTTCTAACCCTTACCTCCTTTGACATAAAGCTTTGAATTCTTAAATAAAATTTCTATTGCTATTTTAGTCGAGAGTATTCATAATAAACTCCGATTTCCTATATTTAAATTAACTAAGAGGGCTTACGTTCATAGGATATTTAGAAACCTAGATCTAAATAAAAAAAAAATATAAAAAAATTTTCAAAACTTCAATTAATTATCATTGGAAAATTAAAATGGTGATCCTTGTCATCATATTCAAATGATTGATAATAAATAATATTATCTTCCCTCAAGAAGATATATTACTTTATTATCAATACTTTGATTATTAAATTAATGATCTCCTATCTAGATAATTATAATCAAGTACTGGATCGAATTTAATGTTGACCCTCCGGGGTATATGTAATTCTTTCCTGAGTTTGACTATTATAATCACGATTAATTCAAGGTTTTGTAATTTGAACCCATTAAGGAATGGTAAATTTGCCACTCGAGGAGAAATACTATTCATAATATCGTATTTGATTTTAAACTATAATTCTAGAAAATAATCTTTCCCAAAGAAAATTAATATTTTCTAACCACACTTTATTTAAATCGAACAATATGACTGGACCAAAAATATTTTAAGATATCTAATAAATTCTATCTTAAATAGATATTTTAAAAATTCATTTGAAAGATAATCATAGATGAAGTAATCTTAACCGTAAGTTATTAATAAAATCTTGTTTGTAACATATGATTTCTTGACTTACTCAAAAATAGCTTGGAAGATATAAAATCAATTCTTGTATCTTAGAAACACATTGAAATAAATTGCTGATAATGTTTATATATAGATATCAAATCCATTCCTTTCATTTTTGAAAGTGAGAAAATTAGTTTCTTAAATAATTAATTTTAAACTTGAATAATAGTTCACTCAATTTTTTTGATAAGGTCATAAAGTTTATTATTAACGAAAGAATTAATTTAAATTCAAAACTAAAGATGTAGTTAAAGAGGGGACAAAACTACTTAGTTTTAATTATAAACAATATGTTATAGAGAATTATTTATATATAATGGTTAAATCAGTGGACAATTTTATATTTTAAATTGAGTAAATTATACTATAAATTTAAGAGTGCAATTTCAGGTTTATAGTTAAATAATATTAAAATTTATATTTTTGATTTATTATTTTAAGTGTTAAATTAATGCTCAAATTCAATATATATATATATATAATATGTTAATTGTAACTTTATCAAATAAATGATTATTTATAAGTATATATAATATAGGATATTATGATTTTATTTATTAATTGATAAAGTATCAAATTTTTTTTTAAACATAATTTGCGATTTATAGAGTTTGATAAAGTATCAATTTACTTTTATAAACCTAAGCAATAGATAAATTAATGCAAATACAAGATGTACATATGCTGCTTAAACACAAATACAACCAATCAAACACATTCTCCCCATTTGACAATATAAAAAAGAATGGAAACACATGAAAAATAAAATAGAACACCCATAACAGAGTTTTGTCAGGTGGAGGTGATTCTGATATTTAAGAAGAATAAATTAATTTCAGTAAATTTTCTAAAAATGAGAAAGTTATCTCTTGATTTTATTCAAAAACATAATAAGAAATGAATTGACAACACTAAGACTAGAAAGATTTAAAATTTGAATTTTATCAACATTAGCTCAGACTCCTTACAAGTTAATATCCAATTTAAACAAAAAATTAATTCAGAAAAAGAATTAGAGAAGAAATTTTTTTTTTCAATCATATAATAGAATATCAATGAAAAAATGGTGAGTCAGTAATCACTATTTTCAAACTCAAGTATTGAAAGTAACATTTTGACAAATGGTTTTCTATGATTTAAAAATACTAGAAAGGTAAGTTAACTTATTGTTGGTTCATTTTGTGTCACTTTATCAATTTTTGGCACACTTTGCATATATTTTGATTTTTTATACACATTTTTACATCCTTCAATTTTGGCATACATTTGCATATCTTTTCATTTTTGAAATTTTACTTCCTTTCTTAATCTTTAAAGGCTCAAAGCAAATCCGATATAATGATAAAAATTAGTGGCTTGATTAAGAAAATTTATGATGTGGATTCATTAGTTTGCAAAAGATTCCTATGAGATAGAAGAAATGTAGGATGATAAAAAAAAATTAATTTCAAAAGTTCAATTCTTAATTTAATATAGTTTTTTATTCAAAAGTATGATAGCCTAACTAAGAAATGAGAGGGAGAGACATAATCCTGAATTTCCTTCTTTTAATAATTTAGAAAATTCAATCACCACATACTTAAAAAAATTAGGTAAGAAAGATATTAAATTTTCATTTAAAAATTTTGAGAGAAGTGAATTAATTCTCTTATGCAAACACAATATAAAATGTGATTTGTGTGTTTTGATCAGAGATAAATCACAAAAAAATATTAAAAATAAAATTAATAATTATAAACAAAAAAATTATTAAAAATAATGCAAAAAATATTTATAATGAACAAAATAAAAGAAAATACATATATGTATGCATTAACTAGAACAAATAAACACACAAATAAAATTTTATACCTCATAATCTTACACTTAGTTTAATAATTTTGAAACTAGGAGATTTTTCTCTTTTTATCATTGGCTATTATTATCTTTTTCTTATTTTTAATTTTTTTTTCTAGAATGGTTTTTTTAATTAGAGCATTCAATTATCATATGTCCGAAGTTCTTACACCCAAACCAAATAATATAAGAAAAATTCTTAGCATTCTTATAATTTTTATGTTGGTTACAATTTTGTTTATGATAATGTTTATGCTTAAGTAGTTTTTCAAATTCTCATGTTATTGAGGCTCACTCCTTTCTCTCATTATCTATTAAGGCATTCTTATCCATCTCTTCAACTTTTAGAACTATTTTTTCACCAGCATTGAAACATATTTGACCTTAACTTTTCTCGTAGATAATGACTGAGAGGCAATCAAATTATTAATAGAACAAATTTTTTGATTCAAAAATAAAACTGACCATGTCATCAAACTTATCAAATAGACAATGTAGAATTTTATTAACTTTTTCAAAGTTTGAAAGTTTTTTTAACTAGCTCGTGTAATGATATGACTATTTGAGTAAATCTAGTATTTATATAAAGATTAGTCTCATAAGGTTTCATGCAAAATAATTTATCATGCATTAAAATATTCAACCTCGATTGCTTGACTTCACTAGTACCTTCACATGTAGTGTGCAATTTATCCTAAATTTCTTTGCTAGTAGTTCATATAGATATGACAATACAATCTTCAAAAATTAAAGCAAAAAAAAAAAAGTTTAAAGATTTAGCATTCAATTAAGCATTGGAGCAATCAAGAGGGGGGTGAATTGGTTTTTTAACCTAGCCTAAGGCTAACCAAGAGGGGGGTGAATTGGTTTTTTAAAAAATTCTAAAACACAAAGTAAAAAACTTTTTGCAACCTTTTTGAATATTTAAAAAATTTTAATCAACCATAGAAATTAATTTGAGTAAAAATAAAGTGCATGAATAATATAGAAAGAGCACACCAGATTTTATAGTGGTTCGGTCAACTTGACATATGTCCATTCCCTGGAGCCTCCCCTCCAAGTCATGCACTAAAGCACAGTGACTCTCCTTTTGCTCCCACTGCAAGGCGGAGAAGCCTTTAAAAACTCCTTTTCACTAAACCCAGTGACATAGAAAATAAGTATTCCTTTTGCTTCCTCCTGAAGCCGACAGAGAACAATGATCAAATGCAAATAAAGACCTCCCTAGAGCAACCAAGGAGCCAAGGATGATGAACAGACAAGATGATGTGAATCCTTGCTTGGAGCAACCTTTGTGAATACCTCACAAACTCCCCCTCACAAGATTTTTTCTCACTCTCCCAAGCTCTCCCTCTCCTCCTAAAAGCTCTTTTAAGCCAAGACTTCAATAGAGGATACTCTGATTGCCAATCAAGATGTCTTATAAAAAAACCTTAAAATTTCTCTTAATTTTCAACTTACAGTCAATGATCGTTCATTCTGATTGATAGTTTATCCTATGCGATCAGTGTATTTCAGCCCTTCCAGCTTGGACAATCTGGGTATGCTGGATGATTAGAACAAATTATTTGTTCTGATCATCTAGGACAATTTGTATATCATCTTATACGATTAGTTCAAAATTATACATATTATCTAGCATATTCTTCTTATCATCCATGAGATATATGTTGGATGATAAAGAAATATAACTTATTATCCAGGATGATGCTTGGATCGTCCTAGCCGATCAATTCAAAATCAATTATTATCTTCCAACATATCTTTTTTGTCATCCGTGATAACCACCTGGATGATGAAAAATTATAAATGATCATCCAACATATTGTTCTAGTCATCCAAAAGAACTAAGGTTTTTTGTACATATCATCTAGGATGATCATGTGATCATCCAAGATTATACGATCGACCTTAATTGCTTTTTTTAATGACCTAACTAATTTAGGCATGGTCATAGTGAATCGTCTAGGATGATATGGTATCATCCTGTATGATTTCTTAGAATAATATATTATCTAAAGGAGTTTGGCGACTGAATCTTTCTAATTTGAGCCTATCATCCAAGATGATGTGAATATCATCCTATACGATTTGCTTAATTTGGATAACTGAACATAGATGCCATAATTAAGGTTTCTATTTTTAATTTATCATCCTGGATGATTTTAGTTCAGCATGTACAATTTTGGATCATTCTGTATGATATAATCAAAAATAGAAAAACTCCTAAACTTATAGAATTTCTCGTCCTGAGTGTGTGTGTGTGTGTGTGCAAGGTTACTTAGCATCAGGATCCAGCTTATTACTTTTGACTCCAGAAAGAGTAAAAACTAGTAAAATAGTTATAGACTAACTCAGTTTTAATCTACCCAATCTCAAGCTGGCTTGATTTGTAATTGACCTTGCAGACCTCAAAATATAGTATGAAGGGAAACACAAATAAATATACACTAGTAACAATAGTAGAGAAATAGAAATGCCTATAATATTTATTATCATCTAAATTATAATCCTTCAATCCAAATTTATAACAATCTCCCTCTTTTAGTTGATGACAAACATTTGTTAGACAATTTAAAATCAGGTAGATTAAAAGAAGATGAAACATAAAACAAAAAAAGAATAAAATAAACAACACAATACAAATTTTACTAAAATAAGTAAACGATACAATAATAACAACTACTCCCCCTTTTGACATCACAAAAAGGAAGAAACAGAAAAAAAAAAAACAGAACTTTGTATAAAAAATTACATCAGTACAAAAAAAAAATCAAGCGAACTATATGTACGAGGTACCATGATTAGGTGAAGGAGGTGGTAAAGGTGGCTCAAAAAAACTATGAATGAAAGCAAACTGCTCCCAAAACCATGGCTTATCCTAGTTGTGTTGCTATTATTATTGAGCTACAAAGACATTGAATCGATCAACATCAACTGCATGTTGCTTCTCTTGTGCAATAACATATGAGTCAAACCTGACCTCCCACTTATTAAACCTCTCCACTAACTGATCCAACTATGACTTCTGGCGGATTGGAATGGGTTCAGGAATAGCTGCTTTATCTTCTCTTTTCGCCTCCTCTTACCTCGGGTGGAGGCGAGTGTTATGAAGAATGTGGAAGTAGTTGTTGGTGTAGAAGAAAGTTTTGTAGTAGAGTGGGTTAGGATATTAGAGGTTGTATTTTATTTCAATCACAAAAGCTATGATGTGTCCTAAGGCCAAATTTGGTTTTCTTTTGTTTCTTGAATCCCTGATACTAATTAAGTGCTTAATATAAAAAAATAAAAGATATGTGGCTTTGAACTCCCTATATATCATTATGTAATAGATGGTGATGGAGAGTAGCAGAGTGATGTGAATAGGATTGCCAGCTTTTGAGATCATAGAGGTTCAAAGGATATGTTGAAATATCCTAACATTTTTTACTAGGGTGCTTAAGGCACTGTCATGGAAGGTAGAATTAGTGTTTCTTAGTAATTGATTGAAAGGACCCTAGTTAAAATTAGGATATGAAGACAATATATAAAGCTTGTTTCCAATGGTAGAAAGTTAGAAAAGTTCATGATAGTCCTGTTAGGTGATTTCTTTGGGATGTTTGCTCATATAGGATTTGAGTGTAGTGTATATGGAATTGATCCATAGTGTTGCAAAGAACACGTAGAGGAGTTCAGAATAAAATGGGAAGGTAAGTGTCAGAATAAAGAAGTGAGAGTAGTGTAGGTGAATAAATCTAATACTAAATAAGTGAGGGTCTGAGGATTGACAATCTTCGAAGGTGTGATTCCAATAATTTTATAGCAATGATAGGCAGCTTGATCAGCTACCTCAGCAAAATGAGGGTCGAAAGGTTCCCTCCAGGAACTTCCAGCCAACATCATGGATGATTTCTCACCAGCCATTGATAAAAATTAAGAGTTTGAGTGAGGAGGAAGGAAGATTTGAAGAATTTGAGGGTGAAGAAAATGGTTGAATTTAGTTGCTTTTAAAGAGTTGGTGGAATCATCGAGGATTAGTGAAAAATGGGTCCTATTATCCAGGACGATCAAACATCATCAGACATTATTAAACATAGGCTTTTGTCCCAAGAAGTCAATCTAGATGACTATTGATGAAAAGTATCATGCAGGATGACGAGCAATAATGAATCGTATCGGCTAAATTTAAATTGTTTAACCATTTCTTCCATGTGTATCATTTAGGACGAATTGGTTGATCATCCAGAAAAATAATAAATAATTGATCTGAATTTGATCAGATCATCTAGGATGATGTGGATCTTCTATAATGATCTCAAATAATAGAGTCAGTTCTATTGTTTGATAGGTGTTGAAGGGAGAATAGATGATATCCTCTAGGATGATGGAAATATCATCCGGCATGATGTGAACAAAAAAAAATGAAATTTGAGGATGGAAGGAGTTGATGAAAAGAATGCCGAATAAAAAAAAACAAGCAAAAAGTAAGAAAAAAATAATAAAAATATGATAAAAAGCACTAAAAGAGCAAAAAAACAATTTTTTTAATCAAATCTTGACTAAGATAAATTTTCTTGTGATTCGATTAAAAATGAGAAAAAAATGAATTAACATTGTCGAAACAAAAAAAAATGGTAGAACAACCAATCCTGTTACCCCTAGCTCAAACTTCTTACAGGGCAAATCATCTTTTGAAAACAAAGATCTAACTAAAAAAAAAAATTGGATAAGAAGAAGTGATCCATTCAAAACTTCATTCCAGAAAAATATCTTATAAAATAATATATTAAAGTAATTAGTCATAATCATGAATTTCAAAATCAAGTCTTTGAAAATATCACTTGATATATGAGTTCTTCTAAGTTTTAAAATTTTAAGAGAGAATGAAGCTTGATTTCTTATGGGCTCATTTTGTGCCTTTTGTTAATTGTTTGGCACATTTTATGCATCTTTTGATTTTTGATACACTTTTTGTATCTTTCAATTTTTTGGCGATCATTGTGCTTCTTTTCAATTTTTCTTTTTGGGGTCATTTTTTACCTCTTCTCATTTTTTTAGCTAGGACCTTCTCGAAACTTTTAAATACTCTAAATTTTGAAAATATCTTTCAGATAATAGAGAAGAAAAAATCACTCTTTAAATTAAGGAGGATTAAACCACAAAGAAGAATCATATTCATATGATAAATATAATAATATGATAAAGAATGCTTGAGAGTGATTTAATGACTTTAAATATATTTATATGAGATAGACTACTTTAAGAAGATAGAAAGATCTCAATTATAGAGTCCAGTGGTTGATATGCGATAAACTTTTGTTTACAAAAGCAAATTACACCGCTAAAAGGAGTTAGAGGAAGGGAAACAATCAATGGTGTTTCTACCATTAACTTATTTAGGAATGTCAATCATTATTTATTGATTTTTAAAAACAAAAATAAGGCAAAACGTGTCATTTCAAGAGTGATTAATAAAATAAAATAGAAGTAAAAATATAATAATAAAACACGAAAATAAAATGAACAAGCAAACAATAAAAACAAAAGAAAGATAAAAAATAGAAAAATTCATAGTTCCTATAATCTCAAAAGAAGGGTTGTGCCTTCGATACCAAATTTCTAAGTTTTGGAATCCTAAGAGATATCTACGGATTCTCTTAACTGAACTCAGATTGGACTCCTTTAAATCTGCTTGAAATCTAGCACAAAGACAAACACTTAACATTATATTAGGTCTACTAGCTGTCAAGTAAAGGAGTGATCTAATTATTCCTCTGTATTTCTTTTGATGACCAGATTTTCCATTTGAGTTATTATGTAATTGAACACTATATCTAATGGGAGTGTTTATTGGCTTGCCTTTATCGATTTCACATTTCTTCATGATGTCCTTAATGTACTTTAATTGATTAAGAAAAGTTCTATCATCCATTTATCTTATGATAAACCCCAAAAGTAGGACAATCTCCCATCATACTTATATCAAATTTCTTACTCATTATTTTAGTAAAATCATCACATAACTTTTTATCAGAAGATCCAAAAAGTATATCATCAATATAGATTTGAATAATGAGTAATTCATCTTCTATTCTCCTAAGAAAAAGGTTTGTGTCAATGCTCCCCTTAACAAACTCTCTTTCTAGAAGGAATGTATTAAGCCTCTCATACCATATCCTTGTAGCCTATTTTATCTATTCAAAGCCTTTTTAATTTAAAAATATGATTTAGAAAATATGAATTCTCAAAACCTCATGGTTTCAATACAAACACATCTCCTTTTATTACTCCATTTAAAAAGACACTTTTGACATCTATTTGTAATAGCTTAAATCCTTTATAACGGAGAAAGGCTAGTAGCACTCTGATTGCTTCCAATCTAGTTATAGAGGCAAATGTCTCCTCAAATTCAATCCCTTCAGTTTGATTATACCCCTTAGCTACCAATCTTGCCTTATTCTTAACCACCACACCAGAATTATACATTTTATTCTTAAAGATCCATTTAGTTCCTACTATATTCAATCCCTTCAGTATAACTCCAAAACATCATTCCTAACAAATTAATTTAATTCATCTTGCATGGCTAAGATACAAAATTCTTTAGAAATGGCTTGATTGATGTTGGTAGGTTTCGTCATTAAGATGAGGGCAAAGTGGTTAACTTCTTTTCTAAGTCCACGCCTAGTTCTAACACATTCAGAAGGGTCTCATAAGATTAATTCTTTAAGATGACTTGAGGAATATCTCTAATACCTAGGCAAATATTTTTTAGGTTCTACCCTTTCCTCCATATTTATAGATTTTACCCCTTGGGTAATCTCACCTACTTCATCTGTGTTTTGATGGTCTACCCTTTCCTCCAGATTTTTATTTTGTACTCCTTGGGTAATCTCACCTTGTTCATCTTCTTCATCAACTCTAGAGTTCTCAGAATTAGATTTATCATACACTACATAACTAGTCTCCTCCACCAAATTCCTATTATTAAACACTCTAAAGGATTTCCCTATGCCTGAATAGCATAAGAACACTCCTTCATTATATTTTGGGTCAGATTTTTATAAGAATGATTTCCCATTATTTAGAATAAAAATCCTTTCCACGAAAGATGTGGAGGTGAGAGAGGTTGGGTGTCCTACCCTTAATGATCTCATAGGTGTTTTATTCAGTATAGATCTTATATTCACCCTACTCAACACATAACATGCTGTATTTATAGCTTCAGCCCAAAAGTATTTTTGAAGTGAATACTTAACAAGCATGGCTCTCTTGATTTGGATGGGATAACATTTTCTTTTATAAAAGGATTTTGGAAAATAATTCAACATGATGTTTGGCATGCCATTAATCATTTTTTTTCAAAACAGGTTCTATACATCACTCTTGGAAGGAAACTTTGATTATTTTCATTCAAAAAATTTAAAATTCAATGGTTGCCTCTAATTTATGTCCTATTAGTATTTCCAAGACTATATATAAATTAATAGCTAAAATGCTGTTGAATAGAATGGATATGGTGATTCACAAGGTCATCTTGGTGGACCAAGCAGCTTTTATAAGAGGTCATTCTTCGTCGTAGCATGTGTTATTGGCTCAAGAAGTTTTTAAAAAATTTTGGTACTCAAAAGTAAAGAAAGGACTTTTGGCTATCAAAATCGACATGGAGCAAGCATACGATAGCATGGGATGTCAAGCTCTAATGCAAGTTCTTTTTCACTTTAACTTTCCTAGCAAATATTTGGAGTTATTATTGCAATGTGTCAATGACCCGAAATTTTGCATTTTGATTAATGGGAGAAAATCTGATTGGATTGAAGGAAAGCGTGGATTTAGACAAAGTTGTCCACTATTCCTTTATCTTTTAATTTTGTGTTCTCAAATTTTATCTGATGCTTTCCAACTTGGTAGAGGTGGGTTGGGGATTTCAATTGCTCATAATGTTCCTAGAATTTCCCATTTGCTTTTTGCTGATGATGTTCTTATATTCTCGGAAGAAATTATTAGGAAGATTAAAAAGGTGAAGAACATTTTAAACAAATATTTGAAGTGGTCGGGACAGAAAGTTAATCATTACAAATCTATGATCTTATTTGGGAAGTATTTCAATCGGAGGAGGAAGAAAGAAATTGCAAATGTACTTCAGTTCAATTTTGTTAAGGAAATACGTTACCTTGGTGTAAATATAACATCAAGGCGGATGGTGGCATCTGTCTTCCAAAAGCTTATGGAGGTGGCTTTTATTAAATTGAATACTTGGGGGAAGAATTGCATTTCTTTGGAAGGGAAAATGGTGTTGGTAAAATCAGCCTTCCTAGCATTACCAATGTTTTTATCTTCTCTTTCTTTGGTTCTATTGGGAATTCTTAAAGATTTTGACAAAATTTGTAGAGGCTTCTTGTGGAATAAAAATAATGGAAATGTTGGAATGCACTATGTTTCTTGGGAGTTGTTATGCAAACCAAAAAATGAAGGTGGTCATAGACTCTTTTCGGTAGTTTCTAAGATAGGACCTTTCGTGCTAAATTTTTTGGGATTTCTTCATGAAGCCAAATTATTTTCTCAATCCAATTCTTAGATCAAAATATGGCAATGATTTATGGACTAATCTGGTTAAAAAGGGGAGTTCTTCTACTTGGAAATTTATTTGTAATGGTGCTACTTACCTTAGAAACATTATTATATGGAAAATTTCTAATGGTAATTTTATTAATTGGTTTCATAACACATGGATTGTGGATAAATGTATTTCTAAATGGCCTACATTTGTAAATAATTTGGAAACAATGAATTATAATCTAAGATTCTTAATCTCTGATGGAACTTGGAATGTAAATCATCTTCATTTGTTCTTTGGCAAGCATCTTGTGGAGCTTTTTTTACAAATTCCTATTGAGATTAAGCAAGGAACGGATCAAATGGAACTAAAGCTAAAGGTTGCAGGTAAATCCATTACTGTTTTATGCCTAGAAGCTGTGATGAAACACAATTACGATGGCTATCACTGGAAATGGATGAAATAAATTAAATTGAGACCATGTGTAGAGCTCTTTTGGTGGAGATTATACAATGAAGCAATTCCTTCTAATTTATTCATGTTGTACAGAAGATTAATCAATTTTTCAAGTTCCCGAGAGGTTGTGCAGAGCAGGAACATAATAGTCACATTTCTGGGAGATGTGCTAAACTTCAGAATGTCATCAACTTATTAAATAAGTGGGTATTTCAGATTTCCTTGTTTGAAGACTTTCCATATTGCTTAGACGGATTAGAGAGATTGTGAAGTACAAACACTCTCATTGTTAATATTTATTGTACAACTGTCTTTCATATTTGGAAAAGTAGGAATTATATGGTTCATGGAGCCAAAGAAAACACGGGTGTTTTAGTTGCTGCTAATACTGTTTCAATGGCTACTATTTGCCCATTTATTAATATCTATTCAGACAACTGGGATGTCAACCAGCATAAGCTATTTTCTTCTTGGCACCCTCGGCTACCCGGATGGATAAACATTAATATTGATGCTTCATATTTTTTGAGAAGATGCAATAGTATTAATAAAAAAATAAAGGTACAAAAAACCTAAGTGATAGTATACCTATCACTTTCCTCCTTTAACAATAAAAAAAATTAAGGAGGAACCTTATTTACATCTAGAACATCCCAATAAAAGTCTCTAATCAAATCAAAGTTAGCACAACAATGAGCTAACTTATTACAATCTCTATTCACAGACTGAAAAAGAGTTACCTCAAATCTTTCAAGAAAATTGATATCTTCCACTGTTGACCGAACCAATCCTTTGTTAGAAAATGATTTCTGAAGATAATTAATGACATTAGAACTATCACTTTCAATAATAAGTCCTTTAGCATCCATCGTCCCTTCTTTCATAACATTCCTCAATGAATGGAAGGCGAAAAGTTCAAGAAAACCAATGCCCCAATGAACCACCGAGAAACCAAAGGATAAAAGCATCCTTCCTTTGTTATCTCTGAATATGCCTCCTATTCATAACATATTGATGCTTCACTAAGAAGTAATAATATGGAAGGGATCGGAGGTGTGGTCAAGAATGATAGAGGAAGGTTTTTACTTGCTTTTGGTGACCAATATTTGCATTGGGATCTTGCTCAATTGGAAATGATGGTTATTTGCACTTTAAAAAATATAATTTGAGATTGCATTTTGGAAGCGCAAGGTGAGATTATAGAAGGAGACAATCTCAACGTCATCAAGACTCTTCAACTATGTTTGAAGAAATTGAAAAATAAGGAAAGAATTGAAGAGAATTTGGAATTCATCCAAGACTTCAATCAATTTTTTTTTAATTTCTCTACTAGATGTTGTAATAAATTAGCAGAATATTGTGCTAATTTTGCTTTAGGAAAGAGTTTAATTTGAAATGATTGTAATGATTTGGAGATTCCTCCTTCTTTATTGTTCATTTTTAAGGAGGAATGTAATTTTTTAGGTTAGATTTGAGTAGTTTGTAATAGTTTCTTTTTTTATTATTTTAATGCAAAGTTGCATTTCCTTTCAAAAAAAAAAAAAACAAGCATGGCTCTAGCTATTTACTTTCCCATTATTTTTGTATTGATGTTTTCTTTTGTGTTTTGTGCTTTATTGTTTTTTTCAGTTCTATTTTATTTTATTAATCACTGCTGGAATGATATGTTTTGCCTTATTTTTGTTTTTAAAAAAATTTAATCAATGATTGACATCCCTAAATAAGTTAAAGGTAGAAACACCGTTGATTTTTTTCCTTCCTCTAACTCCTTTTAACTGTGTAATTTTCTTTTCTAAATAATAATTAATCTCAAATCAATAACTGGACTTTGCAATTAAGATATTTTTTATCTTATTATAGTAATCTATCTCGTATAAATAATATTCAAAGTCATTAAATCACTTTTAAGCTTTCTTGATCATGTTATTACATTTATCATATAAATAGGATTCAGCTTTAAGTTTTACTCTTTATATTATAGAGTGAGTTTTTCTTCTCTATTATCCAAAAAATATTCTCACAACTTTGAGTATTTAAAATTTCAAAAGAGAGCTCGCTTAAAAAAATGACAAGAGGCAAAAGATGATTCCAAAAAGAAAAACTAAAAAGATGCACAATGATTGTCAAAAAAATTAAAAGAAACATAAAGTGTATCAAAAACTAAAAAATGCACAAAGTGTGTCAAACAATTGACTAGAGGCACAAAATGAGCCCATAAGAAATCTAGCTTGCTTCTCTTTAAAACCTTTAAAACATAGAAGAATTCATGTGTCATGTGATATTTCTAGATACTTGATTTTGAAATTCATAGTTATGACTAATTACTTTGCTATATTATTCTATATGATATTTTTCTGGAATGAACTTTTTATTGGATTACTTTTTTTATCCAATTACTTTTTTATGAGTTAGATCCTTATTTTCAAAAGAAGGTTTGCCTTGTAAGAAGGCTGAGCTGGGCATAATAGGATCGGTTGTTTTACCATTTTTTGGATTTTGATAATGTTAATTAATTTTTTGATTATTTTTAATCCAATCACAAGGAAAATTTATCTTTTCTAGCATTGATTATAGTTTTTTTCCCCTTTTAGTTCCCTTTTATCATATTTTTGTTATTTTTTTCTTAGTTTTTGCTTGTTTTTATTTTTTTGGGGCTTCTTCTGATCAACTTCTTACTTCCTCAAAATTAATTTTTTTTTTTCACATTGTCCTGGATGATATTTCCATCATCCTGGACGATATCATCAATTCACCCTTTATCACCTATCTGACAACAAATTTGACTCTATTATTTGAGATTGTCATGGACGATCCACATCAACCTAAATGATCTAATCAAATTTTTCTCAATTATTTATGATCATCCTCGAGGATCCACCTATATGTCATGAACTATATCCATGGAAAAAATAGATACATGTTTTATTTTCAAACGGTATGATTCATTATTGCTTACCATCCTAGGCAATCCACCTAATTATTTTGGATAATACTTTACCTCAATGGTCATCCAGACTGACTTCTCAGGTTGATCACCTATGTCTAATCATCCCGGATGATGCGTGATTGTCCTGAATGATAGGACATCTTTTTGATCAATCAACCCAGACATTATACATTCTCCTGATCGTCCTGAACGATCCTGCAATCATCCCAGATGATTTAATTAACTCTATATAAACATTTGAATTCAACTATTTTCTTCTCCCTA
Organism: Dendrobium catenatum; assembly: GCF_001605985.2. NCBI lineage: Eukaryota > Viridiplantae > Streptophyta > Magnoliopsida > Asparagales > Orchidaceae > Dendrobium > Dendrobium catenatum. The sequence goes on from NW_021318780.1 coordinate 90,931, forward strand.
AAATCCTTCAAATTTTCATTCCTTCTCACCCAAACTCTTAATTCTTGTCAATGGATGGTGTAAAATGATCCAGGTTATTGGATGGAAATTCTTTGAGTGCACCTTTCAACCCTCGATTCACTGAGGCGGCTGATCAAGCTGCCTATCCTTGCTATAAAACTTCAAGAATCACACCTTCCAATTTTGTCAATCCTCGTAGTCTCACTTACCTAGTAGTAGATCTATTCACCCACACTACTCTCACTTTTATTTTGACACTTGCCTTCCTATTTAATTTTCAATTTCTCTATGAGTTCTTCGCCAGTCTAAGGATCAATAACACATACACTACACTCTAATCCTATATTAATAAGTGACCAGTACAAATCACCTACCTGGACTATAATGACTTCTCCAACTTTCTACCACTAGAGATAAGCTTCATATCTTATCTTCAAATCCTGATTTTAACAAGGGTCATGTCAATCAATTACTAAAAAACACTAATGCCACCTTCCATGATGGTGCATCAATCTCCTTAGTAAAAGATGTTAGGATAATTTAACATCTCATTAGAACCTTTATGATCCCAAAATCTCGTGACCGTGTTAGCATCACTCTCTTACTCTCCATCACCACTTATTACATAATGACACATCGGGACATCAATGCCACTGATCTTCTATTTTGCTACATTGAGCATTTCACTAGTATATAGGATTCAGTACATAAAAGAGCACCAAATTTAGCCTAGGACATATCATAGCTTTCATTCCTACAACAAAATATAACCTCCATTATCAAAACCCAACCAACTACCAGTCTTTCTTCTACACCAATATCTCCTTCCACTTTCTTCATACAAATCACCTCCAACTAGAGCATGAGGAGGCAGAAAGAGCATAGGAAGTAGCTATTCCTGAACCCGTTCAAATTTGTCAGCAGTGATTAGTTGGTGGAGAGGTTTGATCAGTGGGAAGCCGGGTTTAACTCCTATGTCATTGCACAAGAACAACAACATACAGATGATGTTAATCGATTTAATGCTTATATAGCCTAATAACAATAACAACATGACTAGGATATGACCTGGTTTGGAGTGCAATTTTCTTTCATTCATATTTCTTTCATCCACCACCACAACCTCCATCACTTGATCAGGATCACTAGTACCTATAGTTGCTTGATGTTTTTTTGTTTGCACTAATGTTATTTTCTGTATGATATTCTATTTGTTTTTTTTTTTCTATTTCTACATTTTTGAGATGTCAAAATGGGGAGTAGTTGTCATTGTTGTCATAAAAGAGCACCCTAAACCCTAAACAACAAAAACTTGCCGCTTTATTTATTTTAGGTAAAATTGTATTTTTGGAAATCGGTTAGGGCGATCTTAGGATCGGCCTGGACGATATCACACAATTATGCCTAAAATAAAACTGCAATCAAGGGAACAATTAAGGATAGAATTGATATGATCATATCATCTTGGACAACATCATTATTGGCCAGGACTATATATTCAAAATCCTTAGTTATACCTGGACAATATGGATCAGCCAGAGTCAATTCAGGGCGATGCACTGGCCGATTTGGATCGGACAGCACCCATCCAGGGCGATGCACTGGATGATATTTTGCTAATTTGAACTAATCGGCCAGGATGATCGTGAGATCGTCCTGGACGATCAGACCAATTTTACCATTGTCTCACTCGAATTCAGAGCGGTGTGCTGGCCGATCTTCAGGAATTTGTACTAATCAGCCAGGACGATGTCCAGATCATCCTAGACAATAAAGTCAGCAAATTGCAATTAATAGGCTATTTTGAGCTCTTCTTTATAAGGGCTATTATATTTCAATTTAAACAATCTTTTGCTGCTGCCTTGACCAGAGAAGACCTTGGGGGAGAGAGAGAGAGAGAGAGAGAGAGAGAGAGAGAGAGAGAGGATCTTGTGAGGGGGAGCTTGTGAGGGGATTCACAAGGGTGCTTTAAGGATTGCTCTGCTTCTTCTTTGTTTAGAGTTTCTCATCCGTCGAAGGGTCAGTAGAGGTAAGGTTTTCATCATTTGATCGTGGTTCTCTGCCAGTTTCAGGAGGAAGAAAAAGGAGATAGGTTCTCTGTCTTGCTGGGGTGGCAAAAAGGAGTTCCTTGTGAGGGCTTCTCCACCTAGCTATGGGAGCTAAAGGAGAGACACGTTTTGTAGTGCAATACTTGGAGGGTGCCTCCAAGGAGTGGACGTAGGTCCAGTTGACCGAACTACAATAAATTTCTGTGTTCTTATTTTTTATTCCACACTTTAATTTCCGCACTTATTTTTCCTTGTGGTGTGATTTGGTTTATGAGATTGTGCTTTTGTTGAAAAGTTTTTAAAATACCAATTCACCCCCCTCATGGTTAGCTTGGGCTAGTTCTATGGGGCTTAACATCCCTAACGAACTTTCAAGTGGTATCAGAGCGGGATTCATAAAAACAGAGTTTGAAAATTTTTTTAATTTTGATCCATGGCTAACTTTGGGAATCAAAATACACCATAAGGGTATTCTATTACCCGACCACCTTTGTTTGAAAATATCCTGTTTGATTTTTGGAAAACTCGCATGTCTACCTTTTTACAATCAACTGACTATCGCATGTGGATGCTTGTTAAGGATGGTTACACACCACCAACTGGAAAACTTAATGGCATTAATGTTCCACTTCATTTTACTGAATGGACTTTAGATGATAGGGATTTTGCTCAACTGAATGCAAAATGTTTGAACTGCTTTTTCTGTGCTTTAAAGTCTGAAGATTATATGTGTGTTTCCACTTGCAAAACTGGTAAATAAATTTGGGATAAATTGTGTATCACCTATGAAGTCACTAATGAGGTTAAACAATCTCGTTTGAATATTCTCTTGCATGACTATGAACTTTTTTGTATGAAACCTCATGAATCTGTTTCTGACATGTATACTAAGTTTACTCAGATTATCACATCACTGCATGTATTAGAAAGAGAACTTTCAAACTATGAAAAAGTGAATAAGATTTTGAGATGTTTGCCTTTGTCATATGATACTAAAATCACTGCAATCACTGAATCAAAGGATCTAAACACTTATTCTATTGATAACTTACTCGGCTCACTTATTGCTTTGGAGGAAGGGGTGAATCAAAGAAATCTAGATACAGGTGAGAAGAAAAAAGAGAAAATAATTGCACTGAAGGCGCACAAATCGGACTCTGAATCTTCCGGGTCTGAAGGCGATGACTTTGCCTTAATCGCAAGGCAATTCAAAAGCTTTCTAAGGAAGAAACAAAAGCATCATCAAAATTGGAGAAAAGGTAAGGATCATAAACATGTTAAAGGATCTTCTTATGTTGTTTGTTATGAATGCAGGAAACCAGGACAAGTGAGAATTGATTGCCCGACACTTCAAGATAACACAAGCAAGGAAAAGATTGAGGAGAAACCTAAGTTCAAGAATGACAAGAAGAGAATCCAAAAGGCATTCTTGGCAGAATCTGGTACTGATTCATCTGAAACTGAACCTGAGAATGAAACAGTAAACTTGTGCTTAATGGGAGAAGATAAAAGTGATGAGGAAGAGGTATGTAAACCAACCTATGATGAATTGTTTGAGATTTGTGAGAAAATACATGCATCATACAGAAAACTTAAGAAAACTCATGCAAGCCTAAAATTAGAACTTTTAAATTTACAAAAATAGCATGAAGTTTTTCTCAAAGATCATGCAATGATTGATTCAAATCACATGGCTCTTCTTGATGAATTTGATGATTTAAACAAAAAACATTTGGAATTAATTGATGAACATAATGCATTAAAAGTTTCACACACCTCACTTAATTCTGATCTTAAGAAATCTAAAGAGATTGAGAAAAAATTGAGGATTGATAATGATGCATTAAAAAGAACTAACTTGAGGATTCAAAATGATTTGGATACATATAAGAAAAATCGAATGACATCTACTTTTGATCCAAAGCAAGAACCTAGGAAGAGGCATTATAACTCAAACCATTTAAGAAACCCTTTTCCTAGAGTTAGATATTTTTCATGTGGCATGCTAGGACACATCTCACACACTTGCATCGTTCACCGTAGTACACATGGGGTGTGGATACCTAAGGTGCATTATTCATAGCATACCATACCTGCATTGCATTCTACTTTTCCTAAGAAGGGGCCCAAACCTATTTGGGTTCTTAAATCTGACTGTTGATGCGTTTTGCAGGTGTGCTCTCACCAAAGACCTTGTGGGAGCATAGGATAACTGGACATATGGAGGCTCGCTTCTCATAATTGCTTAAACTTGCTGCTTCAAAAATTTCTTGAAATATGTTTTTAATTAGTGTTGTTTGAGTTTTTTTTTTTTTTAGGTTATGTTGTTTTCACTTTCTTTTATGATTGGTTTTCCATATGAAGAACTTTTCAAAGCTTTTAAAATTTTGGAGTTTTAAAGATTGAGTTTAGCTTTTCTAAATTGGTTAAAGGAAGAAATACTGTTGATGGTTTCCCTCCTTCTGACATTGTTTAGTGGTATGATTTTCTTCTCTAAACAAAAGTCTAACTCATTTTAGCCAATGGTTTTTGAAACTAAGATTCTTTTTATCTTGCTACGAAATCTATCTTATGCATAATATCCAAAGTTCTTATATATCTTTTAAGTTATTTGAAATTTTGCTATTGCATTTATCACATGATTTTTGATTTCGTTCTGTGGCTTGTTCTTCCCTATGTTAGAGAGAGAGCTCCTATTCTCAAATATTTGGAGGATATACTCACAACTAAGGATCTTTTTAAGGGTTTTTGTTAAAAAGAATTGAGCTTGCAAGAAATAAAAAGGAAAGTGGCAAAGATTCCAAAATTGAAATAAAAAATGTATACACAAATGTGTATCAAAAAATCAAGATGCTCAAAGAGCCAAATCAAAGATAAAAGAGGCATAAAATGAGCCCATTAAATGCAAGCTATTATCTCTTTCAAAACTCTTAAAACTTAGATAATTCATTGATTCTTTGATGCTTTCAAAGGCTTGATTTTAAATTCCATGATTGAGACAAATTACCTTGGTTTATTATTTATGAGCTATTTTTTGTAAACAAGTTTTGTTTGGATCTTCTTTTTACCCTGTTAGGTTTATTTTTAGTTAGACCTTTTTGTTTTTCAAAAGATAATTTATACCCTGAAGGGTGTCCAATCTAGGGTTAATAGAATCAGAAATTCTACATTCTTCTGATTGAAATTTGTTAAACTTCTTGATCTCTTGGAACTCTAAAGTTTAAATTTTTTGAGAATTTCTCATATGAAATACTTTGTTAAAAATAAAAAATAGAAAAATTAAAAACAAAAATATTTAGTTTTTCTTACAATTGTTTGTTTTTAGCTTTTTATTTGTTGTTCTTTTTCACTCTTTTTTTTTGTTTTATTTCTGAGGTCTTTGATCATCACCATCCTTCATTGATTTTCAATTTCTTGTCACATCATCCTGGCTGATACGTTTATCGTCCTAGACCACAGGACAAATACTCTTAAAATTTCCATCTTCTAAACTTCTCTCTGCATGACTGTAACTCTTCGTCCTAGACGATACTTTATCGTCCTGGACGATCTGATCGAACACTTATTGCAATCATGTTGATAGTCTTGGTCGATAACTTTTCATCCTGGCCGATGCATTTTATGGACATCGTCCTGGCCGATACACTTGATTGTCCTGAACGATCTACGTGTCGTTCGTTTAAAATCATTAATTTTGACCCTGGACGATCCATTATTGGACAATAGTCCTGGCTGATCCACTATTCGTCCTGGACGATACACGTGGTAATGATTTAAAACATCTTAAATTGGGCCGGTACGATCAATTAGTGTGCATCGTCCTGGATGATACACCTAATCAGCCTGGACAATTTGCTTTTTTAACGGTCGTCCTGCTTGACTCCTCGAGACGATTATCTATCTCTTATCGGCCTGGCCGATATCTGATCAGCCTGGCTGATCGGACAACCTTTTTGACCAATCGGCCTGTACGCAATTATTGTACCAGATCACTCTGGATGATTTTATGATCGGCTTGGATGATCTGGATGATCCTTTAAATTCATGCCGATCCAGCCAGTTTTCTTCACACCAAACCTTCTTCTCTTATTTCAGTTGCTTAATTTCTTCAATGGCTGGTGGAAAGAGCATTCGACAGGCATCTGGTAGTTCCTCGAGGGTGACTCTGGACCCTCGTTTTAGGGAGGAAGAAGATCAGGCTGCTTACCATCTGTACAAAGAGTGTGGAATTACAGTCTCGAGAGTGATCAATCATGCTCATCTGTCATATCCGGTACTTGATCTTTTTTCGCACACCTCTCTTTGTTTCATCCTGTCTCTTGCTTTCCCTTTTTCTTTTGATCTTCTTCGTGAATTCTTCGCCAATCTTCATATTAACTCCACCTACACAGCCCTTACCTCATATATGAATCGAGACCCCGTCAAAATCACATATCAGGACTGTGCAAAACTTCTGCAGCTATCCACCATCGGAGATAAGATGCATACTATTATTTTTTATCCTGACTTTAATTGGTCCTCGGCCAATCACTTCTTTAGATAGACCCACGCACCTTTTCATGTTTGAGAGACTAGCTCTTTAGTCCAAGATGCTAGGACAATCAAACATGTCCTTCGCACCTCTGTAATTCCAAAGGCCGGGGATCAGGTTTACATCACACCTTTACTTTCCTTGACCACTTTCTACATAATGGCCCATAGGGAGTTCAATGCCATAGATTTGATCTTTCGTTACATCGACTATCTTACAACTATTCGTGACCCAGGACATAAGAGGAAACCAAATCTTGCCTTAGGACACATCATAGCCAATATCCTTAAAACAAAATATCAGCTTCAATATCCTGCTCCTCCCAACCTTCCAGCTCTCTTCTACTCAAACAGTTCCTTCACCACCCTTCACAGTACTCGTCTCCACCCTGGAGATGGGGAAGGTCGGGGGGCAGAGGAGGAGGAGGCTCCCGCTCCCGCTCCAGCTGATGTTACTAATCCTGTTCCTCTTTACCTACACTCACCTTTTGATCATTTAGTGGAGAGGTTCAATCTCTTGGAAACTCATTTTGACACCTTCGTTGCTCACCAGTAGCAGCAGCACGATGAGGATGTAGCTCGATTTGATTCTTTTGTCGCTCACCAGCAACAGTAGCACGACCAGGACATGGCCTAGTTTGGCTCAAAGTTTGCCTCTCTTTCCAGCTACTTTCAACAGGCTCCACCTCCACCACCTCCATCTGATGATCAGGATCCCTCATTTTTCTAGCTTTTTGTTTTCTATTTTTCTAGTTTTTTTGTTTTCTATTTTTCTATAGTTTTTTTGTCTTTCTGCTACTTTAGTTTCTGTGTGCTTAGGACCCTCTTTTTGTGATGACAAAAGGGGGAGTAGGAGTAGGAAGAGTTGATGCTATGCTTGTAACTTTGAAAATCTTAATGTATTGATGAATTGATTGCTTTCACTATGATTTTCCTACTTGTGTTTGTCATCATCAAAAAGGGAGAGATTATTGCAAATCTAGTCTCATGGCCTATGTTTTGATGATTGACAAACACTATTGATTCTCTTGAACTGCATGTTTCTACTAACTTTTAAGGAATCAAAGATCGGATGAACAAACGACGCATGTTCAAGATTGGGTGCTAGCTAGAGTTGAGTCAGTCTGTATTTTCCTTTTTTCTCTTATTGAGTCAGTTTGTAATGTCAAAGAGACTGATACTAAGTAACTCTACACACACACACTTGAGAGACTTAGAATTTCTATTTTTGCTCACATCAGCCAGGACGATCATTTGGATCAGCCTGGACGATCTAGTTCAAAACAGAGATTCTAATCAGGATTCTAGATTAAGGCAGACAACATTAACAGATCGTCCTGGACGATACCTGTATCGGCCAAGAAGATAAGCTCAAAATAGAAAAAAAAACTTGCCGCCTTATTTACTTTAGGTAAAACTGTAATTTTTAAAATTGGCCAGGACAGTCTTAGGATCGGCCTGGACGATTTTACACAATTATGCCTAAAATAAAACTGCAATCAAGGGAATAATTAAGGATAGAATTGATACGATCATATCATCCTGGACAACATCATTATCAGCCAGGATGATATATTCAAAATCCTTAGTTATACCTGGACGATATGGATCGGCCAGAGCCAATTCAGGGCGATGCACTGGCTGATATGGATCGGACAGTACCCATCCAGAGCGATGCACTAGATGATATTTTGCTGATTTGAACTGATCATCCAGGACGATCGTGAGATCGGCCTGGTCGATCAGACCAATTTTACCATCGTCTCACTCGAATTCAGAGCGGTGTGCTAGCCGATCTTCACGAATTTGTACTAAACGGCCAGGATGATGTCCAGATCATCCTAGACGATAAATTCGGCAAATTAAAATTAATGAGCTATTTTGAGCTCTTCTTTATAAGGGCTATTGGATTTCATTTTAAACAATCTTTTGCTGCTACCTTTACCTGAGAAGACCTTGGGGGAGAGAAAGAGAAAGAGAGAGAAAGAGAGAAAGATAGAGAGAGAGAGAGAGGATTTTGTGAGGGGGACCTTGTGAGGGGATTCATAAGGGTGCTTCAAGGATCACTCTTCTTCTTCTTCGTCTAGAGTTTCTCATCCGTCCAAGGGTCAGTAGAGGTAAGGTTTTCAGCATTTGATCATGGTTCTCTGCCAGCTTTAGGAGGAAGCAAAAGGAGATAGGTTATCTTCCTTGCTGGGGTGGCAAAAAGGAGTTCTTTGTGAGGTCTTCTCCGCCTAGCTGTGGGTGCTAAAGGAGAGACATGTTTTGTAGTGTAATACTTGGAGGGTGCCTCCAAGGAGTGGACGTAGGTCGAGTTGACCGAACCATTATAAATTTCTGTGTTATTGTTTTTGCTTCAGCACTTAATTTCTGCACTTATTTTTCCTTGTGGTGTGATTTGGTTTATGAGATTGTGCTTTTGTTGAAAAGTTTTTATTCCCCCCCCCCCCCCGGTTAGCTTGGGCCAGTTCTATAGGGCTTAACATCCCTAAAGAACTTTCAATAATATTATTTTGTCTTATAATTAGATTGATATTGGGTTTATTAGCAATAACCTTACCTGGAATAGGGGTTTTTTATGGAAAAGGTTTGACCGTGTGCTGTTTAATGATTCTTGGATTAATTCTATTAATTTCACTTATGTGCAAAATCTTAGTAGAAATTTGTCTGATCATTCTTCTCTGCTTATCAACAATAAGAATAGACATTTTAATGCTTCCTCTCACTTCAGATTCCAAAATACGTGGTTACTAATCGTTTCATTTTTTGATATTGTTAATTATTACTAACAAGCTCCTTTACATCTTGATAGTGCTAGTTTTGGTATGAAAAGACTTTGGTTTAAGCTTAAGAGGTTGAAGCAAGTTCTGAACTGGTGAAATCACATTATTTTCAAAAATATTTTTTCTAATATTTTACAAGCTGAATAATTTATGACTTCTAATGAGAATTTAAGTCAAAAAAATCCTTATGATGCTAATTTTTGTTTGTTAAAGCAGTCTATACTTGATCTTTTTAATTTTCAAGCTCAAGAAGAGGTCTTTTGGAAGCAGAAAGCTGCTGCTAAGCACTTAGTTGAGGGTTATAATAATACTAAGTACTTCCATGCCTTAACTAAGAGAAAAAGGATTAAGAATAATATCAACAACATCCAAAGGGAGGATGGTTCCTATTATGATAACCTTGTTGATATTGCTAATTTAGCTATGCGTCATTTTCAAATCCATTTTAATAAAGTTTTTACTCCTATACAAGTTATGTACCGCTCTTTATTCCCAACCATCTGTCCCTTGAGGTTAATGCTTCTCTTTCTAGGCCACCTTTTTTGAGGAGATTAAAGAAACATTGTTGGGAATGAATAGTGATTATGTGGCTGGACCTGATGGTTTGATGACTCTTTTTTCTCAAAAATGTTTGCACATAGTTCATAATGATATTTTTTCTACTATTTTGGATTTTTTGTAGGTAATCCTATGCCTAAATTTTTTACTTATACTTCTTTAGTGCTTATTCCTAAAAACAATTCTTTTCGAATTTGGAATGATTTCCATTCTATTAGCCTATGTACTTTCTTTAACAAATTGGTTTCTAAAATTATTTCGAATCAACTTTCTTCAAATTTAACTAATATTATTTCTCCTTATCATATGTGTTTTGTGAAAGGTAGGGCTATCAAGGAGAATATTCTTTTGGCTCAAGAATTATGTCAAGATTTGGATGTTTGGGTTAGAGGGGAAAATATTATTTTGAAACTTGATATTGCTGAGGCTTATGACAATATTAATTGGAATTTCATTTACTTTATCCTTGAGCTTTTTGGTTTTAACTCTGTGTTTATTAATCTTATTAAGAATTGTATTGAAAATGTTTATTTTTCCATCATTGTTAATGTCTCTAATCATGGTTTCTTCAAATCTTCTCATGGATTAAGGACGGGAGATCCTATCTCCCTAACTATTTTTATTATTGCGGTTGAGTTTATGTCTAGTGGTATATCTAATTTATTTGAAATTAATCCTGGCCTTTACTTTAGAACTTTGGGATGCTTCCATATATCCCATTTGTGCTTTGTTGTTGACTTTATTATTTTTACTAATGCAACTATTAATAGAATTCATAAAATTATGGAGTTTTTCAATCTTTTTGAAATGATTAGTGGCCTTTCTTTTAGTAAAAATAAATGCTTTTTTATTGCTTCTAAGAGGATCTCCAACGTGTGTATTTTAGCTATTAAAGATGCTACATGCTTTACTCATTCTAACTTGCCCATCAAGTATATTGGTGTTCCTCTATTTAAAGGTAGAAGATCGACTTTTTTTTTTGACAATCTTATTTCTTCTGTTTAGAATAAGATCTTATCTTTGGACTCTAACTTTCTTAGTTTTGGTGGTAGAGTGACTCTGATCAAAAGTGTTCATTGTGCTTTACCTGTTTATATATTTCAAACTATTTTTCCTACTCATGCTATTTGCAGTAGGATCCACAAACTTATTAACAAGTTCTTTTGGAATTGTACTTCCTCTTCTTCTAAAGTTACTTTGGCTTCTTGGGAGAAGTGATGTGGCATTTTGGCTGAAGGTGGTCTTGGCTACAAAAATTTGCATGACCTTGCTAAAGCCTTCTCCTTTAAACTTTGGTATAATTTATGCACTAAAGAGAATCTGTGAGCTAACTTTATGATCTCTAAATACTGTGTTGGAGACCATCCGACTAATATCTCTCCTAAACGTGCGGACTCTAAAGTTTGGAAAAAGCTTTGCATGGTCAAATGGGAGGTGGAGCCCTTTATTTCTTGGGGGCTTGGTGAAGGTAATATTTTTTTTCTGGCAAGACAGAGAGTTAGGTAAAGATTTTATTGATTCTATTCTGAATTCTACTTCTCCTACGTCAGTTAAAGTTAATTTTTTCTTTAAGAAGAATTTTTGGGACTATGATAAACTTTCTAGTATGATTCCTGACTGTATTATTCACTGTATATTATACCTACCTATTAGTACTACTACCAAATATATATTTTTTATGTGACTTATCAAAAGATGGTGGTTTTCACTTTAGGAATGCTTAGCACTCCTTTAGAGATAAAGGCAATATTGACAATATTTTTTCTAAGATCTGGCATAAAAGCATCCCTTCTACGGTTCAGTGTTTGTGTGGAGAGTTTTACATATATTTATTCCTACGGAGGACAATCTCAGTAAAAAAGGTTTCAGTTTAGCTTCTATGTGTAATTGTTTTTTTTTCACATGGAGAATATGCATCATATTTTTATTTCTGGCCCTATTGCTCTGAGAATGTGGGTTTATTTTGATGATATGTTTTAGTTAAACTATTTTAATGCTCACCTTTTCCTTCATTCTTTGCTTATGTCTTGGTTTATTGATACAAAAGGTCACATTCACAATGCTATTCCTTTCCTCATTTTGTGGTTTCTTTGGTTGGAGAGGAATAACTCCATTTTCAAAGGTGTGAAAATGAACCATCTTAATGTTATTCAAATGTTGAAGGATAAGATTTTAGCTCTGGTGACTATTAGCTTCCTTACTGTTAAGAGTTTTAAAAATTGTTATGGTGTTGGTTCTAGTTTAAGGGTTAATTGGGAGATTGCTCCTTCTACTCTTAATGTTATCTATTGGAATAAGCCCCTTCTAACTTCTTTAAATTGAATGTTGTTGGTGTTATCTTTGATTCTGTCGCTGGCTATGTTGGTCTTATTAAAGATAGTAATGGCCATCTTATTGTTCCTTTTGCGGGCCCGGTTCATAATGGTAATGCTATTACTGCTCTTATTAGATCAATTTTTTATGGTATTCATTTATGCATCCCTCTCAACTTATCTAATTTGTATATTGAAGTTAATTCTGGTGTTAACCTTATTCCTTTTGAGGAAGTGGAGCATGTGCATTACAACCCTAATATCTTCTATCTTGTTAGGGAAATTAAAAGGTTGTTGTTGTTTTTGAATTCGTCTTTTTGAAAAGTTAATAAGGATGGTAACTCTTGTGCCTCTTGGCTAGCTAATTAGGGGTAGTCTTGGTTGCTTTACTAATGTTATTCTATCTACTATTCCCTGCCCTCTTAATGGTTTGCTTAGCCTGGATGCATGTGGGATTCCTTATGATAGTACTTAGCTATTTTTCTTATTTATTATTTTTATGGTTGGTCTTTTTTCGGGATTTCTATGTTAGCTATGCTTTTTTTGTTTTTCTAGCATTCTGGGACTTCTCAGTTGGTCATCTGGAGTATTTGGTTTTTACCTAGTTAACTTTGGTGCATTTGTTATGTTGGCTGGATCTTTTCTGGTCATCCTATATTTTGTTGATATTGCTAGATTTTTTGTTTCCTCTTTGTTGTTGGGGTGCACTACTGTACTGGTCTTTATTCTCTATTAGTTGTGACCCTTTCCTATCTTTGGGGTATTGTGTGATGCTGCTGTAGCACCAGGTATTATCAAGTTTGGGTTATTAGTGGCATGTATAATGATATGTATCATTGTTTAGCTAATGTCTTTTTGGATTTTGACCGAAGCAATGATTTTAATGGTTTTTTTGTGAAGGTTTGGCCCATTGTTGCTCTCTTACCTAGTTGGGGTTGGGGGTAACAGTGGGGTTATGGCTGGGTTATTATCTTTTATTGATGGGATTGTTAAGTGTAGTTGCTGGTTATATTATGGTGTAGTCTTATTTTATGGAATATGGTTTACCTGAGCTCTTTTCTTCCCCTTTGTCTATGTTGGATTGTTGGGGGGAGCTATGTCTTTCCGAATTCTATTCCTGGTAATTTTGTTTGTTGGGCCTCTATTTTTAGCTGGGTATGGTGGTTTGCTTTGAGTTTTCCTGTTTGGTTTTTGGTTAACCCTTGCTATGCTTTTGGAGTTCCTAGGCTTAGCTTGTGGACATTATATGTAGTGGTTTTGGATTGCTCCCTTGGTTGGATTGAGTGGCTTGTGGACTCTCCTAATGAGACTAACATTAATGAGAGTATTCTGAGGGCTATTAGTCTTAATTCTAAGACTTGCTTTACATGGAACAGTTTGGGTTTTTATTTCTTTTCTACTAGCACCAATTCCATTTTTTCTTGTTATTTTACTAATATTTTATTTTGGTGTAGCTTTTTCTTTTGCATCTTCTCTTTTTTGCAGGTGGAGCTAATTAGGAATATCTTCATGATTTTTGGCAGAAATATTAGGCCTTATTGTAATCATACTATCTTTATTTTTTTGGATGTTTTTCTATAGCATCATTAGAATGTTATTAGGGTTCTTTGTTTTTTTGTGTAGTGTAGAAAATTGGCTCGTATATTTTCTTTTTCTTTGTTTTGTATCTCGTAATAGCATTATTGAGATGATGGTCTCTTGTAAGGACTATGTTGTTGCTGATCTATGGTTTATGATTTTGATGATAGCAAACATTCTTTTTTTTTTCTACGACTACCTTATCTACTGACATTTTAGGTTCACATGATTAAACTGCAATTTGGAACCAGCTCAAGGTTGGGTACACTAGGTTTATGTCAGTTTGTAATCTTTTTAATTTCTTGAGTATGTTGTATTTAGTGTGGGTCCTGTTGATTTGTACCTTGGAAGATTTTCTTTTGTTTCTTATAAGATTTATATTTTGGGTAAAATCGGCCGGGACAATATTTATATCGTCCTGGATGATCTGTCCAAAAATAGAAACCCTAATTAGGCATCCTCATTAAGGAAGCCGTCATAAACTGATCATCCTGGACGATACCTGTATCAGCCAGGACGATAATCTCAATTTAGAAACAATCAGCCGCTATAATCATATTAGGTATTCTTTATTTTAAGAAATTTGCTAGGACGATATACACATCGTCCAGGCTGATCTAACTCAATTATTCCTAATTTGATCTGGTATCTTTGGAAAGCATTAATGACTGATTGATACAATCACATCATCCGGGACGATCTTATGATCGGCCGGGCCGATCGCCGTGATGATTTACATCAGCTAGCATCTATTCAGGGCGATGATCAGGACGATTAAAATCGGTTTTAAACTAATTGTCCGGGATGATCGTGAGATTGTCTTTGACGATGTAACCAATTTTCTTCTGATCATCCCAAATCATCCCAGGATGATGAGCATAATTTTTACTGATCGTATAGGACGATATTTATATCGTCCTGGACGATAATGTCAGCAACTTGCATTAATTAGCACATTTTGAGAGCTTCTATTTAAGCTTTGTCAAGGCACTTGTTAAGTGTCTTTGGCAGCCATTAGAGCTTCGTTCTTGTGGGGGAAACTTGAAGAGAAAGCTTGAAAGGTAGTGAGGAACGGTTGAAGTCTGAGAGGGAGAAGATCCTATGAGGGGGGACTCAAGGGAGTGTGGAGGGGGATTCCACACGGTTTCTCTGACAGGCTTGCAGCTTAATACCATCGGATTCAAGGCTTGTCTCGAGGAAAGTTCACCAAAGAAGAACATATCTTTGGTGTCAAAGGACCCGACGACTTTGCCGCACCGGGGAAAGTGAAAGTGATTTTGTAAGGGCTTCTCCGCCTAGCTGTGGGAGCTAAAGGAGAGACACTTATTTTAGTGCAATACTTGGAGGGTGCCTCCAAGGAGTGGACGTAGGTCAAGGTTTGACCGAACCACTATAAATTCAGTGTGTTCTTTTCTTATTATTGCTTCTGCATTATTTTCTTTCTCACTTGATTTCTGTGGTGATTTTTGGTTTGAGTTTTATTTTTGGTTTTAAAGTTATCCAATTCACCACTCTCTTTATTTAGCCTTGGGCCAGTTCTATATGGATTAACATCCCTAACGAACTTTCAAGTGGTATCAGAGCAGGATTCATAAAATAAGTTTTTAAAGCTTTTGAATTTTTTATCCATGGCTAATCGTAATATTGAGGAAGGATATTCAATCACCATACCTCCTTTATTTGAAAATGTGTCATTTGATTTTTGGAAAACTCGCATGTATATTTTTTTGCAATTGATTGATTTTCGCATGTGGCATATGATTTTAACTGGCTATTCATCACCGTCACGTATCATAGATGGAGTTAAAATTAATATAACTTTTAACCAATTGGATAGGGAAGAACAAATCAATGCACAATTGAATGCAAAATCTTTAAATTGCTTTTTCTATGTTTTAAATTCTGAGGATTTTATGTTAGTAACCACGTGCACTACTGGTAAGGATATTTGGGAAAAATTACACACCATATACGAAGGCACTAATGAAATCAAGCAATCCAAGTTGAATATGTTAATGCATGATTTTGAACTATTTTCCATGAAACCTTTTCAATCGATTTTAGACATGTATACCAGGTTCATTCAAATTGTAACATCATTGCATGCCTTAGGGAAAGAAATTTCAAATTTTGAAAAAGTTAACAAAATTTTTCGTTATCTACTAGATATGTTCAATGCTAAAGTAGTTGCTATTAGTGAATCTAAAGATTTGAATGTATATTCTATTGATAATTTGATTGGCTCACTCATTGCATACGAGCAAGGGTTATGTCAAAGACTTTTGGATGCAGGTGAAACGATTGTTTTAAAAATAGAAGATAGAGAAGAAGATAGCTTAGTTAGTGATGACTTGTCGAGCAAATCACAAAGCTCACCAAAGCATAAGCAAAAGTGGAAAAAAGGTAAAAATGGTAAGGAAATTCATATTTCTTTTGACGTTATTTGCTTTTGATGCATGAAGCCTGGACATATGAAAAATCAGTGCCCTAATATAAAAATTCTTCCTACAAGAGAAAAGGGCAAGGAGAAACAAAATTTAAACTGGGGAAATAATGAAAGGCAAAAAATCTTTTGGGCAGATCTGGTTTCTGAAGCATCGGACCAGGAGAGAGATAATGGTTAAAAGCCTTTCGTGTTTTTGTGTTGTTTTTTTGTTTTTAAGTTTTTTATTTTTATTTTGTGTTTTTTTGTTTTTCTTTATTCCTTTTTTGGTTTCGTGAATTTTTTTTTCTTTTTTTCCCTGATCAACACACATAATCACTTTTCTAAAAATGAAAAATCTACTTCATGTTTTTTCTTGAAATCTTTGGTAAGTTGCGATTGACTTCTCTAAAAATAGTCAAAAGGAAAGAAACTCTTTTTTTTTACTCTCAATATCTGTTTCCTAAAAGAGGTTATTCTACTTTTGATTTAAAATCTTTTCCATCTTTTAAATTGGTTTTTTGAAATAAAATTTTATATCTCCCTACATTTTATTTATCGCATAGGAGTCTTTTGAAAGTTGTTGAATCTAACTCATAATTTTCTTAATCAAGAAATTTGCTTTGTCAATAGGATGGGTTTACTTTTGTTTTTTAACATTTAAGAAAGGTAGCATATTAAAAAAAAAAATTGCCAATGATGCCAAAAATAAAAGATGCGCAAAGACGCCAAATTGAAAAAAAAAAAAAGAAATACACAAAGTGTATCAAAAATCAAAAGATGCGTAGTGCGCCAACCAATTGTCAAGTGGCATAAAATGAGCCCACAAAGTTTAATGCTTACCATTCTTGTACTTCTTAAAAGCTTAAAAAATCTTGATTCCTGATTCAACAATTCGAGCATTAATTTTCTATTAGATATATTTTATGAAAGGAGTTTTGAAAAATTATTGTTTCTTTTTCTAATTTTTCTTATGATTTAGATATTGAATTAAAAAGTTTTTGAGACTTTTAAAGAACTTGAGTTTAGATTATCAAATTCTGATTTTCTAACCTTTTCTGGGCTATGCATTGTAAATCCAATTCTACTAAGTTTTTGATTAAAACCAAGAGGTAACTTTCTCATTTTAAGAAAATTTATTTTATTCACTAAATCAGGGATTGCTTCTATTTTTTCTCGTGCCTATTCTCTTTTTGATAATGTCAAAGGGGGAGAACGTATTATTGAATTTTCGTACTGTTATTGTGTTTGTATCTTTTTTAAAAAAATTGAAAACAACAAAAAATATTTTCATGTACCCTATTTTTTAAAGTGTTATTCGAGTGAGGGGGAGATTTGGAGGAGTATTCACTTTTTTGAAAATACAAATTAAAATGTTTTGCCATCATAAAAAAGGGGGAGATTGTTGCGGATCTATGGTTTATGATTTTGATGATAGCAAACATTCTTTTTTCTCTACGACTACCTTATCTACTGACAATTCAGGTTCACACGATCAAACTGCAATTTGGAACCAACTCAAAATTTGGTAGACTAAGTCTATGTCAGTTTGTAACCTTTTTCCTTTCTTGAGTCTGTTGTATTTAGTGTGTCACCTATTGATTTGTACCTTGGAAGATTTTCTGTTATTTCCTACAAGATTTCTATTTTTGGTAAAATCGGCCGGGATGATATTTATATCATCCTAGATGATTTTTCCAAAATAGAAACCCTAATTAGGGCATCCTCATTAAGGCAGCCGTCAAAAACTGATCGGCCTGGATGATATCTATATCGGCCAGGATGATAATCTTAATTCAGAAAAAATCAGCCTCCATAATTAGATTAGGTATTCTTTATTTTAGGAAATTGACCAGGACGATATACACATCATCCAGTACGATCTAACTCAATTATGCCTAATTTGATCTGGTATCTTTGGAAAGCATTAATGGCTGATTGATACAATCACATCGTCCAGGACGATCTTATGATCGACCAGGCCAATCGCCTAGATGATTTACATCGGTCAGCATCAATTTAGGGCGATGACCAGGACGATTGAAATCAGTTTTAAACTAATCTTCCGGGATGATCGTTAGATTGTCCGGGATGATGTAACTAATTTTCTTCTGATCATCCCAAATCGTCTCTGGTTGATGAGCATAATTTGTACTGATCGTACAGGATGATACTTATATAGCCCTGGACGATAATGTCAGCAACTTGCATTAATGAGCTCGTTTTGAGAGCTTCTATTTAAGCTTTGTCAAGGCACTTGTTAAGTGTCTTTGTCAGCCATTAGATCTTTGTTCTTGTGGGGGAAACTTAAAGAGAAAGTTTGAAAGGGAGTGAGGAATGGTTGACGTCTTAGAGGGAGAAGATCCTGTGAGGGAGGACTCAAGGGAGTGTGGAGGGGGATTCCACATGGTTGCTTTGGCAGGTTTGCATCTTATTACCATCGGATTCAAGGCTTGTCTCGAGGGAAGTTCACCAAAGAAGAAGATCTCTTTGGTGTCAAAGGACCCGGCGACTCCACCGTACCGGGGAAGGTGAAAGTGATTTTGTAAGGGCTTCTCCGCCTAGGTTGGGGAGGTAAAGGAGAGACACTTATTTTAGTGCAATACTTGGATGGTGCCTCCAAGGAGTGGACGTAGGTCAAGGTTTGATCGAACAACTATAAATCCGGTGTGTTCTTTTCTTATTATTGCTTCCGCATTATTTTCTTTCGCACTTGATTTCTATGGTGATTTTTGGTTTGAGTTTTATCTTTGGTTTTAAAGTTATCCAATTCACAACTCTCTTTATTTAGCCTTTGGTCAGTTCTATAGGGCTTAACATCCCTAACGAACTTTCATGTGTAACCTATTTTTTTTTATATTAACATGTAGGTGCCTCTAAGGGTTTTAATTAAAAAAAATTTGAATACCAAACATTTGAAAAATCATAATGAATTCTAGAAAAATCAAAACTTATAAAAATAAAAGGAATTAAACTCTAATTAAAATATAGTATTTATTAAAAATATGAATAATCTTGAAATCAATAAATAGAAATGCCAACTCCTTGGTTAACCATAGATCAATAATTAGGCCCAAACTTCTAAAAATAATAACTTTTTGTAGAAAATTCTAAATCCAATAAACTAAAAGCTTAATTACTCCCCAAGGGGTCTAATGTTTAATAAAAATATTAAGACTCTAGAACTTAACTGGATTTTTAAAGTCAACCTGGGACCTTTTTAATTTACCAGATTGGAAAACCTTGGTCATTATGAAATTCACTAATTCAAATTAAATTTCAAAGAATATTATTCTAATTATTAAAATTTTCCAACCAACTAAATGAATTGAAATTGATCCTAAAATACTAATATTTAAACTCAAATTAAAATTTTTCCTTTACCTTCAACAAATTAAATCAAAAATAACTTGAACTAATTATCCAATATAGAATATACCTAAGATCACACAGCCTACTGCACACACTTAGAACTGTTTATTAGGACATGACTTCTAGATTTAGACTATGATGTTATCTTTTCTTTATATTCCTGTAATGTGGCAATTTGCATGTGACACATGTGCTGGTTGTTTTAGCTTTCTTTGATGATTTTCATGGTAATAGTTTTAATTATCATATTATCTTTGTGATGTGATGGGTGATGGATTACATATAGATTAGGTGCGATTTTGATATTGATGATGTTTTCTATAGGTGGTCATGCTCATATAGTGTTAAAAAGGTGAAAATGAATAAATTTTATATATAATTGCTACAGGTGTTTCAGTTGCTTATCCTCAAAATATATAAAAGGATGGCTAAGTGTGGCTGGCTTGAGCATATTTTTTTTTATATATAATTGCTTGGGATATATGATTATAACTTCTTAGAATAACCTTCCAGGATAATCTAGACTTTTCCTTTATATTTTTGATGAAATTTAATTTAAAATATATAGTTGAAAAACTATGAAAATAAGGTATTTTAAATATAAAGGATCTAAAGAGAAAAGAATGTCCCTTACAGAGAATTTCTTTTCATTTGGATACCCTTCTGAAGGATATACTATGAGGAAGTTAAAGAATGGAGATCAATAGAGGAGCCAAACAATAAATATCAAGATAAAAATGCCTTATATTTCTTAAGATTAATGTCGTTCTATAGGATTAGAATCTAGGTTGTTGTCAGTGGAGCTTGTCCACCATCACTTTTTTGCATAGGGTTTCGCTAGGCTCTTTCCATGTACTTTTAGATACTTTTTGCTCTAGTTGATATTTTATTTTGATGATGTGTTTACTTTATTTGCACCGTAGAAATTATATACTTTTTATAGGTTTCTTTCTTGCATGTACATGTGCATGATTTCACTAGGCTCTTTGAGATAAAGTTGTTCTACTAGTAATTCAAATTTATATTTTTTTAAATTAAACAACATAGAAAGATAACGATATAAGAAATGAGCCGGAGGTCTCCCGGGGTCGCATGCATCTTAATGCATTCATCTCTTTCCTTGTATATACACTTCCCTGCCCGTAGGTAGAGTTCAAATAATCTGACCTATGAGGATGAGGTAATGAACCAGGAGTAGTCTACTCTTCCAAAAATTTATTTTGTAAGCCTTTTTAAAATTTCATACATTTTTTATTTAGAGATTTTGACCAGCATGCATTACATTAGAAACTAACTAAAAATTAAAATTTATTTGCATTAGTCTTTAATGAATAATACCATTAATAAGTACTAGGCCACTTTGTGATCTCTCCCACTATTGGCCTTAATTTCCAAAGATGAAACAACCCACCCATATTTCATAAATATCAGACATCATGAATTTTATACGATTAGGTGATTAGCTAGCTTCCCTTTTCAGGCAGGATATAAGTTTAGAATGTATTAGCTAGATCACGGGTGTTAGTATTGTATATAAAATACTAAACCTACTATAAATTTAGGATTCAAGGCTACTATTATAAATATTCTGTAGTATACCTCACTAAAGGTAAGTCCTGTATTCTTTAAAGGCTATAAGTCCTACCTATCTATGTCACATGGATGACACCACCTCCATCTTTATCTATTGTATGCTCATAATGCAGCATTATCTTTCTCTAATTTCTTTTCTCTACCTTATCCCATCCCAATGATGATATGATACATGTATGTTGACTAAGCCAAGTTGATTCGTTCCTTCTCTCTAAATAGGAAACTAATGGACTACTCCCTATATGTCAATCTCATTTGAGAGAATAATGTATAATTCTTAATCGAGAGTCTTCTTAGGTCCCGACTTAAGATGTAATTAACCATGGGGGCTTGTAACCTTAAGAAACTGAACCCCACATCTATTATACTCTACTTGAGCTGATCTATTAGTTGGAGGAAATCTCATGACTTTGATCAGGTTATATATATCATAACCCATTTAGGTGTAAGTGAAAGCCACTACCTTCAATGCTTAATCATATATATGATCTCATCTGCCCTCCTATTAGTCCATGTTTATAAAAATTACAAAGGCCTATGACTACTTTGTCCTATGGGATAGTAAGATCATAATTTTTGTATTATGTCCCCGCTGAGCCGAATCCTTCTGGAGGCCCATATTGATCATTTTACTAGAATGGTGGATTAGATTCTTAAAGAATGAGGACATAAGATTTGGTATCCACCTCAAAACCTTGATCAAAATTTGGGCACTAAATAATAGTGTCCTAAACCTAGCAAATATAGTGCAAATATGGTCTTACCTCACCCTAGATGGGGAGCCAGCTAACCACGTAAATACTTTAAAATATATATTCTAATCTTTTTATGAAAGAGTAAAAGGGAGGATAATTAATTAAGTTTTACAAATTGGGGCTGACATCTAGAACATATTCTAATTAGCCCCTAGACTTATCTAGGGTGATTGATGATTGAAAATAAAATAAAATTAAGATTTTGATCCTTTTAACTTTTTTCTGATGCAATACATGCTAATCAACTCTTTGAATGCATAAGTTAAATATAAAGCTATTTTAAAATGGCTTGAAAATATATTTTATCCAAGATACTAAATGACATCCATTGAAAAAAACTACTCCATAATAGATTTGGTGGTAGGCCAGGGCCTGCCAACGAGGAGGTGCCTAACCAAGAAGAGAAAGTTTTAAAAAATGCATGCAAACTCTCAGGTCATTCTCGGGCTTCTTATATTAATTAAGTTTCTATGTGTGCTTGATATTTTTTAATTTAATTAGAAAAAATAACTTTTAATGTGCCCTCATGAGCCACCGATTGAATCCAGGTGAAACCAAAAGTGGTACGCAATAAAAAAAACTAGAAAAGAGGAAATTTCTACTCCATTCTCCTTCATGATCAAAATAAATAAATCAATTAAATAGTTAAATTAAATATAATGCCAATTTGGCTAGTTTCAATTAATTTATAACCTATGGTCTACAAAAATTAAAATTGTAAGGATATATTGATAACAACCTGGATTCTACTCCTAAGATGATGTGGCTCTGAGTGGGATATCTCTCTATCTTCACTTCTTCATCCTTTTGCAAGCTCTATATGAAAGTTCATTAGGGATGTTAAGCCCTATATGAACTGGCTCAAGGCTAAGTAAGAGAGAGATGAATCGGAAAACTTTAAAACCAAAGATAAAACTCCAACCAAAATCACCACAAACAAAGTGCAGAAGAAAAATAAATGCGGAAGCGATAATAAGAAAAGAACACACAAAATTTATAGTGGTTCGGTCAAACCTTGACCTACGTCCACTTCTTGGAGGTACCCTCCAAGTATTGCACTAAATTGTGTCTCTCCTTTATCCCCCACAACTAGGCGGAGAAGCCCTTACAAAATCCCTTCCACCTTCCTCGGTGCGGCGGAGTCGCCGGGTCCTTTGACACCAAAGAGATCTTCTTCTTTGGTGAACTTCCCTTGAGACGAGCCTTGTATTCAATGGTATTAAGGTGCAAGCCTGCAGGAGAAACCGTGTGGAGTACCCTCCATACTCCCTTGAGCCCCCACTCACAGGATCTTCTCCCTCTCAAACTTCACCCGTTCCTCACTCCCTTTCAAGCTCTCTCTTCAAGTCTCCCCCACAAGAACAAAGCTCCAATGGCTGCCAAAGACACTTACAAAAGTTGCCATGCCATAGCTTAAATAGAAGCTCTCAAAACGAGCTCATTAATGCAAGTTGCCGACATTATCGTCCAGGATGATAGACATATCATCCTAGCCGATTAGTTCAAATATGAGGAAAATCATCCTGAACATCGCCCTGAAATGAAGCTGGCTGATGTCAATCGTCCAGCACATTGCCCTAGAGAATTCTACGATCGTCCAGGACTAATTGCTTTCCTTAAATTGCAGAGAAATTATGGAAAATTTGTCCTGGATCAGCCGGGATGATATTTTATAGTCCAGGCCTATTCTCTAGATGATGTCCAAAAATAGGTTCTTTCTAAATAGATTTGGCGGCAGATTCTTACTGAATTGAGCCTATCGTCCTGGCCAATACAAAATCATCCAAGATGATGTGTTTTGCTTAATGATGGATGCTTTAATAAGGATGCCCTAATTAGGGTTTCTACTTTTGTCAAATCATCCAGGACGATAGAAATATCATCCCGGACGATGTTATCAAAAATAGAAATCTTTTAGGGCACAACAGAAAATCTTCCAAGTTACAAATCATCAGATGCCACACCAAATAAAATAGACTCAAGAAACGAAAAAGATTACAAACTGACTCAGACCTAGTCTACCCAATCTTGAGATGGTTCCAAATTGCAGTCTAATCGTGTGGACCTGAAACGTTAGCACATAAGGCAATTGTAAAGAAATAAGAAATGTTTGCTATCATCAAAATCATGAATCATAGATCCACAACATTCTCCCCCTTTTTGATGATCGCAAACAGTACTACTTGAATTTTCAAAAAGAAACAATTTTCACCTAGTCTCCCCCTCACTAGAATAAAACTTTAAAAATAGGGGAGATAAAAAATATTTTTGTTGTTTTAAAATTTTTGAATAGAAAAATAAATGATACAAGTACATTCTCCCCCTTTGACATTATCAAAAAGAGAGAAGGCACAGAAAATAAAAAATCCCTGATCTAATACACAAAACAGAAATTCCTTTAAAATGAGAAAGTTGCCTCTTGGTTTTAATCAAAAACTTTAGTAAAATTGAATTGACAACGCATATCCCAGTAAAGGTTAGAAATTCAAAATTTGATAATCCAAACTCAAATTCTTTAAAAAAGGCTCAAAAACTTTTTAATTCAATATCTAAATCATAAAATAAATTAGAGAAAGAAACAATTATTTTTCAAAAACTCTATCTATAAAACATATCAAATAGAAGATCAATGCACGAATTATTGAATCAGGAATCAAGATTTTCAAACTCAAGTATCAAAAATATCAATGGTTTTCTTAAGTTTTAAGAAGTACAAGAATGGTAAGTATTAAAATTTGTGGGCTCATTTTATGCCTCTTGACAATTGGTTAGCGCACTGCGCATCTTTTGATACACTTTGTGTATTATATATTTTCAATTTGGCGTCTTTGCGCATCTTTTATTTTTGGAATAATTGGCCAATTTTTTGAATTTGCTTCCTTTCTTAAATCTTAAAAACAAAGGAAAACCCATCTTAGTGACAAAGCGAATTTCTTGATTAAGAAAATTATGAGTTAGATTTAACACCTTGCAAAAGATTTCTACACGATAAATAAAATGTAGGGAGATAAAAAAAAATTGTTTCAAAAACCAATTTAAAAGATAAAAAAGATTTTAAATCAAAAGTAGAATAACCTCTTTTATTTTTTTTTTGAATGAGAATGCACTCTGCATTGACTGAAAAGAAAACAAACTTACAACATACAATCCTTCCTAATCAAGTGAACAAAACAGTAGGAAGTTCACTCTCAACAAAGTAATTCCAAAAGAAACTACCTCCCAACGCAAATTTAGCACAAAAATCAGCTATACAATTACCCCTTTTAGGCGTGAAAAGAAAACAAACATTATTGAAAACATGTAAAAAATACAGATCCGGCTTTGTACCTTTATTATTCGTCAAGATGATTGTGTCTTGTAGCAATTTGATAATATTCACAATGTCTCCTTCAATGATTATACCTTTGTATTCACAAAAATAATCTTGAATGTAGCTTTCAAATGAAAGAATTTCTTTTAGTTCTAAGTAGGCAATATCCCAGTGGGCTAACTTCCTCCCATACGCACAGATGAATCTTCCTTTGCAGTATCTCAACACCCCAGCAATACCCGCCTCATTGTTTACAACAAGAGCTACATCCACATTCAGTTTAATCCAACCGTCGGGTGGGGGACACCAAGCTTTAGATAGCATAAGCTGATTAGTGTTCCAGTTCTTCTCGATTGGATGAGGATGAATATAAGAAACCTGGGAAATAATTTCCACAGAAATATAGTTAACAGGAAGCTCTGCTTTGTCATGCTTAACTAAATTCCTAGATCTCCAGTTAAAGTATACCGCCATAGCATAAATTTTAGCCAATCCCTTATCAGTATTTTGCTTCAATTCCTTAGTACAAGTATTTAAATTCTAAGAAGAAGGGACATTGAACCCATAATTTCTTAAATTCTGCAGCACCTCCAATAGTTTACAACAATTGGTTGTCACATGATTTGAATCTTCAATCACCTAACAACCTCTAGGACAATAGGAAATATTCGCTAATCTCCTATAACAAAGCCATTCGTTAGTAGGTAAAGCTCCATTCAAAGCCCTCCACCAAAACAAATACACTTTTTTATTCAACTTCAGTTTCCTCAGCCAAAGATGTTTATTGTATTTACTCTCTTTCTGCTCATTATAGTCTTCAGCACAAAGAGCTGCAATCGTCTTCCCGGAGTTTGTTTGAATCAATTCCAGTTCATCTTCTCTATTAATCACCCCTGTCTCCGTCTGTTTAATCATGTCTATCATTTCTATAGAGAAAAAATCTGCAAGAGTCTCTAACTTCCACTTCCCATCCTCATCCAAGAGAAAGGAAACTTTCTTCTCAGCCAATTCATAAGTATTACACGTAGCTGGCCACTTATCAATGCATCTATCCAAAATCCAATTATCTGCATTAACACTTATACTCTGCCCATTTTTAACCTTCCATCTTGTTATCGGTTTAAGGTAACTTATACCATCTTTGATAATCTTCCATGTTGTTGAAGTTCCTCTTTTCACTCCACCTCCCCAAATATTTTCACCAAATTTACTACGGAGAATTATGTAAATGAGAGACTTCTTGTTCTGAAGAAACATCCATGCAATTCTTGCTCTTAATGGCCCCTGTCTTCCTACAGCACTATGAAATCCAAATCCCCCCAAACATGATGGAAGACAAAGTGTCTCCCAAGGAATAAAATGCAAGCTTTGATTTCCATTGTCTTTATGCCATATAAAATTTCTACAAAGTTTATCAATTTTCATCAAAATGCTTTTAGGAATAAGTGAGTGTGCTACCTGGTATGATATCAAATTTGAGAATGCCGTTTTGATGAGAAGCAATCTCCCAGCCAGAGATAACTACCTTTCTCCGCATGAATTCAGTCTGCACATTACTTTCTCCATAGTTCTATTATAATCCTCTATCTTTATTCCTCTAACTGTCAGCTTAATACCTAGATAGTTCATTTAGTTAACCTCCTTGTAACCCATGATTTTATTCAGCTTATTTTTCCTTCTCTTCTGAACTTTTCTACTGTATAATACCATGGACTTCTGAGAATTAATTGCTTGGCCTGTCCATCTACAATAATTCCTGATTATCTTCTTCAGCCTTCTCGCATTATTACTGTAAGCTTTAGCTATCAATAATACATCATCAGCGAATAGTAAATGTGTTATTTTATCTGCCTCCTTTGAAATTGTCATTCCCAATTGCTTCTTATGTTTACTGAGAGCTTTTGATATAAGATCAAAACAAAGAATGAACAAACTTGGTGATAGCGGACAGCCCTAACTGAATCCGCTTTGCGCATTAATCCAATCAGTTCTTCTACCATTAATTATAATAGAAAATTTTTGGGTTCAATACGCATTACGTTATCCAATTAGACATTCTCTCTGGAAAACCAGTAAAATTCAGCACTTGTCTTAATGTATCCCAACACATACAATCGTACGCTTGTTCCATATCAAGCTTCATAAGAAAATAACAAGGTTTTGCCACCAAATTCTTCATTTTGCAGATAATTTCTTGAGCAATCAAACAATTATCTGATATACTCCTGCCCTGTACAAAAGCTCCTTGATATTAAAAAATTACTTACGGGAGACAGTTCTTAAACCTGTTAAGAATCATACCAGCAGCCATCTTATATATCGTTTGACAAAGACAAATTGGCTTGAATTTAGAGCACTCTTTAGCATTTTGAATTTTCGGAATCAGGACAACCACTGTTTCCTTCCACTGAACTGGCATTTCCCCTGTTTTGAAGAAATCTTCTATGGCATTCCACATTGTCCCTTCAACAATATTCCAATAATTCTTGAAGAAATAAGCATTAGCACCATCAGCTCCCGGCGATTTATCGTTTCCCATTTTATTAAGAACAGCCTTCAACTCTTCTTTAGTAAAATCTAGTTCCATAATTTTACTAACCTCATTGCTAATGCAGTCAGTACTTTTGAATTCATGCCACTTACTCAATTTACACGTTCTTTTATCACATTTTTTTTTGATAAAACTTCTCCACAATATCATGTATTTCCTCTTGATTAGAAACCAGAGTACCATCTTCCCTGGTAATCTGTTGAATTTGATTGCTTTTCTTTTTTGCAGTCGCATAAGTGTGATAGTAATTAGTATTTTTCTCACCATCTTCCATCCACTGACATTTAGATCTCTGTTTCCACCACGTAGCAATTCTTGCCAGATTGGAATTGAATTCCGCTACTTTGGTTCTCAAGGAAATAAGTTCTGTTTGACATAATCCACCTTCGGCCGCTTCTTTGATTTGTAACTCCAGAACCTCCTGTTTGATCTATTTATTCCTTGCATTCATCTCTTTTAATTTGTTTTTACTCCAGAAAAACAAATTCTTAAGAGCTCTTTTTATCTTCCTCTGAAGGATTTCATTAGCATCACCAAAGTCATTTTTGCTCCATGCTTTATTAATGATACCTTTAGCAGCCTCAAACGAACACCATATATTTTCAAATCTGATTTCTTTATTGTACAACCTATCTTTGTTACCAATCTGGATTAGCACGGGATAATGATCCGACGATATCCTGGGTAAGTGCTTTATAACCGCCTCAGGAAATTTCTGAATAGCTTTAGAATTTAGCCAAATTTTATCTAATCTTTCCCATATTCTAGCTAGACCCTCTTTGTTATTACACCATGTATAATTGGGACCATGAAACCCAATATCATGATAGTCATTGTTAATCATAAATTCCTTCATTTCTTGAGGGCCATTAGACAACACAAACCTCTTCCCTCCAACTTTCTCACTTCTATACATCAAGCAATTAAAATCTCCCCCCACAATGCATGGTTCATCACCATTCAAATTTTCTTCAATCAACTTCCACAGATTTCTTCTTTCATACAGATTTTTGTTCCCATATACAATGCACATTTTAATTGGAATTCCTTTCGGAGTAATGAGATTACCAATGATACATTGTTTAGAAGAAGTGATTACCTTGAATGAAATTATTTTATACTTCCACAGGACCAGAATACCTCCTGAGGTACCAATTGCTGCTTCATGGTAGAACTCCCATTCATTTCCTACCATTTTCCTGACATCCTCACCATTCAATTTTTCCACTTTAGTTTCTAGTAAACCTATGAAGAACAAATTATATTCCATAATTAAATTACGTAGGTAGTGGGATGCTGCTTTCTTTTTCCCACCCCTACAATTACATACTATCATAGAAGACATTTAATTGAGTTTTGGGTTTAAGGTCCCCACCTTCTCCCCTCCTCCTTTACCTTTCCTTGTTTTGTTGTTCCCCTTAATAGGACCAAGCATCCTCATTTCTTTTGTTAGAGTAGTTTTTCCACTAGACACCATTGGTGTCACCAAACAGTTTTCCTTCATATATCTAGCCGTGGTTTATTTTTCCTCTTCATTTTCAATCAAACTCTCTGGCTAATTAACATCAAGATCCTCCAGTATTTGAAAAGAATTTCTCGAGATTGCCATAACCTGATCAGCTCTGGTTTCTTCCAAAGGATGTACATTACTTTTCCCATTTTTACCATTCAGAACCTGGTTGCAGTATCTTCATTCTCCATTATTTCCACAATCTCACTAACTATTTCCCCTTCTTCAATACAAAGGTTTTCCTGATTCTGAAGAGCCTTGACTATATTTGTTTCTGTCTCACAATTCTTCTATAATTCTGTACCATCCTTTTCACCATTCTTTGTTACTATTTTCCAACTGCTAATATTCTGAGTTTTCTTCACAATTTTTTGCCTGGCCACCTCCTTATTGTACCCTGTATATTGTTTCTTCTTTCTATTGTTCACCAGCACCCAATGTCCATATTTTCTACTTTCCTCCTCCACTTTGAGCTGTTTATCAAATTTGGATTCCTCTTCTGAATTCGTCATCTCCTTAGCTTCCACAACTTTACATTCTTCCTTGATGTGTCCAATTTTGCCACACTCAAAGCAGAAATTTGAGATTCTTTCAAATTCTAACTTCTGAAAAAACCTTCCTCCCATGCTCTCCACCCAAACACCAGTTGGTAACTTCTGATTGAGTTTTATTCGAACACATACCCTGGAAAATTCTCTTCGTCCCCAGTTAAACATGTTACCATCTAACATTAACGGTGTTCCACTCTTGAGGTTGTTCTAGCTATGTTATTTTCATCCCAGCATTGAAGCGGTAGTTGAGGCATACAGATCCATATAGGTGAAGTAAGTCCATCCATAGACAATGGGAAAAATCCGGATACCATTTTTCCAATTCTATGATGTGTTCATACACAAACCACGGTCCTCCCGTTAAGACTCCCTCCATGGCTTCAATCGTTTTGAACGAACATAAGAACCATCCCATCCCCATCGTGGTGAAATGGAAGCTATCAAACTGCGCCCACTGTCTTCTGAGTTACCATGAGACCACCTGAGGTACAATTTCTTTCCCAAAGACTTTACAAACCAGGGATTTTTCCAATAGACTCACATTTTTTAATTCCGCCTCCTTGTTTAATATCACAGCCTTTCCATCTTCAGTTAATTTTGGTTCATCTTCGTAGAAATTTAACTTGATATATGGTTTTCTGTCCCATACATTCGCATTCATCTTCTTTACATTTATCCTTTCAGACAAAGGATAAACAATCTTGTTAGCATTCACCTCCTTACTCTTCTCATAATGTGTTCCCATCATAGCCACCTGTTTGAAGGAATTCTAAATATCATCAGGATTTCCTGAAATTATATCTCTTCCCAAAGACAATGTTCCCGTTTCTTTACTCCCCACTTGTAAATACCTCTTTTTCGTCGCAACAGGGGATTTTTTTGACAGAATCATTTCCACCGATTTTCCTTTCCCAACAGATTGTTGAAAAACATTTGAAATGTTTCCGACATTTTCATTGATCACTAACATACCTCTTGCTCTTCTATTACGATCCTCAACCTCCTCCAGAGTACTCTTTGTACAGTTTTCCCCTTTGCAAGAAAATTCCTGAACCAAAATCCTTGCTGAATTCGACGACTCCTTCCTCTGATCCATTTCCTGCTCCAGATTAACCATCAATGATCAAATAACATCTTCTTCCATGAGAATCCAAAGAGGATTCACCGAACAAGAAACCCGCGAAACCGGATTTTTTTTTTCTTTCAGAATAACCTCTTTTAGGAAACAAAGATTGAAAGAAAAAAATCATGAGTAGAGAAGTCAAACACAACATACAGAAGATTTTAATAAAAAATAGGAAGTAGATTTTTCATTTTTAGAAAAGTAAATGTGTGTCTTGATCAGAGAAAAAAAAAATTCACGAAATAAGAAAAAAAAATCAAAGAATAAACAAAGACTAAAAACATAAAATAAAATCAAAACAAAACAAAAAAAGAAAAAATAATAAAAATAAAACACAACACAAACACACAAATAAGGCTTTTAACCATTATCAAATGTAATATTTTCAAATAAAGGTGGTCTGGTGATTGAATAACCTTCCGCAATATTACGATTTAAAAAATTAGCCATGCATCAAAATTCAAAAAGTTTTCAAACTTACTTTTTATGAATCCCGCTCTGATACCACTTGAAAGTACGTTAGGGATGTTAAGCCCTATATGAACTGGCCCAAGGCTAGTAAGAGAGAGGTGAATTGGAAAACTTTAAAACCAAAGATAAAACTCCAACCAAAATCACCACAAACAAAGTGCGGAAGAAAAATAAATGTGGAAGCGATAATAAGAAAGAACACACCAGATTTATAGTGGTTCGGTCAAACCTTGACCTACGTCCACTCCTTGGAGGCACCCTCCAAGTATTGCACTAAATAGTGTCTCTCCTCTAGCCCCCACAGCTAGACAGAGTAGCTCTTACAAAATCCCTTCCACCTTCCCCAGTGCGGCGGAGTCGCCGGGTCCTTTGACACCAAAGAGATCTTCTTCTTTTATGAACTTCCCTCAAGATGAGCCTTGAATCCGACGGAATTAAAATGCAAGCCTGCCGGAGGAACCGTATGGAATTCCCTCCACACTCCCTTGAGCCCCCACTCATAGGATCTTCTCCCTCTCAAACTTCATCCAATCCTCACTCCCTTTCAAGCTCTCTCTTCAAGTCTCCCCCACAAGAATGAAGCTCCAATGGCTTCCAAAGACACTTACAAAAGTTGCCATGCCATAGCTTAAATAATAGCTCTCAAAATGAGCTCATTAATGCAAGTTTCCTACATTATCATCCAGGATGATAGGCATATCGTCCTAGCCGATTAGTTCAAATATGTGGAAAATCATCCTGAACATCGCCCTGAAATGAAGCTGGACGATGTCAATTGTCCAGAACATCGGCTTGGACGATTCTGCGATCGTCCAGGAGTAATTGCTTTCTTTAAATTCCAGAGAAATTATGGAAAATTTGTCCTGGATCAGCCGGGACGATATTTTATAGTCCAGGCCGATCCTCTGGACGATGTCCAAAAATAGGTTCTTTCGAAATAGATTTGGTGGAAGATTCTTGCTGAATTGAGCCTATCGTCCTGACCGATACAAAATCATCCAGGATAATGTGTTTTGCATGATGATGGCTTCTTTAATGAGGATGCCCTAATTAGGGTTTCTACTTTTGTCAGATCATCCAGGACGATATAAATATCGTCCCGGACGATGTTACCAAAAATAGAAATCTTTTAGGTCACAACAGAAAATCTTCCAAGTTCAAATACAATAGACTCAAGAAAGGAAAAAGATTACAAACTGACTCAGACCTAGTCTACCCAATCTTGAGCTGGTTCCAAATTGTAGTCTGATCTTGTGGACTTGAAACGTTAGCACATAAGGAAATTATAGAGAAATAAGAAATGTTTGCTATCATTAAAATTATGCGAATCATAGATCCACAACACTATAGATTTGCCGAGGCCTGATATCCAAATAAAAAAACTCGTCCCTAAATGGTTTTATTTTTAATTTGGATATTAAAGTCATCCTAACTTGGATCACTAAATGGAAGGGAACTCTCCCATAAGGTATGTTCTCTCCTCTTTGGATTCCAAGTTGTATGTGATATCACATCTCAAAGAAGACTTTCACAAC
Source organism: Dendrobium catenatum (assembly GCF_001605985.2). Classification (NCBI taxonomy): domain Eukaryota; kingdom Viridiplantae; phylum Streptophyta; class Magnoliopsida; order Asparagales; family Orchidaceae; genus Dendrobium; species Dendrobium catenatum. Next base: position 123,933 of record NW_021318780.1, read on the forward strand.
ACTTAATTTGAATTAAATTATATTAAAATTTAGAAATTAAAAGACTTTAGAACACCTACAATGTTATCCTAACTTATTGATATTAAAATCATGCCTAAATCTTATATATTTAAATATATTAAATTTTCTCAAATCTCAATCATAGCCACGATTAGTAATGTTTTTTTTAATTTTAAGTGTGGAGCTTAGTTTGCTTGGCACCTACAAAAAATTCATAAATTTTAAGCTTAATTTTGCCTAATTTGATTTACTCCCGCATGAGCATGACAACCTGTAGAAAATTATGTGAGAATCAAAATCATTCTTAAACTAGGAGTAATCTAACCCGTATAACATATTTACTAATTCCATTAATATTTAAACTATCACATCAATTAATTCTAGCGACCAGTATGTAGTGAAAATAATGAAAAATCCAACATACAAGCACACAAAAGTAAATATTGGCCTAGCTTAAAAATTTAGTTTGTTGTACTAATAAACCATCTAAAGTGTGTGGAGTAGGCTGTGTGGCTTGGATATGTCCTATTGTAGTGATTTTTTAAAGTTATTCAATTTTTTATTATTTAAAAGGCTTAAGGGATTTTAGTTTGCATTCAAATATTAATGTATTAATGTAAATTTTAAAATGTATTTCAAATGTTAATTAATTGCTACATTTGTCTATAATAGAGCTGTAAAGTTTACTTCATATTTCTTGGGGCTAAGTTAATAGCTATGTAGGCTCGCGTTATTTAATAGTAACCAATATGAATTAAATTTATTTGATTGACTTAAGCTCAAGGGATGTATTTTTTTATGAGAATGATTGATTATTGATTTTAATATTTAAGTTGATGTTTTTTAGAATTTAACTTTATTATTGATTTTCTTAAAATTACTCCCAAAGGTTAAGATTGACGTAATCAAGTGTTTGAGAATTTTTTGGAATTTTTAATTATTTTTATTTATTTAATTTATTAAATATTAATTTTTATTAAAAATTAAAGTAAGCTCACAACTGAAATCCAGTAAAGAAGCTTTTAGTATTTATACTTTGGGGGTTTAATTTTAGAGAGTTTAATATTTTATTTATATTTTTTGTATTTAATTTTGATTTATTATAACTTTTTAATTTTATGGGTTAATTAACGGACTGAATTTTGACATGCTTAATTTATTTAAGTAATGAACTCTAAATTGAGTGTTATTTGAACCCATGGTTTAAAATATCACTAAGTTCAATGTTGTAAAGTTTCACCTTTAATTGGTGTGTGTAGAATTTCTTAGAAATTTTCTATGGCTCATATTTGAACTACTCAATTATTTTTTCTAGGTGTCACGAGTGCTTTAATGGGTTTCAATCTTTATCCAGATAACCCTGACATAAATGCAAACAAACCAAAACAAACTTACAATCTAATTTTACAAATTTTGAGAGTTATACATTTTTAAAGTCTTTAGTCTAAACTTGGCCAATTAGTTTATAAATACACTTCACATAAATCCCTTAAGCATTTGGGCCTAAGATAAATGAAGGAAATGCCTAAGATTCTCAAATATTTTTCACCAAAATTTATGTCCAATTTGACCTGTGCATTGTGAGAAATTTGATAAAATTGAATTTAAAAAAACCTGAATATCTCACAATTTATTGATTAAAATAGTTTAAATATAAATTTAATAAACTATAGACATTATGACCTTTCAAATGACACAAAAAATACTTAATTTGCTAAAAAATTTGATTTTTTGTGATTTTTTTAAAGTTATGACAATTAAAATTTAATTTTTAATTAAATTTAGATCAAAATTATTGGTAGCGTTGGCAGTGATTGGGCGATGCAACACGCTGGTTCCATTTTTATAAAAGAGGTGAAAACAAATCTAGGCAGTTGATTTCAAGTTGCATGTTACATATAAATGTGATGTAGCTACGTCGATAAAATCTAGACTGCACGTGGTCCTATGTTTTATTGGTCGATGAGTGATGTTTTTTGACAACCTATAGACCATCCAAAGCATGTTAATCGCAAATGGACTATTCTTCTCTAAATATGCTTGTTTGTTCATTTCAAACAAAATTTCAAATGGCTATAAATTTTAAAATACCCAACCAAATTTTATAAAATTTGAAACATAGACTCTTGGTATCTAAATCCTAGAATGCTTGGAGTTTGAAGGCTACATGCATTGTAGATTGTGAGTAGTTTCTAATAGAAAATTTTACTAAAAGTGAGGATATCCTACAATTCACTAGGTGGATCATTAATTTCTTAAGCATACTAGAAATCTGGATAGGTCCTCTTCAACTCCTTAGAAGACTCAGAAGTTTGGTTCTGGCTGGATTGAAAGATAAATTCAAAACCCTATTTATCTCTCTATTTCACTCTCTCTTCACCAAAACATGGTTTGGAGGCTTGAAATGGTAGAGAAAAGCTTGTTAAAGCTTTGGGTGGGGTTGGACGAGCTTGGAGAAGAGTCATCTTGAGTGGAGGCTTCTCTAGAAGAGGTTATGAGTGAATGAGGTTCTTTTTTTAATTTGGACCCCTCTTGTCCAATTCAAATGCCCTAGGTTTTATGGATGTCTAACACCACATTGGAAGCATTCTTGGATGCTTAACAAGTGTCTTCAGTAATTAGAAGGGTATGGTATTCAAAGAAAATGGTATAATGTTGTGGAAAATAATTTTTTTATTTATTTGATCACATAAGATGACTTAACATACATTAAGACTAATCCAAGGCTTAACTCATGCTTAAATGAAGCTTAAGAAGATTTGAGAGGATTTTTAAATAGCTATAGTTATAATTACTAGATGAACAAGTGGGGGGGTGAATTGTTAAAACTTTTTGACGATAATCAAAACCTAAGTAGGAGTTCTAAATTTTAACATGAAAATAAAAACAACTTTTCTTTCATAAGTTTTTCCAAGGAAATATCATGAAATAAAAAATGCACGCAATAATAAAAAAGACTAAGGAAAAAAACACACCAAAATTTTTATAGTGGTTCGGTCAAACCATGACCTACGTCCACTCCCCGGAGTCCTCCGCTCTAGGAATTTCACTACAAACTATAGCTCTCCTTTTTCCCCCCTTGGCAAGGCGGAGAAGCCTTTATAATACTCCCCTTCACCAACCCGGTGTAGCGGAGTGCCAAACGCTATTTTCACCCTCCTGGTGACGGTAGAGAACCTTCTCGTTTTTCTCCCTCCTGGAGAAGGCAGAGTACCTTCGAGGTCAAAGGATGTAGACGAGTTTCCCCACTTAGAAAGCCTCCCACAAGTTCTTCCCAAGCCACAGGAGGAGCAAATTGCAGCAAGATCGGAGCAATCGTGTGATCTCCCTCACACCTCTTCTCCCTCACCAAGCTCACCTTCTCCTTGCTCTCTCAACCCTCAAACTTCTCAAGCACTCTCCCTAGGATTTTCTCTCTAATCACGTTTTCCTCTTCTGTCTCTCTCTCAAAAAATTTGATAAGTTTTACACATAAAAATCGGCTCCAAAATCCCTGTGATTTCAAAATTAGCCGTTACAATCATACAGTACGATTATGTATCGTACAGTACGATATATACAAACAGGCTTCATCCTGGTACGAAGATGTACAAACAGTTCAAAAAGTATTCGTACAGTATGATTATACATCGTACGGTACAATCCACAACACTTCTGCTCGTACAAGATGATAGCCGACACGATTAAATATCATCTCTGTTCATCGTATGGTATGATCTACATCGTACCGTATGAATAGTGAAAATCATGGCATCATCCAGGATGAATTTCGAGATGATCAAATATCATCTATGTTCATCGTATGGTATGATCTACATCGTATAGTATGATGAGACAAAAACATAAAGGATCGTCCAGGATGATCTCCGAGACGATCAGAATTCATCTCTGTTCATCATTTTGTATGAAGGTGTTCATACATAACGATTGTCAATTTGTAATTAGGCCTTTATTTCTTGCACTAATCATGGGTTATATTAAGTATGTATTTTAAATAGATCGTACTGTAAAAAAGACTTTGTACAGTATGAACGGTAGAAAATATCATAATTGACTTATCATGACTGCTAGGGTTTTGGATTTGAAATAGATCATACCGTATGATAGTATTCATACAGTACGATGAATTCACAAAACACGTGTTATAATAGTAAATCGTATAATAAGAAATTAATTTGAATAGTACGATTACCAGAGAATGAAAAACTATATTTCTTACTTTTAAAAACCCTCTCCCCCTGTGTGTGTGCATGATAGCTCAGACTTACCTACAGTTTGTGGACAGACTCAAGAAAATAAAAATAAAATAAATAACAAAATACATTGTCCGACTCATAATACTAATCTAGCCATTCTTGAGTCTCCCTGTCATCCTGAGTAGCTTGTGATCTTCCTGAAATGTTAGTACTCATGGACAATAGCAAACAAAATAATATTCAATGAATAGATAATTCAGACGACATTATTTGTCATCATCAAAATCTTAAACTCGGGGTCATGAGTTGCAATAGTAGTGTGGTTGCTTTGAAATGTAGGGAGTTAAATGGAGTGGTTTGCATTGCAACTTAGTTTTTAAAACTATATTTTTTTATATCATATATTTTTTATGATACCAAAATATTATTGTGTTGATTATTATTTCTCCTAACACATATTAGAAAATGTTATTTATGTGTACTAACTTTTTAGGAAAATTTTAATCTAAACTACTAAAGACATCAAGATAGATTAGATTAGGGTTTATTATAATTGAAGTCTGTACTTTTTATATTTTTCATGAGTATGAGAGAGTATGATTATAATTGGGTAATCGTGCAAACACACACTGGGGGAGTGTAAAAACTTATTATTTTTAAACTAATCATACTACATGATCGTCAATCATATGGGACAATTTTACCTGAGCGTTCCTCTAGAACAAAGCTAATCAAGTCATGTCGGTAAATTTTTCTAAGTATTATTCATATTGTACGAAGTTGCCTTCGTAAACATGACGTCTAGAGTAAAAAATGGCTACATACTAGTTCATCGCAAACTAACACAAAACTTTTTTGAACTGATCCTGTTATATGATCATAGGTTCATATAAATGATGTCCAGAGTATAAAAATGGTGTTTTCCAGTTTGTCCAAATTAACAAGTAAACTTTTTGAACTATTTGTATTGTACGATATGGTTTTGTATAGATGACTTCCAGAGTACGAAATGGACTTATCATTTTCAATCCAAAGGAAACATGATTTGGTTAAAATAGATCATACTGTATGATATTTGGTTTGTATAGTACACCATCCAGATTACAAAATTGATTCGTACTTAATCGTATTGGATAAATTTGTTTAATTTTGAATTGATCGTAATGTACGAGGTCAGTTCGTACATATGCCAATCAAAGTATGAAATTTGTTCATACATGATCATATGAACAAATTTTAAATTAATCATACGCATAATGTATGATCATACTGTATGATCGATGTGCGATCGTACTGTACAATCATCGATAGCCAAATTGAAATTTTTAATTTTATAGATGATTTTTCATGCCTTTAATATTTAAGACTCCTAAAATCTGAATGAAATGATTCTTTCTTCTTATTTTCTTTGAGAAAATGAGTGAGTGTGATTTGGGAGAGTGTTTGAGAGTGTGGATAGAGAGTTCTTGCAAGTTGAATTTGTAAAAGGTTCATAAGGTTGCCAAATGTTGAGGATCACTTTATAAGTTTGTCAAATCTATTCCTTACTTCTTTAAAGAAAATCAAGAGAAGATTTTTAGAGAAGATCCAATTCTCTACAACCACTAGGAGGGTGTGAAAGGACAATAGATCTCTACTAACATTAGGAGGGTATAAAAGGATGATAATTCTTTATCGACATTAGGAGGGTATGAAAGGACAATGGTTCTCTGCTAACACTTAGAGTGTTTGAAAGGATGATGGTACTTTACTGCATCGAGCATTGGTGGGAGAGATGTTAATTCTAAATGCTTCTCTTCCTTGCTATGTGAGAAAAAGGAGCATAACTTTGGTATAGTGCAATACCTGACGAGGGAGTCTTCATGGAGAGGACATAGGTCTTTTTGGATCAAACAATTATAAATTTTTGTATTCTTTTATTTTTAGTTTTGCTGCATTTTCATTTTTCTTCATTTTTTCTTTTGTGATTAAAAAATTAATTTTAGAAAATTAAATTGTATTAAAATCATAAAACAATTTTTTATATTTTACCAATAAATATTTAAATTACCAATTCACCCCTCCCCTCTTTGGTAGCATTGGGACAACCGTAATAGGTCTAACAACCTATTTGGACTTTCAAGTGCTATCATAGCCTACTTTTAAAAATTAAAGTTTAGATAACTTTTTTTAATGGTTATAACTACTCTTGGAAATTGTAACACACCTGAAGGGATATGACCACTAGATCACCATTGTTTGACAACAACACTTTCGATTTTTTGAAAATATGTATGTCTACTTTTCGTCAATCACATGATTATCGCATGAGAATTTTAGTACATGAAGGATCCACTAGGCCAACTAGACTTATAGATGGCATTAAACCTAAAACACCACTTTCTGACAGGACTGTAGAACAAAAAGACATAGCTTTATTAAATCAGTTTGAATAAAATCGTACAATATGACATCAAGAGTATGAAATCAATTCGTATAGAATTGTACCGAACAAATGTATTCAATTTTAAGACTCCTAAAAACTGACTGAAATGATTCTTTCATCATATTTTCTTTAAGAATAAGAGTGAGAGTTGTTTGGAAGAGTGTTTGAGAGTTTGGAAAGAGAGATCTTTCAAGTGGAATTTATAAAGTATTTACAAGATTGCCCAATGATGGGGATCTCTTTATTTGTTAGTCAAATATCTTCCTTACTTCTTTGAATATGCTCGAGAGAAGATCTTTGGAGAATATTTGGTTCTCTGCCAACACCAAGAGGGTGTGAAAGGATAATGATTCTTTGCCGACATCAGCAGGGTGTGAAAGGATGATGGTTCTCTTTCAACACCAGGACGGTGTAAAAGGATGACGGTTGTTTGATGATACATGGAGGGTGTTAAAGGACGATAGTACTCTACTGCACTATAGATTGGTGGAAGACAGTTTAATTGTAAAGGCTTCTCCGCCTTACTGTGGGGGAAAAAGGAGAGTCACTTTGGTATAGTGCAATACTTGAAGATGGAGTCTTCAGGTAGTAGACGTAGGTCATGTTGGTCTGAATCACTTTAAATTTTTATGTTCTATTGTTTTTTTATGTTTATTGCATTTTTACTTTTGTGGTTTAATTAATTTTGGAAAAATTAAATTGTGTTAAAATCATAAAATGATTCTCTATTTTTTACCAAGAGATTTTTAAATTACCAATTCATTACCCTCTTGGTTAGTATTTGTATATTTTTAATAGGTCTAAGAACCTATTTAGACATTCAATTTAATAATTTAATTATCTCATGGCTATTTATTGACTAGTTTGATCAGTTAATTAGTCAAACTAGTTGAGGTAGCAGGTAGGCAGGTTTGATGAGATGTCATGGAGGGTGTTTGATACTAGGAGATTTAAGTTTTAATATAAGGATATATGTGAATTGGGGTTTGACCAAATCATACTTAGTTGATTTAGTTAAACACCCAATGATTTGGCTTACTAGTGATTAAAACTTATTTGAGATATGAATTAAAATTTATTCGAGCCTTGACAAAAATTGGTTAGCTTTAAACCTATTGAATATGAGTTATAGAATAGTTTATATATGTATAAACCATATATGGGAATATTCTTGAGTATTTAAAGAGCATGATTAGATTGTGGATGATTATTTGACCTAAATAGGTCAAGTTCAATGAAACATGGACATAGTTGACCAATTCAATTACTAACTAGGTTAGGCTGATCATTAACATCTATTTCACCAAAAAAAGTGATCAAAATTTTTGAATAGTGTTCATATTGGGTTTGGTCCCAACAACTTTGGTTTGATTATTTAAGCCAAATGGATGTGGTCTCATGGACTAGAATGGCCATTTGAGTTAAAAAAGTCATTAAAACCCTTAAAGGACCATTTGGTTAACCAGGGATTACTTTGTCAACTAGGATAGAAAAATGTATAGGTTTATGTCCAACATATTCAAATGAGTGATTTAAGACCAATGGAGGTGGTCTCATGCAAAGATGAGGTCACTTGGATTGAAATGATCATTTAATCCCTTAAATGGCAATTTGGTTAAATAAGTTGACTTATTTAACCAGGCTTTGACCATGTTGACCTCATTTTTGTATGAGGTCACTAAGACCCTTCCAGAATCCAGATCTACTCCTAGACCCTAGGATCCACTCTAGACCTTAAGACTCCTTCCTAGACCTAGACCCTAGGATCTATTCTAGATTTTGAGACCCTTTCCTAGAGCCCGACCTTAGGGTCTATTCTAGACCTTAGGATCCTTCTAGATCTAAGACCTTTAGGCCTATTCTAGAGCCTAGGATTCTTCCATATCCAAGTCCTAGAACTCTTCTAGATCCTAGGATCAATCCATATTCAAATCAATCCATACCCTTGACTAACTCAAACCTCAAATCAATCTAAACTCCATTCAATTTAAATTCAAATCAATTCAAACTTCAAACCCCTTCAAACCATGACCCAGTTCAATTGAGAATTCAAACTTCAACTTTGACTTTGATCCTACCCTTGACCTAGCTTTGACCCTATCCATTCATTAACAATCACCACATGATTGTTAATGATTTGGACATGTCTCTAGAGGCTATCCTCCAATTTTGAGCTCATTCTGAGGTCTCTATCCCCAGAATCTGAATTAAAATCCAAAGGCTGTAAAACCTTCAAATATTTACAGCCTATGCCACTGAACCCAACCCCTTTGAGATTTTGATCTTGGAGCCCTTATCAAAGCCTCCAACCACTTCCCGATTCTT
>NW_021318780.1:138366-143486 GCF_001605985.2 Dendrobium catenatum
GATTGATAGTGCTCTAATTTAGTCCCCCGACAATTAAAAATTTATCGCAATTGGTCCCTAAGGTCGAAATTCACAAGAAAGGCAGTTAAAGTTAATGTTAAAGGTTAATGTTAAGGGTCTTTTAGGTATTGCAAGTGTTTTATATTGATTTCTTTACTGAGTAACTGTGATGAAATATAATACGTGAAAAGAAATATATATTGGTACTGACATAAAGATGCATAGAACTGCAGATCATGAAAAAAGTGGAGCTTGTTCAGCTGAAGAGGACCAATTTGAAGTCAGTTTAGGAGAAACCGTTCTTGAGGGGGAGCAAGCAGCAGAGGACAGAGAGCTGAAGCACCAGCTTCTCAAAAAGTATAGTGGTTATCTAGGCAGCCTTAGACAAGAGCTCTCCAAGAAGAAGAAGAAAGGCAAGTTGCCAAAGGAAGCTAGGCAGAAACTTCTCAGCTGGTGGGAGCTGCACAACAAGTGGCCTTATCCATCAGTACTGCATTCCAGTTCCTTGTTTATTTCCCTTAATAATGCAAGATGATGTTTGATTTTCATTTGGGATGGCTTTCTTACCACTTCATAAAACAGCTTTTCAATATAAAAGTTTTAATTTTTGTACTAAAAAGCTGCTTTAAGAAGCGGTAAGAAAGCCGTCCCAAATGAAGCCTTGGCCTTTACAATAATGTGGTTGCTCGACATTGCAGGAATCAGAGAAGGTGGCATTGGCGGAATCGACGGGGCTCGACCAAAAGCAGATCAACAACTGGTTTATAAACCAAAGGAAACGGCACTGGAAGCCATCAGAGGAGATGCAGTTCATGGTATTGGATGGCTACCAGCAGCATCAACAGCAAAATACTACTTTCTATTTGGAGGGGCATTTCATGGGGGATGGAAATCTGTACCGCATTGGTTCATGACAAATTATGCATGGGTTGAAGCTTCTGAATTCATCTTCTCGTGTTTATTCTCTCACAATGTGGCTTTAATGATTATTATTGTTATTTAAAATAAAAGTTAGTATGTTCTGTATTCTAAAATGGCAGTTTGACGAATCAGTGAATTGTTAAATTCATGAAATAGATGGATTAATTAGCATTTTCTTTGATAGAACTTCGAGCAATTTTATCCTAATTATCCGTAGTTAATATTACTTTCAAATTGCCAATATGTTTATGTAATATATTACAAAATCTTTGAGTTTAACTGTTTGAATCTTTACAAGGAAATAATGCTCAGTGCCCACAAAGAACTAAAGCTGGTAAATGACTGCATTGGGACAACAGAGAAAAAACACTATATGCATCGTAATATTCATTTCCTGTACGTATAAACTCTGTAAGCATATACATTTCAATGTTGCTGACCTGCTCACTGTAAAAACTACGACTTTATATGTAAAACCAGTGGTGATTCACCCTTCTCAACAACAAATGAATGAGATGATCTTTTCGCTGGAGTAGTTACTTCCAGACTATAACTCCCATGGTACCCTCTGAATTTAAACTCTCCAGAGTCATCAACAAGCCCATCGGCATGGGTTAACCACTCCTGTTTCAGAGCAAGATACCTCTTCCCAGCTTCATTGATGTCACCCTCAGCATCAACCAAGTGAGAATTATCCCTACACATCAGCTCCCAGAATCCCCAAAGCATTATCCCCTCAACGGCCGGATGCGCATAGGCCTCTCGAAGCATGACCTCTAAATCCTCCGCACGGACATGTTCATTTGAAGCGGCGACATCCAGTTCAGTAAACCAAATAGGAAGTCCAAGTATGGCTAGCTTATCCAGCGCAGCACACACGATTTGTCCCACTGGATTGTTAATATGTCCTTGTAGACCGATTCCATCTACTGGTGCACCATGTTCTTGCAAATCAAGGATATGATGAATAAACATCTCTGGAGAAGCCTTTGCATCACAACCATCTTCAACGTTGTAATCATTAACAAAGAGGGTGGCCGACGGATCCAGTTTGCGTGCTTCTTCAAACATGTAGATCCTGATATTTTCCCCAAGTCTATCTTTATAGAATGACCCATGAAGCATTTCATTGTTCACATCATAATGCCTAAATTTACCTTTATATCTAGAGAGAAGGCTTCTGAGACGATTCTGAACAGCTCTCATTAGATCATTTTTGTCTAGACATTTTACCCAATGTTGAACAGCATCTTCGACCTCCCAAAATATGCAATGACCTCTAGTATACATTCCATGTTTCTTGCAGAAATCAAGCATCTCATCAGCATCCCTATAGTTGTATCTTCCCTGTTCAGGTTCTGTATGATACCACTTCAGCTCATTCCCAAAAACAGCCCAGTTGAAATTCTTCACAAAGAAATCAACAAGCTCCTCATTTTCAATGCTCGACCTACTAATACATGATCCGAATGGAAAGCTATTCTGTATTTGCCTAATTTTGACAATTGTCTTAGATGCATTGCCAGCATCAATTACTGGAAATTTTAGGATGATATCGCGTTTCCTTACCTGCAATGGAAAAAAGTATGGCTTAACAAAGTTTAGAATCAAGGTATTATAAAGCCTAACTATAGAAGGATTCTCTCAAAGGGAACATTACTTAACCTCCTATGGTTGATCACAAAATACTTTTTAGCTAAAGAAATGAATCAAATTAGTATTATTTTGGAGGCGATTACTAAAATAATGAATATTGTTACTATTGTTTTGATTGTAGTCACTAAAATAATGAATCCAACTTTCAATGTTTAAATATGAATAAGGGCAGGGCAATTGGAAAAAGATCCATTATTTTAGTAAACACATTCAAAACAACGATAATAAGATCCACAATTTTAGGAACCATATTGAAAACAACAGTAACTTAATTCATAATTTGGACTGAAATATTTTATTATCAGCCATAGAACCTTAAAGCAATTCATCCTTATTTTAAAGACCTTGTCCGTTTTCTGCTTTAGATTGTCAAAACGAGCCTTCCTGTCAACTGGAAATATGTGAAGCCCAGCAACCATCAAATCAACCCCCATTGAAGGACCTTGCACATAGACTATAACTTTGGATGGCTGCTTCTCAAGTCTGAATGAACCCACAATTTCATTCCATCTGTCATCAGTAACTTGAACGTGCCCACCATTGACCCAACGGTCATCCACCCCAACGGCCAAATTAATAATTTGAGGACTTTTTGTACCTGTTCCAACACGAACCCATGCAGCAACCTGGTATGTCACATGTAAGACTAGCTTGTCTGTAATTATCTGGGAAGGGCCCATCCAGGTTTCTGTTCGATTAGTTGTAACAATATAACGACCACTTAGCGGCTCATGATGACCAATTGAATCTTTTGCGGATGGAGGCGGTACACGGGGGCAACCAGTGGATATGCTTAAAGTGCATGAACCAAGAGGACTCCACTTACTCAGGCCTTGATTAAGATTACTGTTCTCAATTATATTGACTCCAAACGGTATATTCTGCAAATAGATGAGCATTTTTCAGACAAGAAGAAAATGGGCAACGTATCCTGACAGAATCTTTGAATATATAGGATTGCTTACCCTATCTAGCTGTTAACAACTTTAAATTGCTAGAAAGAAGGGACAGAATAACATTGCGTGAAGTTTTAACTACTCATAATTTCCATCACTTATGGCCCAAGGTAGAAAATCCTATGCTTAGAATACTATGAGGAGCAAAGTTCAATATAATTTTGAGTGGACAACAATCAAAGATAAAAAATGATGCAATATTAGGCTTCATTTGGGACGGCTTTCTTAATGCTTCTTAAAGCAACTTTTTAGTATCGTCCCAAACGAAGCTTTAGACTGATCATGTCATTGAAATATGATATGTACAGTAGTCTTCTTCAATATTAGTCTAGCAGGAAACTGAAAGGAAGCATACAATTTCAAGATACATATGAAATTTTCTTGGGATGGTGGGAATTGAGGATTTCTATGGGCACATGTTAATCAAAGGTTACATGCAAGCTTTAGGTCTGACAAAACATGTAGGTCCCAAAAACAGGTTACTGGAGGAAATTTTTATTATGCTTTATTGGCAAATAACGAATGACTATGATATAGAGAGTACAAAAGGTTAAAAATTAGATAATATCCTCAATTAGAAAGATATAAGATATTAATAAAATTGTCGACCTCTAAGAAATGTCCAAAATATCAAACAAATAAATATAAGATACCTGTAATCTGCCACAGTCGACTGCCCATCCCTCGTATCCCGCAGAAATCCCGCTACAGTCACCCATATCCTGCAACGGCGCCGAAATGTCGCTTCCTACGCGTGGGATCTCACCTTAAACCCAATCTATTTCGCGTCAATAAAAAGAGGAAGTGCTGAAGCCTTCGGTAAGCCCCCGTCATTTCTCCTCCCACGACACTCGCTACTTCTCCGATCTCTACCCCTGTTCGCTACTTCCTCCATCCCGAGCCAAGCTCACGATCCCGCTTCCCACTCTCACTCCCTCTCTTGCTGCCTGACTTCGCGCACCCGACGACTTTCCCTTCCACATCTGATCGGAAGTTACGACATCCGATCGGAAGCCAAGGAGCCACCGACTGTGAAGTTAACTTTCCCCTACTCGCACGCTTCTCCGGTCGGATCCCCTTTGCAACCTCCTCTACATCCCGATTCCTTTTACCCGTGAGAGAGAGAGAGAGAGAGAGGAAGAGAAGCTCACACCTTGCTCCTCCAAAACCGAACCCGCCTCCTCCTCCCGTGACTCCATCTCCTGTACCGATCCATCCTTGCCGCATTTGCTTCCTACCCGAGCACTCATAGAGCCTTAGGTATATTTTATTATTATTATTTACTAATATTATTAGTTAATAGTTATTAATTAGTATTATTATTGTATATAGTATATTTAGTATACTAATTATTTTTAGTAATTACTGTTATTTTTATTATTACTAATCAAAATTAATTTTATGTTAATTATAGTTAATTAATTTAATAATGATTAATTATAATTAATTGAAATTAATTATAATTAAATATTTAATGATATTTAATTATTCTTAATGATAATCATTTAAAAATTAAATAAATTGATTTTAATTAATTATCCTAATTATGGTTAATTATTATAAGTAATAATTAGCTATAGTTAGGTA
>NW_021318780.1:143586-157343 GCF_001605985.2 Dendrobium catenatum
AAACGTTTGGGACTTGTGAACTTGAATCAAATGGGATTTGTACCTGAACTTTTGAACTAAATGACTTAATCAAACTTGAATCCAAATAAAAAAGAAATGTGCAAATGAGATTGAACTTGAGCTTGTGCATCCGGACTTGAACAATTACAAAATCTTGAATCATATGGACTTGATTTGAACATTAACTTGAGATTAATTTGGACACTAATTAAGCATGTTTCAAGCATGATTTGAACTTAAAAGATTACAAGGGATTTGATTTGAATACTTTGAGCAAGGATTTGAGCTTGCTAGTTGATCACTCAAACTTGATTTGAACATTACATGAGCCTGAATTTATATTGGACTTGAGTTAGAACATGATCTTGGACTCATATGACATTGAATCTACAAGCATTAAACTCAAAAGGAGCATGAGCTCTAAAGAATTTGAACAAGTGCAAGTGGACTCAAATAATTAAATCTGAATGTAGAGAACTTTGATTCGACCTGAAGGAGTTTGTGCTTGGGTTAGAATGAAAGAGTTCATTGAAAGCCAAAGCTCATGATCATAGAAAATTAATCCCTATAGCAATTAAATGTCTCGATCATGCAAAGAACAAAGAACAACTCACTTATGGGCCAATCATGCAAGTGGATATATCTATCTCTTTCAAGAAGAATAATCACACAATAAGCACAACAAGCTTCTTACAAATGGAAACCAAATTGAAGGGGTACCAATGAATATTAAAGAGCGATACATAAGCAGATATGATCTTCAAGTAGAAAGATTTGATATGTAATGAAGATAATGATATGTAATGAAGATAATGATATGATATACCCAAATACATTCAACGGAATATGCATGAATGTCAACAAATAGATGAGAAATTCATGACACATAAAGGATACAATGAATGTGATTTATCCATAAAGAGAAAGATCAGTTGGGAGGATACAACAATATGCTTGCAATCAA
Organism: Dendrobium catenatum; assembly: GCF_001605985.2. Classification (NCBI taxonomy): domain Eukaryota; kingdom Viridiplantae; phylum Streptophyta; class Magnoliopsida; order Asparagales; family Orchidaceae; genus Dendrobium; species Dendrobium catenatum. The sequence goes on from NW_021318780.1 coordinate 144,551, forward strand.
TCTACAAGATTTAAATAGCAAGAAATTATCATATTGGTTGGAATACTAATTGACAACCAATAACATTGTAGATACTATCATTCACATTACAAATCAAATGATAATTGACCCATGGTATTTATCCTGATCATCCAAATGAAGGTAAGCATATGAGCAAGAAATGTAAGACGAATGAGGAACAAATTCTTAAAAGTTACACAAATAAAGAATGATAAAGTTTAGATACCTCAGATCATTCAAATGAGATAGTATCCAAGCAATGACCAAAGATTAAAATATGCAATAAATGCCAGATGTTTATGTCATCAATAACACTGTAACATAGACATGTACATTCAATTCTATGAGCAGTGGAATGAACCCAAAGCATACACAACGACTCTATCCACAACAAAGTGCCGAAGGATGTCATGCCGGATATGAAGGTCATTTATGAATACAGATATATACATCAAACTATTCATGAATGATGATGAGGGGGGATCCAATGAATGCTACGTCAACTTAATAATCAATCACTAATCAATATTAAGCAACTATATTGATCTGTTAAGAGCAAAGGGTTATGATACTACAACAAATACAGACCTTTGTGATCAAAGGCAGGAGATTAGTTAGTGCACTATGATCCACCTGCAGAAAAAAATTATAGTGCACGACAGTCTGCCTGTATAAAGCAGCGAACAACTCAATTCAGAAGCTGCTACGACAAGCCACCGGATCCGCAACTTCTATGCAAGCAGACAGAAGGCGTCTACAAATATTTTAAATACCCCTGCACGTGCACTGTAATTTGTATACACATAGGTACACTAAAAAGGGGTAAAAACAATCAAGAACCTACAAGGGCCCCGGCGAGCGTGTTATTGGTACACACGTGACGTCTAGGGATGCTGCGCGAGTTATCAAATTTTGAACCCGATCCTCCTAAGAAGATAAAGGAGTGGACAGGGTTCAATTATAAAATGTCCCCCAAACACCCGCATGGGCTCCGGCGAGCATGTTATTGGTACACACGTGACGTCTAGGGATGCTGCGCAGGCTGACAAGTGGATTCAAGTTCGAAACTGATCCTTCTATATGGGTCAATAGAAGTCGACAGGGTTCGAACCAACAAACAAATATACGGTTGTGGTGACCGTCATATTTGTCTTAATATATTCATATTAGGCCTTCAAGGCCTATAACAATGAGAATTCACTATCAATGACATAAAGCCTACGAAACCTGATCATAGATTAATAGCTTGATCGAGTTGACAAGGTTCAATCAACAAAAGAGAAATGACCCCAAACACCCCGATGATGGCCGTGTTGAATGCAGATCTCAACCGGAGGGGTTCAGAAATATTTTTCAAATGCCATTTCAAATACTCAAAATTCCATCCAAATTCTCACAAAAATCCAAAAAATTCTAAAAAATCCCAAAAATATTTAAATTTGAAATTCAACCCATTAATCACTTAAAGCAAAATTTATCCACCCTCCGCAACAGTTTGCCGGGGTGGACAAATCAAAATTTACCTCAGCTCACAAAAGAGCTAAATGCCTAGTCGAAAATATTACTAGGATTCATTCTCAAAAAGTCTTCTGCCAGTAAGGAAGTGATACGTGTCCTCTAACCGGCGGTTTGCCGTCAAATGACACCGCAAGATAAACGGTTATGACCCGGGGCCCTCTGAACCGAGTGGTTTTGCCGCCAAATGGCACCACGAAATACCGGTTATGGCCAGCGCTGATACGCTCCTTATTGGCATCAAATCCTTGAGATATGAATCAATAGGATATGATCGATAGGGCGCAAAGCCCTCTGTTAGCTAAGGTGGATTCAAATTTGTCCCCTTAGACAAATATTCACCCCTGGTTTACAAGGTACCCTTGAACGAAGCAACCCATGGCTGCCGACAAGGATCATTCTGTCAGGTTGGGTCGACTACCTCCTCTGACTAAGTAGACCAGGGACCACGATGGCCCGGGACGACGGAACCATGGGATCTTGATCGGGTCTATCATCCATTCCCCCACCATCCGCTTTAAGTGCTAGATGGTGAAAATTTTTATTTTAAGTATCATACATTCAAATTCCAAATCTTTAAACCTTTCAAAATCCAAACCCAATTTTTAATTTTCATACCTAATCCATGCTGCTACTATATGCCAGATAACATGTATATTCTACGTATCTGATTGACGACTAGCCTTAATCGAAAGTTCTCTCTCGTTAGTGGGAGGGGTAATTAACTATAGGGGCTTGCGCATATAGGAAACCAGAACTCAGATCATAAAGTCCTCACAAAATGAGGGTGAAATCTCTGGGTAGTGTCTTATCTACAAACCCATCTGCCTTCCAAAATTTACCACGGAACTTATTCAGTTAAAACTCCCTCGCCGAATAAAAAGAAAAGCGAGCGGAGGCCGGGGCCGAATTTTCGGAGCCCACAAAAATATATCAATATTTTCCTACTTTAGGATCATCCAATATATATCATTACCTCCTGCTTGTTAGATTGCTTAAAAAATTAAAGTGGCCCTAAAATATTGGTAATTGTTCTAATAAGCTGAGAACATGAGTAATAATTGTCATTGTCACATTGATATGTTTTCTTCTTTCATGTAACACATGATTACTAGCTATGAAGATTACATCACGATTGTCACATTTTATGATCATGAGTTGCGCAATTGGAAAACCAAAATTCTTCTAGGAGATTCCTAACCCGCAACATCTCATAGTGTACATGGATCTTTATTTTAACTTAGCGCTTGATTTAGCCACAAGTATTTAGTTTTACTCTTCCATTTAACCAAGTTGTCTCCCACAAAGATGCAATCCTAGAATGTGAATTTTCTCATCAATGGAACTAGAATAATCAGCATTAGAGAAAGCGTCCACATGTCCATTCTTTGTGTACGTAAGTACTTTCCTGGTGCTTCATTATATATAAAACATTAAATAGAAAACTTCCTAATGTTCTTATTTAGAAGTTTGTATGTGTCGACTCACAACCCCTATAACAAAGAATATATGATATAATGACATTATGATAAATCAATTTTCCAATAAACCACCAATATTGAAAGATATCTTCAAGCCTTTATTCTTTGTTTGTAATTTTATGTTTGTCATTAGAGTGTCAATAGGTTTGCAATTTATCAAAACAATTTTCTTCAAGAAGATGATTGCCATATTTTCACTAAGCTAGGAAAACTACTTTAAATTAGGAAAATTCTATTGACAAGAAATATTAGGGATGCTAGATCTTTAGTTCCAAAATGCCTTTTGTAGTTAGCATTTTACTTCAATAACTCTGTTCTGATCACTTCTAATAAGAATGATTTCATCAACATATGTTGTGAATAACAAAACCAGATGAATGATGCATGACGAAGATAGGGTGATATGTTGTATTATTGCAAAAGCCAAACATAGTAGGAATTATGCAAAACTTATCAAACCAAGCATGAGGCCTTTACTTAAGACCATATATGGTCTTGCTGAGTTTGCATACTTTGGTCCTCCCCAAAGCAACATACCATGTTGGCTGCTGCAAAATACAAATCGATAAATTTGAACAGCATAAAGGAAGCATTACACACCTATTTGTAGCAAAAACTAGTCTAATGCCCGGAGGAGAGGTAATCATATCCCACGCATGTTGATGAACAAGGCAACTATTTAAGCATTGGTTGCATGTTTCCGCTGGATATCCTATAGTGCTTACTCGTATATCTTGGGATTAGGAATGGATAGCAAGGATGTGGCTAAACATTGGAATCTAGAAGAAAGATAGTCAGTTGTTTGAGTAAGATGATCAGCACAATATCTTTTCTCTTTCTAAAGGGCAATATAAATATAATGGGAGCTATTATATACAGTAAAAAGTGGGCAAGATCATTGTGTGTGCACCTGCTGACATAGAGAAATGGGCATAGAGTCTCCAAGAGGAAGATGAACACGTGGAAAGGCTCAAGAGGTTTAGAAAGTAGGGAAAGGACTCATGAAAGGTAACATTATGTGATAGACCGCCGGTCAAGGATGTGGGCCCAGATGTGGAGGGCGGCTGCCTAGTTGGAAAGGGAGGAGAAGTAAATGAGGGGGTTGGAAAGGAAGGAGAATTAAAAGAGTGGATCACTTATCAAAGGAGGTGGGGGGAAAACGTGGAGTATATTCAAGTTTTGGTAGGGAAATAGGGAGAGATATATTAGGCCTTTTGGTGGTATTATTTTTCTTCATACAGATTTTGTGAGTGTTCTTGTTGTCTATTATTTTTGTGAGGGATTCTAGCTGCATCTAGAGTTTGGGAGTCCTCTTGAAAGAGGATCATTGTATCTTGCTTGTTCGTGTTTACTTTCTTATCAAAAAATCTGTTTGGTTTGCTGAAATTTACTATTTATTCGCTGATTTTTGGTGTTCAAGTCTTAACAAATTGGTATCATAGCAATTTCTTATACCAATGGTCGGAGAAGTGTTGAGGCGTTGGAAGAAAAGTTGGAGGAAGAAAAGTTGGAGGAAGAAGTAGGGCAACTGTGAACGGATGTGGGATTGTTGAAGGAGCGTTTTTCAGCAATGAAATGAAGGTTTAGGAATCTAGATGAGACGATGAAGCGGATGTTGGAGTTTCAAACTAAAGCGGCCCCGATGGAAGCAAGGGGGAATCAGGAAAATGACATGCCAAAGAAAGACGTCAAGGTGGAACTTTAGAATAAGAGGGCATACCCCACCTTGAGCCTCTTCCGAAAAGGGGGATGGATAGAGAATATGGAGGCAGGAGAAAATGGGAAGAAAAGAACAGATATACTGAATTTGAAGGAGGGAGATACAAAAGGAGAAGGGAGGACAGAGAACCATAGAGAAACCCCAATGCTCGCTTCATGCTCCATAGAAGGCATAAGGGGCATAAGTGGAAATTGGGATGGAGGAGATCTAAAGGCCAGGAAGCTGAAAATGCCAATGCTTGAAGGCGAGGATGCGCATGAGTGGATCTATAGAGTGAAGAGGTATTTTAGGGTGAACAGGTTAATAAAAGGTGAGAGACTTATGGAAGCCGCTCTATGACTGATACTAAACTGCAAGACAAGAGGGCCAAGGGCTATGTTTCAGATGCGACGAGAAATTTACACTAGGACATAGATATAAAAATTGTAAATTGCAGGCTCTCTTTGTGTGTGATGAGGGCGAGGTGAATAAGGCAAAGGCAGTGAGGGAGGAGGTAGAGGAAGAGAAGCTCTTACACTTGAAGGTGATTGAAGTTTCATTAAACTCCGTAGTGGGATTCACCCCAAATTATACTATTATGGTGAGGGGACAGATAGGAGGAGAGGTAGTAGCGATCCTGCTAGACAATGAGGCTACACACAATTTTATATCAAACTAGGTGGTTGAAAATCTTGGGCTAAAATTGGTGGAAACATGATGTTTTGGATTAATGATTGGCACGGGAAAGATGGAGAAAAGCAGAGGAATATGTCAGGGTTTGGTGGTAGAAAACAAGGGGAAAAGGCTTTTCATCCATGACCGTGACAATCCTCAATCCGACCACCACAATGTCCAATAAATAGGAAAGACTAGCCCGAAACAAATGAAGAGGGACTCAAAAAGCTTAGTGACCAAAAAAACTTGAGAAAGAGCATCGGTCATGATGGGAATATTAAAATCGATCATCATTTGAGATTGTATATGTTGAAGGAAGGTAGAAAGAACAAAAAAGAAACAAAAAATCCTCATTATGCACTTGTAGATAGTCTGAGACTCTGAGTCAATAGTAAATAATTTTTATTAAAGAAGTTCATGCCACTTTCCTTGCATGATACTATAGTGCTCCTCAATGAGCAAATCATATTGGGAGGAGAAAAGATATCATAATATAGGGTGTATACATGACAAATTACTTTCATGGAAATAGGTGGAATAAAAAATGACTCACATTTTCTTGGTGATATGTTCGAGCATGGAAATATAGAGATGATGGATTTACTACTATTTAGCAACCATATAAGGATAGCATAATTAGATGCTTGACATCTAGGAAATTTGATGGTGTCATCACTAGTAAAGGAGATGCATCAAGATGTTAAAGTTTTTTTATATGGATATTTATAAGAAAACTTATGAGCAATTAAGGCAAGGAAAATGAACAAATTCTGATACCTTAAACATCTTCAAAGCTGAATGAGCCACTACAACAGAATCTACGAGCAAGTCATGTCCAGGAGGCGGCCCTTCGAGGAAGAATACTACACGATGAGGCATACTTGTCAATGAGAAGGAGCCTTCAAGCTTTTCCCATCTTTCATTTGATGCTAAAACTCTGCAATGATCGCATTTAATTTTGTTTAAAAAGTATGTGTGTGTATGTGTATATAAATATAGTGCATGTAAGATATTATTAGAATCTTAAATCAAGCTCAGAATTCTAAGATCCGCTCAGATTGCGATTGAAGCAACGCATGTGAAAAAAGGTTGGTGTGCATTAGAACTCAACTTTTTTTTTTGTTTTTTCATATTTCTTTATTTTCTTTTTGTGCAAGCTTTGTTGGGATGTGGACGAGGTTTCAAGTAAGGCTAGTTAAACATAATGAATCAAAGAAGACGATGGAAATTTTGTTACCCACCTCCCTATAAATAAATAGCTTGTTGAGTCTGAATGCTCTAGTTTTAGCGTTGCTATGACTTGGCAAGGTTCATCCTGAGTTGCTCCAACACACACATAAGCAGAGACTGTATAATGAAGACCAGGTGAGATGTTTCTAGTTATGTCCTGCTCTGGGCCTTGCCAAACTTCTTTGCGATTAGTGATTACAGCATAATTTGATCCAGATAATGCAGTTCCTTTGAAAAAGCTAGACTCGCCTGATATTACAAATCCATCACAGCAATTGAGATGCCAGGAATGCAGCCCTTGAGCAAAATCATGATTTGAGATAATGTTATTGTTGACATAACATAATGAATCAAGCGTGGCATGTTTACTTGCCTGTTACATGAAAAAATAAAAGTTGATGAACTGCAAGAATAACTTTACTACAATTGCCTCTCTTTCTTCTAAAAAAATAAATATTACTTGCAGACCAACTCAAAAGATAAAATAAAATAAAATGAAAGTTGAGAAGGATGAACTTATTTTAATAAAACAAATGCTATAATTTATAAAGGGTAAATATGCCATACTATTACTAGATCTTAATCTACAATTATTTATGGGCACAAAACACATTAATTAGTTTAGTTATTCATGAAAAGAGACATACTTAACATGGTAAAGCTTTACACCGTAAGCATCCCAAGTGATTCAATTAAATAAGACAAGTACCTCAAAGAGCTTATGCATACCTCTACTAAGGTATCCCAAGCGAGCTATTGTTTAAAATTAAGCAATTCTCTGAATTATTACTTATTTAACTTTTTTTTTATTTCTTATTAAGATTTTTGTTTTGCCAACCTAAAATACTTGGGATTAACATTGAAGGAAGAATAATTTGGTAAAGATCCCCTTCAACAGCAGCTAGTACTTAGACAACAATGTACACATGCTCTTAGGACTACACCCTAAATAAGATCTCAAGCCTATTATGTGGCGTATAGTTGTTAGAATAAATTAAAGTGCATCCACCTTTGTATTCTTGATGTTACTACAAGCAGAGTGGTGTTTTACCTAGACTTATATGTTGATGATATGGGATGGTATTCCATAACTACAATCATGCCCAGAATATTAATGTAAACTTCCTTTTGAGATCTCAATAAAGATTCCCCCCGATCTTAAAGCAGGATTCATAAGCCTTTTATGAGAATTTAAGATCATTAAAAGGGTGAAGACACAGATCTTCCTACAGATATTTCGTGTTATTTACTATTTTTGGATATTTGAATTAGTCGCCTTTAATACGATGATTTGCCACAAAAGCCTTGTTTAACAAAGCAAGGGATATATTGATAATATGACCTGCCATGGACCAAGTGGTAAGCTGCTTGAAGAGAAGCAAGCATCATGGACAACTTTAGAACAGATGACAAGGCTGAACTATAGATAAGCAAGCGATTCGACCAGCACTACAGAGCAGGCAATAACGCTACTTAAAGAAAAGCAAGTATTATGGTTGATTGTGGAAAGGGCACTGAAGCTACCGGAGGAGTGAGCAATATGACTAGCTATAAAGTATGGGCTCTGAAAATTCCGTGCCCCGGCCTCTCTACGCCAACTCTTTCTTGTTTGTTTTATGTGGATAAAGAGAGTTTTAACGAATTTAGGTTATGGGGTAAATTTTGAGAAGGCAGATTAGGTTTTAGATAAGACACTACCCAGAGATTTCGCCCTCATTTTGTAAGGGCTTTATGATATAAGTTTTGGTTCCCTATAGTTAATTACCCCTCCCGATAATGAGAGAGAACTATTGATTAAGGCTGGTCGTAAGATATGTCGCATGTGTTGCAAACCCAACATAAAATAGCAACAATTTTAGTGTTTAAAAATGAGTCAGGTCAGCTTCGGGCTTGGAGAAGGAAGCACAACCAGTGAAGGTGGGCGGATCGAGTCCGGTGGTGGTCTCTACGTGCACATGACTAGGGCTTTGGGCTAGGATCAAGCGGATCTAGGGCTGACTAGGTGTTTGAGATTGGAGGCGGAGTCAGCGGCTTCTTCACGCAGAACAAAGCTAGCAGGAATCGAAGGGCTTCGTGTGTGCAGCATTCAAGATGTAGGTCTGGAGGTCAGAATCGGCAGCTTCTTCACGTGGAACGAAGCAACAATCAGTGGCTGAGGCTTTGGCTGCAGGTCTTTATGCATTTCAATTATACATCGAAATTTCGGGGGTTTGAATGCTTTGCCCCTGGTTTCTACCGAGTGGGGGTCTTGTGTCATGTGAGTGGGTGGTTACGTGAGTAGTGGGTAGTGGGATCGTGAGCGGGCAGTGGGATCGTAGGAGCCGGTCGACAGTTACAGATCAACATAAAGCACATAGTAAGCTTAATTAAGGAGGATCAAGCATTATAACTAGCTATGGAGGGCGAGATGAAGTTGTCTATGGAGGACGAGCAACACTAGTGGCTATAAAGAAAGAGGACTAAGCAATCTGGCTGGCTAGAACATGGGTAGAGAAGCTACCTAAAGAGGTTTCATGGATAGCTGTGGAGCGAGTGACAAAGCTACCCACAATCAGTTATAAAGCAAGTGACAAATATGCTAGAAAAGAAGCAAACATCATGGCTACCTATAGAGCGAGCAACGAAGCTATATGAAGTGGAGCAAGCAACTTATTAGACCATAAAACAGGTGAAGAAACTACTTGAAGAGAAGCAAGCATCTCCATTGGCTATAGTGCAGAAAACAAGCCTAACTAAAGTGTAATGAGCATAAGTACAACTATGAAGCGAGTAGTGAACATATTGGAGAGGAGAAAGCATAGAGCAAGCAATGTAGGTCTCATAGGAGACAATTGAGGCATAAGTGAGGTTACGGCGTAGGTCTAGGAAAAGCATAAGCATAGATGCTACTTGAATAAGAAACCCATATATTTAATATCCTTTGATAGAATAGGTGGGCGATGCAACTGTCATTATTGACATGAAGTTGGTGGTATGGTACCATCACCATTGTCCTTTTTAGTAGACTGTGCTAAAACACATCCCAGAAGAGCAAATAGGATATGCGAACGCTACTTAAATTTTGAAGTTTACAAATTTTTATAAAGGCTCCCAAAAAAAGCTACACTCTCCATGGCCATCAAACCGCTTCCTTTTTCCTTTCATCAAAATAAAGTCATGCCATCTCTAACCCTGATAGAGAAATGATCCAACAATCCTCAATAGCAACCACAACATTCATGCACCACCTCGCATAATGCCTAAAATCATATCATCGCTACCTCCAAAAAGGAAAGCCATCCTAGCTATCCATAACGGTCCTCCCATCATTGGTATTTTATTATTTTCCTTCAAGATGTGCAACATTTTCCTCAAAAATAGTGTCCCAAAACTAGACTACATTGCATCACCAAAACCATAGATACTAGTATCATTTTAATTTCACTAATGTTGTGAGTTTTATTGATTGTGTTCATGGAAAGAAGGCCTCTTATAACTCATATCAACTACTAATGGAAGATGTTTCGACTAGGTAAAGCCAATGTTTTTTTTTTTCCTAGATTTTTCTCTTAAAAAAACAAATGTCCTACACTCGTGCTCTACTTTACTTTTTTTTTTTACTGTGTGCGAGATTCCACTCGTAGCTAACACAATTAAAATCTCTCTACCACCTCAACTTTAACATCAATAATATTTTTTCATTATTTTTATTAACACACAAAATTTCCCTCATATTATATCTTTTTATCATAAAATTTTATTGATTGGCAACATAATTATATAACACTATGTACCATCATCAAATCTCATGACTTGGGAAGTATGACTGAAAAATTTGATTTTTGATATTATCATTAGCTTGGATTGGATGTCTCCTTTGTTCTTAAACACTGGAGGGGTAAGAGCTTTCATGATTATAAAAAAAAAAGCATGTAACAATGACAGTAGCATTAATATAAGAGCAACCAAGGAGAAACTAACTTTATTAATCCGCTTGGAAATTTCTAGAAGCACTAATGGCAAGTTGGAAACTTTTTTAATAAAGCTGTTATGGTAACATGATATACAATATTGTGTACAATTGTGAGAAAGCGTGCTGAGCTTGCAGTCACATTTTGTATGTGTTTCCATTTCCTATGCAGAATACTATTGTTTCGTTGTGCATTTTTTGCTTCAAATATTTTTATTAACCTCCTACATGCACAAGTAACAGAATATATGATCCAATAGACATGAAATGTTTCAGGTTTTAGAACTCCATCCTCCCAGATGAAGAAATGTACTGTGTAGTAATGTATCAAACAGCGTGCAAATCTTCTGTTTATAGGCATGCATATTCCAAAAGTTTGTTAAGAATGGAGAGTTTCATTATGTGGTGAAATTTTGTAGTCAGCACTTACTTTTATGCAATATAAATGACTGGAAATAAAATAATACATGGGCAGAAGAGTTTTAGTTGCAAATTTCCTGTTAGAGTTTTAGGTTTCATTTGGGACGGCTTTCTTACTACTATTTAAAGCAGCTTTTTAGTTAAAAAATTTCTAGAAAATTACTTTAAGAAGCAGTAAGAAAGCCGTCCCAAACAAAGCCTTAGTAGCAATTTATTTAACATTTTTCAGCAACAGGATAACAATTATAAAACTATAAAGAAGAGTACATTGTAATTTTCAAAATCTAATTACATCTACCGGTGGTATAAGTACTTACTTCAAACGTAAGTAATGGAGAACGAGGAGGCTTTTCAGCTCGTTTAACAACTAAACTGTTTATAAGGATATCAGTACCCAATGGTGGCCCCTCAAGGTAGATTACAACGTCTGAGGTATGAACATTCAAAATAAATTTTCCTTGCAAATTGGACCAATCTTTATCTGATGCTTGAATTCTGTTAGAAAAACAGCAATGCCGGATCTTAGGACACCAAAAAAAAAAGAGTTAAAATAGTACTAAATGTAAAAACCAGATAAAATATTATAATAAACTACATTTAAATTTTAGGAAATTAAATAAGTGAAACATTTCAAAATAACATGATAGATATAGCATTGAAAATTACTGTAGGAACTCACTTCCCAATGCTTGTGTATTGTTCACGGCCATTTACTCCTTTAACCCACAAACTAGCCATAACTTCGGCAGAATTAGCATTCCCAAATATTCGAACAACAGCAATCACCTCATATGCAAATTTTCGAATCACTCTACCAGTAATATCCTGCTGAATGCCGTTCCAGCTTTGACTGCGGCTGCTCGTAGAAGCAAAATGCCTTCCATGTAATGGAAGTATCTTCCCATCTCCAATAGATTCATGTACAAGTATCTTGCACCCTCTACCAGACCAATTATTCAAGCCATCCTCAAAGAATGAATTTCGTATGATGTTTCCATCTGCAGCAGCGATGCATCTTCTAGCCTCCTTTGTCATGAAAATAAAAAAATGAAGTATTTTATATATTTTCTAAAGAAATTGAAGAGAGAAAACAAACTAAACAACGGATGCTTAAATGTCATAACTAAGGCAACATACTATGCACTTAGAAAAGACTTCATGTTTGAAATTTACGCCTCATCAATGTTATAAAATAATAAGACCCATCGTCTTCTAGCTTGGTGAATATCAAGGCACATGAGTAATTAAAGGAAAAGGTTTCTATTGACCTATAAATCAAATAGATGCGAAAAGGAGCAAAATCGGCGACAAAAATGACGATCTGCGGGCGCGACGCGTCACTTGAAAGGTTAAATGACCACCGATCGCAAATTGCGTCGTTGATCAGGACATCGAATTCCCCTAACTAGAAACCACCCACAATTGAATCAGACAAGTCCAGTCAAAATTGGCGACTGATGCTCGAAAATGATGCGTGACACTGCCCAAATGACGTTCAATTGTGAAACGAACTTCGTTGTTGCGTACAAAATACTCGAGTCACCTAAAAATGATTATAAATTCGCTCAACAAAAATTGCACGACAAAATTGGCACGGATTTCGAGGCTTCAATGAGTGAATTTTGAGACATTTCACGAAAATCAAGGCAAAAATTCATTTCTATCATTTTAATTTTAAATATTATTATTGTTTAAATAATAATATTTATTATTATTAATTAAAAAAATCAAAATCAATCAAATAAAAGTCTTACCTCGTCGTAGGTCGGACGTCCGACCACAAATTCTTCGCACGTCGACGATGAGCTATTCACGTCGAAATGC
>NW_021318780.1:159207-237450 GCF_001605985.2 Dendrobium catenatum
AAAATTTTTCAAGCCAGTTCCTATTCGTTCCATGTGCTCAATAGGAGATAACTGTCTGATCGTCCAGTACGAACTGTAAATCACGTCCCGTACGATCAGTAAATTTTATATGATCTCCTTATGTGTGTGTGTATGTTTATATTCACTCAAATTACAATCACTCCCTTTCAATTTGATTTCTAAGAAAAGTGCAAGCTTCAAATTTTACAAAGTATCTCATGCTGAATTTAATTTGAAGTCTTCGTAGTCTGGAGTTTATTTTTCCTGAAATGTTAGTACACACAAGAGCAAATACAATTCTTCTAAAAATTGTTAGGAGAGAACTACACATTTGAACAATAATGTTTGGAATCATCAAAACTACATAAGTTGCAAAAATGTAAAGCATGTAAATAGCAACTATCTTAACAAGAACTACCTTGGTGTGATCGATTTGAATGCTTAATTAAAATGATTCTACAACATTGATGTGTGTTTTTCTAGTTAATGTTTTGTGTGTATTTTTGAGTTTTTGATTTTCTGTATTTGTGATTTTATGGGTTTTTCTATCATTTTTTTATTATGTTAGTGTTTTAGTTTTGAAAATTTTCACATCTAGATTTTTTGAGTGCATGTTTTGAAAAAATTGAGTGAAAATCATCTAGGATGAAATTATTTTCGTACGGGATGAATTGTGTAGTGTGTTAACTATAAGATTTGAATGGTTTGCGTACAGTTTTTTAGTTTTTATTTTTCACTTTGTCTATACGATCATCACGATCGTCAAGATGAAATTTTAAAACGTCTGTACGAATGAAAATAGTTAAATGGATAAGGTAGTTTTTATTATGTATGATCGTACGTACAAACCTATGGTTCGAACAGACGAATGCTTGGCGATTCGATGTGGGGGACAGTTTCAATTGCCATTAAAATGATCTTCAATTTTCTGATCATCCAGGATGAACACCTGTTCGTCTGTACGATCGTTTGGTCAAAAGTCTGTACGAAAGGACGCATCGTTACTTGTGTGATTACAAAAATTCGTTTCATTTTTGGACTCATTTGTTCGTCCATACGAAATTTGTTCGTACGGCACGAACTAAAATTCGTACAGGACGAAATTATTTTCGTTTGTACGAAAACACATTTTTCATTAAATTAAAAGCTTTTGAACTCAAATGTCATCACTTCAAATATCCCTTTCAAACCTCTATTATACCTAAAACTGGTGATCGAGTAAACATTACGCCTCTACTTTCTATCGTGACCTATTTGATTATGACTGACCAACTTATAGATGAAGCCCAACTAATCCTTGACTATCTTTATGGACTTTCTAAAATTGGTTATGTCGCCCATAAAGAAAGAAGAATATTGCCTTAGGACATCTTGCTGCCTACATTTTGGAAAAGAAGTATGATTTGGTTCATCCAGATAAAGATTTTGAAGAACCTCTCTACTACAACGATGGATCTTTTAGAGCAATCTTCAATAAAGATGAACCACCTAAACATCATGTTATTAGTGACTCAGAGGAGGAACATGTACCTACAACTGCTGGTGTTCACATATTTGATCATTTAGAGAGTCATTTTGATCAAAGATTTGATCAAATTGAAACCCACTTACAACAGCAGAATGCTCAGTACAATCAGGACATGGGATATATGAATGTGAAGATAAATGATATAAGTTCCAATATGCTTATGATAAGTAGTTATTTTAATTTCTTCAGTGTTCCACCTCCTCCTCCAGATCAGGGCCCATCATAGTGATTCATGTTCTTACTTATGGTCTTCTTGAGTTGATGTGATTGTGATGTGATAGATTGTGATGTGTATGTTTTAGTTATGTGTTAGTTTCATTTTGATGTGTTAGCTTTTAAATTTTATGTTTTAAGTTAAAAGTATAAGTGTATTGATATTAAATTTCACTGATTGTAATATTATCTATTATGATATCAATATAAATTTCTTGTCTCACTTTTAATCTTGTTTTGAAATGTGTGTTAGCCTATATGAAAATCCCTAAAATTTTTTATCTTACAAGCGTTATAACTTAAACTGCAAGTCAAAATTGAATTCATTACAAAATCTAATTTTTCTAAATTCAAGTTTTGCTTATAATTTGATTTAATTAAGAATATCAATTTCATGTCTCTTATTAGACTACATTAATGTTTAATATTATTATTGCAATTGTGATATTTTCTTATTTTGTATTTCACTTATCAATAAATATTGCTATACTTAGAAAAATTTGAAATTTTTTATTATTGATTTTGGAAAGATCAAGATGACTCTTAAAAAATATACAAATGTACAAAAATCAAAAGGAATGCTCCATGGTTCGTAATTTGAAAAAGAGTCACAAAATAAGCCCATAAGTAAAAAGATTCACAAAAATGCGAAATAAACTATTGAAATAGATGTGCAAAGTGCCACATGTGGTAGTTATTTCTTTCCACAATCTTTCAATCTCTTAAGTCAAATTGATCTTCTCTACATCTCTATTTCGTATTGAAATTTGAAATATACAAATTTTATATTCATCCTTTATGCAATGATATTCTTTATCTTAATATCTAAATTGATTCATGTTTTTGATATATCCTTTTTATTATCGATATTATATCTCTTCTTAAATTCTATGAATCATTTTATTTGCCTAATGATTTAATTTTATTTCAATCACTCTCAAGGATCAATCATAAAAGGATTATCATATGACTGCTTACATTTCTGTTCTTTTTTTTCTTCTCTTTTTGCTGTTGTCAAAAAGGGAGAGAAAATATTGTTTGTATCATATCTGTTTGATTATTTCATATCATATATATTTGAATATTTCGTATCGTCTGTTTTATTGTTTCGTATTCATATCATGGTATTTTTTTTCGTATCGTATTTTTCTTTCGTATCGTATCTGTTTGTATTAAAAAAAGAAAAAGATAAAATTGTTGTACTATGCCTCCTTATGTTCACATGTTTATCAATTCAGGGGGAGTTTAGGAGATTCTTAGAATTTGAAAATTATACAAACAATAATTATTTTTCCATCATCAAAAAGGGGGAGATTGTTAAGAGAGTTGCTATTTGCATGTTTTACCTTCTTGTAACTTATATAGTTTTGATGATTCCAAATATTATTGTATTAAGTTTTTGTTTTTTCCTAACACTTTTTGGAAGAATTTTTTTTCATCTTATATGGACTAACATTTCAGGATAATCAAACTCCAGACTAATGAAGACTTCAAATCAAATTCAGCATGAGATAGTTTGTAAATTGAAGTTTATAATTTTTATTGTAATTGAATTTGAGAAAAAATGATTGTAATTGAATAGCTTAGCACACACACACTTAGGGAGATCTTTAAAAAAAAATCACACTGATCATACGGGACGATCAAGTCAGTTTATCCCATCGAAAGAGCAATGGAACGAACAGGAAGTGAGAAAATATTTCTAGGTCATGATCGTCCAGAAGAATTTTTCAATTCGTCCTGGGACGATCTGCTCTGGATTCTTACTTTATGCTGATAGTCCAGACGATTCATCTTGTTCGTGCCAGGACAAAACTCTCAGGAAATTTTTCGTCCAGACAAAATCTTATATTTATCTCAAGACGAAATTCTCGGGAAAATTTTTGTCCAGATGAAATCCTATATTCGTCTCAGGACGAAACGCTCGAAAAAAATTTCATCCAGACTAACTCCTATTCGTCCTAGGACGAAGTGCTCTATCTCTTAAAATTTTGTGAATGTCCTGCAGTTTGTCGAAACCAACCCATGAGATAACTATTTGTACCGGATGAACTTAGTTCGTACGGGATGATGATCGGGTACGAAGTCAGTTCGTACCAATATACATTGGGTTTGTATGCAACTAATTTAAGTATATTCGTACAGGACGATCTAACGTCCGTATGGGATGATCCACTATGTACAAACTTAAAAATCAGCAATTTTTGGATGATTTTTTATGTCTTCCCTATATAAAGTTCAACTAAAACTTCCTCTTAATCTTTTTGCCTACCTATCTTCATGTCAACTAAAGGGAGAGTGAAGAAGAGAGTGTGTGAGAGTGTTTGAAGGAAGATTCTTACTTCTGAAGCGTGAAGGATTCACTTGGTACTCAAAGGTAAGAATCTCCACCTGTGATTTGTGATTACTTCACCCTTTTCCCTCATCCTTCTAGATTTCTTGTAAGAAGTTTTGTCAAAGAGATCTGGTTCTCTGCTGATACTTGGAGAGTGTGAACAGCCGAAGGGTTCTCTGCCTACACTTGGAGAGTGTGAACAGCCGAAGGGTTCTCTATCTACACTTGGAGAGTGTGAATAGCCGAAGGGTTCTCTGCCTACACTTGGAGTGTATAAATAGCCGAAGGGTTCTCTGCCTATACTTGGAGAGTGTGAAAGGATGAAGGGTTCTCTTCCTACATCGGGAGAGTGTGAAAGGATGGACGGTTCTCTACCAACACTTGGAGAGTGTAAAAGGATGATGGTTCTTTGTCGCACCGGGTAGTGGTGGAAGAGAGTTTTTTAAAGGCTTTCGCCTTGCTATGGGTGCAAAAGGAGAGTCCCTAGTGGTATTAGTGCAATACTCAGAGGGTGCCTCCGGGGAGTGGATGTAGGTCGTGTTTGACCGAACCACTATAAATCTTGTGTCTTTTTATTTTCCGCTTCTTTTATTTTTAATGTTTTAACTTGTGGTTGAAAAACCTTTTCTAGAAAAATTCACTAAAGTTATTCTCTATTTTTTATATCAAAAAGAGGGATAAATTTTTAATTATCAATTCACCACCCCTTCCCTCCCTCTTGATTAGCCGCTGGGACATAAACTTAGGTCTAACAACTTAATTCATATTGAATAAGTTTCAACACAAACTGTTGATGACTTTAAGATTGATTTGATTGGGGTTTATTTATAATTGGAGTATGTACTTTTTATGCTTTTATTTAGTCTGAGAGAGTGTGAATGTAATTGGGTAACCCTGCACACTCACACTATGAGAGTGTAAAAATTTATAATATTTTAAATTTATCATATTATATAATTTTTATTCATATGGGATGGTTTGTTCAGATCATTACTTTAGAAGTAGTTAATCGAACCATGTCTAGGGAATTTTTCTAAGACTTGTTCGTACTATATGATGTTAACTTTTTATAGATGATGTCCAGAGTATGAAATAGATAAATACAAGTTTGTTCTGACAAACATATAATTTTTTTTTGAACTATTCATGTTGTACAATCTAAGGTTCATACAAACGGGCATGCAAAGTATGAAATAGTGACGTATCTTTTCATCCAAACAAATAGGTGGATTTTTTGAACTGTTCGTATTATACTATCATAGGATCGTACAGACGATGTCTAGAGTATGAAATGGATGCATACCTTTTCATCCAAATGAATATGTATATTTTTTTAAACTGTTTGTACTGTATGATCATAGGATCATACGAATGACTTCCAGAGTATGAAATGGTTGAGGCCATTTTCATACCAAATGAAACATAGTTTGATTAAAATAGATTATATTGTACGATATTTATTTTGTATAGTACATTAACTAATGTACGAAATTAGTTCGTATTAAATCATACTAGACGAATATGTTCAATTTTGAATTGATTGTACTATACGATGTAGGTTCATACACTTGCAAATCAGAGTTTGAAATTGATTCGTATTGGATCGTATGAGTAAATGTTGAACTGTTTGTATGTATGATCATCAATTATAATGTATGATCATGGACAACCAAGCTTGAATTTTTTAGTTTTCAGGATGATTTTTCATGTATTTCATATATAAAGTCCCTAAAAATTATATGGGTTAAAATCCTTCATCATTTTTATCTTTGAGAGCAAGTGTGAGAGTGATTTGGGAGCGTGTTTGAGTGAGAGTTCTTGCAAGTGGAGCGTGTGAAGGATTCACAAGGTTACTCAAAGGTGAGAATCTCTTTATAATTATGGAAATTCTCTTCCTTCTTTGAAGTTACTTGAGAGAAGATCTTTGGAGGAGATCTGGTACTTTACCGACACTTGGAGGGTGTAAAAGGATGATAGTACTCTACCAACACTTGGAGGGTCTAAAAGGATGATGGTACTCTACTGAAACTTGATGGGTATGAAAGGATGCCTATACTCTGCCAACACTTATAGGGTATGAAAGGATGATGGTAGTCTATCGACACTTTGAGGGTGTGAAAGGATAATGATACTCTACCACACCAGGGATTCATAAAAGAGAGGGTTATTATAAAGGCTTCTCTGTCTTGATGTGGGAGAAAAAGGAGAGTCACTTTGGTAATAATGCAATACCTAAAGATGGAGTCTTCAGGGAATGGACGTACGTCTATTTGGACTGAACCACTATAAATTTTTGTGTCTTTATATATTAAAATTTTTTTTGCATGTTTTTATTTTGAGGTTGAAAAAGATTTTATTGAAAAAGAATTTTATTGTGCAAAATAATTAAATGGTTTTTACTAAGAAATTTTAAAGTAACCAATTCGGCCTGCCCCCTCTTAGTTAGCATTGGGATAATAACTTTTGGTCTAACAACCAATACGGACATTCAATTATTGCTTCATTTTGAAATTCAGAATATCATCATAATTAATTTAACATATTTGATAAAATCAATCTCTTTTGTAATCAACAAGAATTTGATATTATTAATTACTAAAACTTTTATTTGAAAATATTATCATTATTATTCTGAAGTAATTTTTTTTAAATCACTAATTGACCCCCTCTTGGTGTGTCTCATGCTAGTTCTTTGAGGTCTCACAACCTCCTTAAACTTTTAAGTGGTATCAGAGCGGGTCTTAAAAATTTTTATTTTGAAATCATCAATCAAAGATCTTATGGTTCAATTTGGTAACAAAAATATTGCTGAGGGTTATTCAATAATCCATCCAATACTTTTTTACAACATTCTTTTTTATTTTTAGAAGATTTGTATGTCTACTTTTATACAATCAATTGATTTTAAGATGTGGCATACGATACAAGCTGGTTATTTTCTTCCATCACAAATAATCATAGTAAAAAATTGAAATTCCTTACACTAAATGGAGTTAAGAGGATAGAGAGTTTACATAATTAATTTATAAATGTTTGAACTATTTTTTTATGTTTTGAAATTTGAGGATTATATGTGGGTATCTACCTGTACTATGTGGAAGGAAATATGGGATAGACATGAGGCATGGGCGAAGGGAGGGGGGGGGGGCAAGGGGAGGCACGTGCCCCCCCTAAGAAAAAAAAAATATGCTGAATAGCAAGCTGCAATAGAAAAATAAAAAAAAAAAACATAGAAGAATGACAGAGAAGAATAACAGAAATGCAATAATAGAGACTACTAGTGCATCACCAGCAAGGCTTCTTAAAGCAGCGGCATTAGTTGAAAGTCTTGCACTAATTTCCCCGCTGGAGTTTTCAATTTGGTCGCAACTGGCAAAGCAAGCTCCGTGCAGAATAAGTGGCCGCTCACATACCTCAAAGATGATTCTCTGCTAATGGATTGTTTTTGTGAACCGTTCCGGCTCAATGATGATACTTCTATGGCTGGAAGATTAACATCCACCGTTTGAGCCTGTGATGATTGATTCAAATTTTGGTCCATTTCTTTTAACTGAATGAGTTGCTGTAGGCTCCATTGGGCTTTGTTGTAGCTCTAAGTGAGAAACTAACCAAATTAATAACTCGTAAGTGGTGCCATTCATTTCGGATGAAGAAGTATACATTTCCTAATGACTAACTAGGTCATAATAATCCTCGTTCTACCATTAAAAAAACTTTATTATTTTTGTTTAGGGTTTAGGGAATGAATAATTAGCTAATTATTAATACTCATAGGCTAGCACAATAGTATCTTTTTTTATAATTGAACCTTCATGCATAACAGCAATGGTATCTGCATTTCTTACAGTGCTAAGGAGATGAGAAATTATTGTGAATAACCTGCATCAAAGAAACTTATGCAGGAAAAGGAGAAGCTTAGCCAGTAAGGTGAAGTTAGCCACAGGGTCACGACCTCAAGCACGACTTTGATTTTCCCTTTCATCCCTCTCTAGCCCCCAAACGGAGACCGCCTATGACAAATATTTATGTCTTCTAAACTCTAAGGGCTGTATTATTTACATTCTTAATTTGGATATTATAGCTCCTCTTGGCTCCGGTAATGAGATGACAAATAAAACTATTTTAATGTATTCTAACATTCCAGATGAGCAAACATAACTATTTTAATTTAGGCCCCCCTGAATAAAATTCCTTGCTCCGCCACTGATGAGGGAAATAGTGAAGTAAAATATTCTAGGCTAAACATCTTACTACATGACTAAAAACTATTTCACATGAAATTTATTTAATCAATATCTGAAATATTCAATAGGTTCACATAGATAGTGGCATTCCTGTATGTAATGGGTAGAGAACTCTCAAATTCCGAAAAAGTGAATAAAATCCTAGGATGTCTAGTGTATATGATGTTAAAATTACTACAATCACTAAATAAGAGGATTTGATGTTTATTCTTTTGATAATTTATCTGATTCACTCATTTCCTACAAGCTAGGTGTGAGTCAAAGACTAAATGATGCAGGTGAAAAGAAGAAAGAGAAGACTGTGGCCTTAAAGTGAATGATTCAGAACGTGATAATTCTATATTGGAGGAGCATAATGATATTGCATATTTGACCTACCAGTTCAAAAAATAAATAAATAAAGAGGATGTAAAGGCGTCATTAATAATAATGGAATAAAGGTAAAAGCACTAAGAATTTCAAAATATCACCTGACACCATATGCTTTTAATGCAGGAAACCAGGACATCTCCGAATAGACTGCCCCAACTTGAAAACTCACCCCGTCAAGGAGAAGAGTAAAAAAAAAGGCTAAGTTTATGAAGGGGAAGAACCAAACATAGAAGGCATTTTGTGTCGACTCTGCCTCACAATCATCGAAACCAAGAGAAGAAGAGGAGGTAACAAACATGTGTCTTATGGCTAATGATAATCTTGATCAATAAGACCATGAAGAGGTATGTCAAATTTTCTATGATGAATTGTTTATTATTTCAGAGAAAATCCATAATTCATTGAGGAAATTAAAAAAGATGTATGCTAGTTTGAATACTAAATTTTTCTAACTTTTAAAAATAGTATAGAGCATTCTAGTTTAGATAGTAATCACTTGACTACTTGATGAATATGATGCATTAAGAAAAAAACATATTAATTTCTCTAAGGTATATGATTCCTTGAAAACATCTCATGTTGAACTAGAAAATGCATTCAAAGAACTGGAAGCTGAAAGTGTGAGGTGAGCCAAGAGTGGGGGGTGAAATGGAATTTTTTGTAATAAAATAACAATCCTAAACAAGAGTTTTAATTTTTTTTTAAAATTTAAATAAAAATTTAACTTGATGTGGAAGAGAATGATTAAAACGTGATTGCACGTAAGTGGTGAAATTCCCATCACATAAAAAAAGATCTAGAATAAACTTTTCACCAAGCAGTTATAATAAATATAAATTATGGAACATAAGTAAACTGCAGTAAACAGAAAAATCTCACCATAAATTTTATAGTGGTTCAGTCACTTGACCTACTTCCACTCCCCGGAGTCCTCCACTCTAGGAATTTCACTACTCAAAAGTAATTCTCGTTTTGCCCCCATAATAATTGAGCTGACGGCAGCGAACCTTCTCATTTTTATTTCTCTTGGAGAAGGTAGAGTACCTTAGAGGACATAGACCTTGAAGGATCTCCCCCTTAGAAAGCTTCCCACAAGATCTTCTTGAGCCATAAGAGGAGTAAGAGTGCAGTAGGATAGAAGCAACCGTGTGATCTCCCTCACACTCCTTCTCCCTTACAAACTCATATTCTCCTTACTCTCACAAACCCAAAATCGTCTCAAGTAGCTCTCTCTCAAGAAATCCCCTTCTTGTCACGTTCCCCTCTCTTCTCTTATTTCAAAAGATAGAAGTTTCATATATAAATAAGGATCCAAGAAACTCTAAATTTTTAATATAGCCATTTATGTTCATATAGTACGATCCAAGATTGTACAGTATGATCTATTCAAAATTGCCTTCGTCCTGGTACAAAGGAGTATGAACAGGCAATTTTTTTAATAACATCATACAGTACGATACAACATCATCCAATACGATATCTTATTTTCCTTCTATTAATACAGGAAGAATGCTGGGATGACCAAAACTCATCATTATTCATCATCTGGTATGATCCACTTCATACAGAATGATAAGTTAAAAGTAAACATAGGTCATCCAATACTATGTTTACATTATCCAGTACGATTAGTTAAAAAATCAAGGGATTGTCTGGCATGATGCTTGGGATGATAAAAAACAACCTCAATTGATCGTACAGTATGAACAAGTCATATAGTACTATTACCAATTAGTAATTAATCCTTGACTTAATTGACTAATCATGGGGTTTAATTTAAGTAAGTATTCAAAATTTTGTATTGTACGATTTGACTGCATAGTACGATCAGTTCAAAAATTAGAATTAAAATTACATCATACAGTTTGATACGGAACGTACAGCACAAAAAAGTTTATAGATAGTCGTTGAGCTATAGTAGTTTGTACAATATGATTTAAAATTTTACATTATGATCTACAGAGAGTTAAAAAAGAATTTTTTACTTAAAATAAAGCTCTCTCCCTGTGTGTGTGCTTGGTTTCTCAATTTGCATACACTTTATGGTCTTACTCAAGAAAAGAAAAAAAAATGAAAAATATAGAATTACAGACTTCACATCTTACTCTACCCAGTCTTGAATATTCTTGTTATCTTGAGTAATTATGGGTTCTCCCAAAAATGTTAGTACTCACAGACAAGAGCAAAATTTAAAATATTCAATGAATAACGAAGTAATTTAAATCGACATTATTTGTCATCATCAAAATCTCAGGCTAGGGGTCATGGATTGTAACAGAAGCATGTGCAACAGAGATAGATTGTAATTAACATGCATTGAAACTTGAGGTGGATGATCTTGAAAATGTAAATAATTTCTTAAAAGTAAGAATACTTGCACTTAAATAGAATAGGAAGCCACCCACAATCACACAATGGCATAAACCTACATCACAACATGCATCCATTACCCCTAGAAAGAGGCACTATAATCCACATAGATTAGTGAATCATTTTC
Source organism: Dendrobium catenatum (assembly GCF_001605985.2). NCBI lineage: Eukaryota > Viridiplantae > Streptophyta > Magnoliopsida > Asparagales > Orchidaceae > Dendrobium > Dendrobium catenatum. Next base: position 170,397 of record NW_021318780.1, read on the forward strand.
CTGGTGTTAGGTGTTACTCTTGTGGCATGCTAGGTCATATAGCCTATACTTGCACTATCCACCATAGGACACACCTATTATGGAGGTTAAAAGTATATGCATCACATCATAGCAAGCATGCATATTATTCTTCAACCCATAAGGTAGAATCCAAACTCACTTGGGTTCTCAAATCTAACATTTGAATGACTTTATAAAGATGCTCTCACAAAAGACCTAGTTAGAGCATGTGGTACTTGGACAGCGTATGCTTGAGGCACATGACTTGTGATTTAAAGTAGTTTATCACATTGGAGGCTAGGTCAGGAGGCTAGGTTATACTAGGGGACAACACCACTAGGAAAGTGGTTAGCACAAGAATAATTGGCAACTCTAAAAGTTTATAATTGAAATATTTTTATTAGTCAATGGTTTAAAGCATAATTTATTTAGTATTAGTCCATTGTGTGATAAGGGCTGTAATATTAAATTTTTATCTACAAAATGCATGATTAGCTTGAATGGTAAATTAGTATTAGAAGGAAAAGGGTTAATAGTATTTATATATTTGATTTGAACTATGTTGAATACTATAATTCCTTATGTTTTATAATTATTGTTGATGATTCCTGGTTATGGTATAGGAGACTATGTCATGCAAGCATGAAAATACTTAGGAAGATTACCCAAAAATACCTAGTTAGAGGCATACCTATGTTAGACTTCACTAGGAACCACTTATGTGATACCTACCAACTAGGAAAATAAGTTAACACTTCATTTCATTCAATCAAATTCATCAACTCCTCTTGGCTACTAGAAACTCTTCACATGGACCTATTTGGACCAGTTAGTACATACAGCCTATAAGGAAAGACATATGGATTTATAATAGTAGATGAATTCTCTATATTTACTTAGGTTAGATTCTTAGCACATAAGATTGAGTCATTTGAGAAATTTAGAACTTTCTCCATCTAGATTCAAAGGAAATCATGATATGAAATTTCAACTATTCATAGTGATCATAGTGGAGATTTTGAAAATGATGAGTTTGAATTCTTCTGTCAAGAGATATGAATAGAATATAACTTTATACCCCTAGTACCCCTCAATAAAATGGAATAATTAAAATGAAAAAAGGAATCTTGGTAGAAGCTACTAGGGCTATGCTAGTTGAATATTCACTCCTTAGATACTTTTGGGTAGAAGATGATAATAATGCTTGTTATATATTAAATAGGGTGAATATTATATCCAAGTTAATTAAGACACCCTATGAAATCCTTAAGGGTAGGACAACCAACATTTCTTATTTAGATGTATTTGAATGTAGTTGTCTTATCTTAATCAATGGAAAATCACCCTTATGAAAATTTTATCCCAAATATGATGAAGGGGTGTCTTCTTAGGTTAATCATTTATAGGTAAGGCCTATATAATCTTTAATAAGAGGATCCTGGAAGTAGAATGGTCTACCCATATGGTATTTAATGAATCAGATAGGATCTGTAAAGTTAAACCAGAAGAAGAAGTGGAGGCCATTTAAGGGGAATAAGTCATTGTCATAGGAGATAGAGTAGAACCTCGGGAGAAACTTCCTAGAGAATGGAGATATTCTTTTAGTCTTCCTAAAGAACTGATCTTAGGAAACCCATCTAAATGTGTTATAACTAGGCATGAACTTTGGAAGGAAGTTAGTCATTATGTATTTATCTCTATGATAGAACCCACCAAAATAGATCAAGACCTAGCTGATGAATTTTGGATCCTATTAATGCAAGAAGAGTTAATTAATTTGTTATAAATGATATATGGGAAATAGTTAAATGACCAAAGGACCAGAGTGTGATTGGAATAAAGTATGTGTTCAAAAATAAAATAAATGACTCTAGAATAGTGATAAGAAATAAGGTTAGATTAGTATCCAAGGGGTACAATCAAATTGAAGGAATCAACTTTAAGGAAACCTTTACCTCTATAGCTAGACTAAAATTCATTAGGATGTTATTAGCCTGCTTTAGGGGATTTAAATTGTATCAAATAGATATTAAGAGTGCCTTTCTAAATTGGGTGATTAAAGAGGATGCCATGTTGAGTAACTTCCAGGCTTTCAAAATTTATAATTTCCAAATCATGTGTTTAAGTTAAAGAAGGCATTATATGGACTAAAATAAGCACCTAAAGCATGGTTTGAAAGGCTAAGCACATTCCTACTACATAGAACATTTTTTAAGGGTAGCATAGACCCCACCCTATTCCTCTACAAGGTAGAAGAAGAAATACTCATTATCTAAATTTATGTTGATGATATCTTGTTTGGATCCAAAGATAAAAATCTATGTAATGAATTTTCAAAAATTATGTGTAAAGAGTTTGTAATGAGCATGATGGGAGAGCTGAACTAGTTTTTTGGATTTAATGTAAAGTAGAGGGATGATGGAACCTTTCTTAGCCAATCTAAGCACATCAAGAACATCCTTAAGAATATGAAATTGATAATGCTAAAAAAATAAACACTCCATGAGCTATACTATTCAATTAGATAAGGACCCAAATAAAAAGTCAATAGATTAGAAAAAGTATTGAGGATAATTGGATCAATTGTATATTTTAATGCTAGTAGACCGGATATAATGTTTATGCTAGATTTTAGGCTGATAGAATATCATATGACTGTTGTTAAGAATCCTTAGATACTTATAAGGCACCCAAAACCTAGGTATCTATTACCCCAGGCGTATTTTATCCTTTAAAATTATATGATATTTAGATTTTAATTTTGTAGGATGTAGGTAGATAGGAAAAGTATATTAGTTACCTTTAAGTTTTTTGGAAAATCATTGGTTTCCTGGTCCAGTAGAAATAGAACTCGATAACGCTTTCCACCGCTAAGGCGGAATATATTATTGTATGAAGTTGTGTTACTCAAGTCTTATGGCTAAAGCAACAAATCTTAGATCTTGGACAACCTGTAGGCACTGTTCCTATAATGTGTGATAATACTTATGCTATTTGCATATCCTAAAATCCAATTTAACACTCCAGCACAAAATATATAGACATTAGGCAACACTTTATAAGAGAACATGTAGCCAAGAAAGATATAGAATTATATCATATAGCTACTGGAGACCAATTGGAAGACAACTTCACTAAACCCTTAGCCTATGACACCTTTAGCACCTTGAGGACAAGATTAGGTGTTATAGACATTCATGCATAACTCAGGATACATCAAAATTTATCATTTGAAATCTGCAATTCATATGTGTTACATTATATGAATATATTTTTGTCATTTTTGAAATTTTTTTCTTTGTTTAAAATATGTTTCCTGGTCATCACACAATCTTTATTAGATCGAAAAAAAAGAAGAAAACTGCCCCTCCAACAAGAAAAGGTAGAAATATAGAAACTTCTCTGCCATTTGGATCGGAGAATTTATGGAGGAAATTAGGTTTATAATTCCCATAAACTGTACATTTATAAAGCCAAAGGGAATATACCACGCCTAAAATCATCCCAAGCACTACTAATTTGGCTATAAAGCTATTTCTTTTAAAAGCTCCTACTGAGATTGGAAATTCTCTTTCTATAAAATATGAATAGTTTTCTAATATGTATATTAATTAGAATTTCATGCAAAAAAGATGGGTTTCATGAAATTTTTTTCTTGATTTAGAATGAAAGTATATGGATAATATTGATTTATAGATTTATTTTAGGAATAGAATATATAATATTGAATAAAGAGATTTATATTGAAAATTATCTTTCTTTCTGATGCACAGTTACATGTGATAGGTGGAACTTCAACTACTGTAGTCCTCGAACTCCTCATTGGCTTACTTACTACTCAAAGTGAATAGGACTTGCTAGTGCCTATTGCCTTAATTACTATAAAATGGGACCCTTGAAATCACAGTTGACCAACTTCAGATCAATAAGCACAATAAGGCAAGTCAACCCTACCATCGATGCTAGACTAACTGGTCAACTCACTGCTTCTACTACCTCTCCATACCCAAGCTGATATTCATATTGTATGATCTACCCATTTATGCATAAATCACAGCCATTTGCTAAATCAACGGCCTATATGAGTTAAGTTATTAGTGATCATACTGTACGTTCACATGCTATTAGATGAATTCAAGATGGTTTGTATGATAATAATTCCACTTCATACAATACAAATACCTATTCATATTGTACGATCAATTTAGTCATCGTCCATATAGATGAAATTTGGTCTAAAATTTACTCTCCAATTCCTTCTCACACTTGCTTTTCCTTTTCACTCTAAAATTCTCTATGAATTCTTAGTAAACCTTAGGATCAATGGTGATGCTTATATTATGACTTCCTATGTATGTCTTCACCATGTAGAAATTATAAAATAAAAAATTTAGGAGAACGCAATCAACTTTCCACACAAGGTAGTAGAACCCAATCTATGGCCTATAGATTAGATTTTGATTAGAGTGTTGTCAACCGCACTATCCACAATGTAGCTTTAAATCAATATAATTCTTAATCCACTCTCTAAATCCTAATGAAGGGTTATCCAGCATGTTCTTTGGACCCCCGCCATTCCTAAAGTTGTAGACTGTGTAAACCTCACTCCTTTGCTTTCATAGTCACATACATTATAATGTCGGGTAAAGAAATCGATGAAGCCCAAATGATCATTAACTATATCAAAAACTTAAATCCTATTTGACTTCCCACAACTAGAAGAAAGCAAAACGTCACACTAGGACATGTCATAGGCTATGTATTAAAGAAGAAATACCAAATCACATGCCCTAATTCTACTGACAATCTTCCCATTTTCTATATGGATGCTTCCTTTCATATTCTTTTCCATCATGGGAAAGAGCTCGATGAGCCCAATTTTGATGATGAAGGAAGAGTTACTCCTGCAGCTGATCCAGGTCCTATGGCACCTGAACTAGGACCATCACCAGCACCTCATTTCTATCCATATGAGGAGATGGTTCAAAGATTAAATCACCTAGAGTCTCGCTTGGACCAATAATAATAGCAGTTAGAGACAGACATGCATGGTTTTGGGAATAAATTTCCTCCATTCACAATTATTTCTAGCAGCAACCACCACCACTTAATTAGGATCCGTCTTACTTTTAGTACTTTTTTGATGAGTTTTATTTTTTTACTTGTAATGTTCAACTTATTTTTCCATGTTGCTCCTCTTTTTGGTGATGTCAAAAGGGGGAGAAAATATATGTTTGGTTGTATGTGTGATTGTATATATATATTTTTAATAAATTTATATCAATGTTTTTATTTTTGTAGTTTTTTTTCTATCTTCATTTATGCTATTCTATTTCTCTATATTAAAAAAAAGGAACCCCTAATTTTTAAATCTATCACCTAGTAAGGGGTTTCTCAGGAGAAAAGAATTTTAATTTATCTTTCAACCAAAATTATTTGTCATCATAAAAAAGGGGGAGATTGATGTAATTCAAGATCCCTAATTTGTGATTTTGACGATGATAAATATTATTGATTGAATTACTATTTCTCTCAGTAGATATTTTGGATATTCTTTTTGTTTATGAGCACTAACATTGCAAGTAAAATATACACTGTTCAAGGCTACTAGAAACTCAAGATTGGATAGAATAGAATGTCGTGTAAATGAGTTTATATTTTTAAATTTTTTATTTCTTTGTTCTAGCCATATAAGAGTGTATGCAATTGGGTGACCGTGTACACACACATAGGGGGAGTGAGAAAATTTTTATGTTAAAATTTTTTATTCTAATCATATTGTAAAACTTACTAATCATACTATATAGTTACATGGAAAATATTTTTAATAGCTAATTAGAAATTTAATTTATATATGCTAATCATACTGTAAAACCCAAACCGTACTATATGATTAATTATGATCTATAAACCTTAGTAGCTAGATAAATTAAGTAAGATATTTAAAAAATAGATTTTTAAACTAATTGTACTATACGATCTCATTCGTACTTTATGATATTTTGAATTCTTACTTAAAATTATCTCCATAATTAGTCAATCAAATCATGGTTTATTTAATGATAGTAGATATACTATATGATTGGGATCGTACCGTACGATTAATAGTGATGAAATTTGGTCATCATAAAGATCGTATCAAATGAAACTATGATTTTTTTAACAATAGTATTGTACGATGTTCACATCGTACTGGACAACTCACTTGAAATTAACTAACCATACAATATGATGAGAGCAATACAGGATGATTGATAATGACAATTTTTAATCGTCCCAGGGATCATCCTGTACGAATAGAGAAAAACTAAATAGATCGTACCGAACAATCTTAGAACTGTACTATATGATATATTAAAAAATTTAAACAATTCATTTGAATCATTGTTTACATCATACTGGACGGGTTTAGTTTTTTAACTGATCATAATGTACGAACAAATATCATACTCTTTGAATAGACATAGGCCAACTTGAATTTTTAGGGTTTCTTGAATCTTAGTACTTAAATAATGTTTTAACAATCTCTTAAAAAGAGACAGAGATGTCTTGGGCTGAAGAAGAAACTTTGAGTGAGAAGCTTTTGAGAATGATCCAGGGTTTGAGGGGAAGGAGAAAGTGCGGTTTAGCATGAGGGAGAAGTAGTGTGAGGGTTCACATGGTTGATTTAGACTTGCTCACATCTTGGATCCTCTTGTGGCCTAGTAAGTCATTGAAGGTTCTCTTGGGAGAGAGGCTTCTATCAAGTCCTCTAGATTCTTTGTCTTCTCCAATAGGGAGAAAAATGAGTTGGGTTCTTTGCCTTCTCTAGGAGAGAGAAAAAGCTAGAAGCTGAGGTACTCTTCTTCCTTCCGGAGGGAGAAAAATATTGAAGGTTTGCTGCCATCACCAGGAGGATGACATAGCTTTCGGCTTTCTTCCACACCATGGTTTTGTGGAAGAGATTTTGTAAGGACTTCTCTGTCTTGCTATGGGGGCAAAAGGAGAGTCACTTATTTCTAATGCAATACACAGAGTGGAGGACTCCAGGGAGTGGACATAGGTCAAGGTTTGATTAAACCATTATAAAATTTTTAGTGTGTTTTTCTTCCTTTTGCACTTTTAGTTTTTTCTATATTTTATTTATATGATAACTGCTTAGGAAAATCGGTGATTATTGCTTCGTTTCGAAAGTTAGAATATCATCATAGTTAATTTAATATATTTTATAAAATCATTCGCTTCCACAATCAACCATAATTTTATATTATCAATTACTAAATTTTTTTATTTCAAAAATATCGTCATTGTTATTTTGAAGTATGTAAATTTTTTTAATTACCAATTCACCTCCCTCTTGGTGTGCCTCGGGCTAGTTCTTTTAGGTCCCACAAACCTCCTCAAACTTTCAATAGTTGTATATGCAACCATATGATGAGGGGTGTTTTTCCATTCGAAATCATTTTTATAATTTAGTTTCAACTTTTTATTCTCTGAATTGTATGCCTTTCATTGTTTTGCAAATATTTGTAAAGTTCATTATTCCCCTTTTTACATATTTTTGTTTCATGTTTTCTAGCTTTATTTTATGAAATAAATCTCAAGTATATTCAAGTGTCTAGATCCTGATGTGCAATAAACAATCATATTTATGATAGTGAAGCCAAGAAATTTTTCTTGTAGAGTCACAAATTAGATATATTAAAAGAGAAAATGACCAAAATGGTCCTATAACTCTTTATGAAGGACCAAAATGATCTCCAATTATATTAAAGGATCCTAGGACTATTTTAGCTCCTTTTTAAGGACTTGAGAACAAAATGAGCTTTTAATATAATTAGAGGCTATTTTGGTCATTCATAAAGAGTTAATAGACTTCGCTGTTTTTTCTTCTTTTATTTGTGATAACATGGTGCTTGATAAGATTCCTTCTTCATTCTTAAAAATTTTGAAGGAGGAATCTATGGAAGTACTCTTGTAATTTCTTTGCTTTTCCTTTTTTAATGCATTACTTGCTTTCTTAAAAAAAAAAAGAGTTAATAGACCATTTTGGTCATTTTTCCTATATTAAAAGTACCCTTGATTTTATTCATCCAAAAATTTTGAAGTGGGAATAAATTCAATATTTTTTAAATATATTTATGCTATTAAAAATATATGATATATAAAGACATCTTAAAGTTTTAGGTGGGCACATACTCCCATTTAAATCCGCCCTTGCCTACAAATTTTCTATTCATGTAGAAATTGACTGATCATTTAAGAGGCTGAGAAATATTCAGCATTAACTCTTAATGAACTTTGTACATCATTATTTGTAGTTCTTTTAATTTTTATCGCAATGAATTTTTTCATAATCCAGCCTGAATGTGACGTGCGTGTTTGTTTTCTTTGTCAACTTTTAGGAATTAAGTCACACCCACGTGTTTATTTTGAAGTTCTGCTCTACTTCAACGTTGACTTCTTATCCATGTATTTGATAAGCACACCACTTTGTCTGGGGAATAGATTTTTCCTTCTCTGGCTGCATGCAAGGAATATAATGTTTTCCTTCTCTATTATCATAGTTTTAAGGGTAGTGTCTTTGTCCTTTTCTCAGGTATTTGCTTTAAGGAAAAACCAAAAATTATGGTAGAAGTTACGATAAAAAAATTGTTTATTCATTGCTTCATCTAGGATTCTGAACAGAAATATTTGGATGATTTCTGAATTAGCAGTTTGTTAAACAGAAAAACATGACACTAACGCAATTTTTTATAAGAGTTATCCCACAAGAGATTGTTTAATTTGTATGTAAAGTTGGTATTAGCTTATCATATGCACAAATGTCAGACCTCTTTATAGTAATTCGAAACATGACAAACAAAATGATGACAACATTTCATAATATTTCATTTTTTGCTATGTTAATGATCCTAAACCAGCAGTTCCATTATTACCTGTGCATATCAGGTAATGAAATATTTATTTTGAGTGCTACATAGTGTGTGTTTGGCATTGATTATGGTATATGATTTGAGTCATAAAATTTCTCTCTTTTTATATTGAGTATATTGAATTACTAATAAATCTTCTGGAACAATTGTCTTGTTAAACATCCTTAAACACAAAGCATGTATAGACATGAGCATAAGCAGCGTCTTTATGGCTAGGAGACTAGAATAAATGAGAAACTGGTATGTAGGCAATGATTTGGTGAAAGTGAAGTTATAGAAGTTATAAAAGTTCTTTATGTCTCATTGAATTGTATTATTTCTTTGCAGGTTGTGGACGGGAAACTATCACAAACATGCTTACTCATGGCTCTTGATTTACAAGCGTTATTGTAACAAGTAAGCTTGTGATTATTTTGTTTGCCGATATGTTTTGCTGAAACCTGATACTGGTGTGATTTTCTTTTAGGTATGAAAAGTTTGAAGGTAAATCATTTCAATTTATGATACCGACTCTTTCGTATTCCATTCTCCATACAACAAGGTATCAGAATTAAGTTTGAATGACCTTGCAGAATGAAATTGCTGATTTATAGCAGAATATTTAAACCAACTTTTAAACTGCTGTAACAGCTTGTGCAAAAAAGTTTTTCACGGCTATATTTCAATGACTACCTACGTCAGTCTAGGTACATTCTTCTGTCGCTTATGGAGTAATTTTTAATATTTCAGTTCTGCAAATATTAGTCTTCTCATTCTGCAAAGAATTTTTTTTTTTTTGGTAGGGTAATATACATATTGGAATTTATTACTCTTTTAGTCTTTCTTGTTATGCATAACTGCTAGTAACAATCATTTTTTTCTACTTTCTAAAGTTTTAGTTAGAAACAAACCATTCAGTGAATATCTGATTCTAAGGCTCCTTTTAAAGTGAATTTATACCTTTGTGATTTTAATAATCTCTTTTTGTGCCTGAACCGGTTTCTTTTTTCTGTTATGCTCTTAATCATGTCTAGAAGACCTTTCATCTTGTCTCAGAAACTTAGTATTTGTGCCTGAACTGGTTTCTTTTTTCAGTTATGCTCTTAATCATGATATATATATATATATATATATATTGCTTCGTGCTTCGACATCCCCCCTTATAGATTGCATAAACATTAACTGCATTAACCAGTCAAAAAGTTAGCAAAGACTAGGCCTTCTAAGAGGCCTTCAACGTGCTTTTACTATAATACGGTGTTAATAGCATAATTACTCAATGTCAAATCCATTCTCCCTCTTTCAGCTATCAAATGAATTCTCTCCTGTCATGTTTTATTTCAATGTTTGCAGGGTTTTGAAATGAAATATTTCTAATGTGACATTTATGTATGTATTTCAAAAATCAGCTTTTTATTGATGCTAACATTTATGTTAAAAATTTTCCATCACTTCATTGAATTATTTGTGCTGCTACAACATTTCTGAGCAATGTTTGCTTGGAAGAACTGCTATACTAATTTTCATTAAATTGCCTTTTTATCAGTCATGTGGATAGCAACGCAAAAGCAAAACCGGAGCCATTTGCAAATTTAACTGGAGATGAGAGCTATCAAAATCGTGACCTTGAAAAGATTATAATGTGACGTTTGTGCGGTGTATACTCGACTGCTTAACTCATGTACTTATAATCTCTACGATATTATTTAGGCTGCACAACAAGTATTAAAGCACTTCTATGATGAAAAAGTTCAGCGATCTACCTTGACGCCAAAACAAGTCGGAAATATGTATACAGCATCCCAATATGCAGCACTTGCATCAGTCATTCATAACAAACATGGCACCCTGGTAAATCTCTGATAGGAAACACTTGGATTTCCAAGTGTTTCTCACCAAAACCAAGTAGATCCAATGTAAAACTGCCGTCCACAGCAGAAATCAGCCAAGAAACAGGGAAAAATCAGGAAGAATCGCTAGAAATCTGAGAAGAAATCACACAAATCTATTGTATTCCAATAGTAGAAGCAAGACAATAAGAAAGATACAATTTTCCTTCAATTCGAGAGGAAGGAAGACTCTCCACAATCTCCGGCAACGCCAAGAGCCCAAGAACAAAAACCTAGATCTCCAAATAAGATTCAAATTCCAGATAACCCTAATTCCCCGTCATCTCCCTAATTAAACATGAAAGGAGTATTAAAAAAGACTTAAATACCCCTTTTAATTCAAATTTTCCCTCCCAAAATTTGAAATTGACTCCAAGTGGGCCCCTCAGCTTTTCCGCCCCCCTCCCTGTTCGCTTGGCTTCCGCCTGGTGTAGACCAGGACCGGTCCAGGTTGGACCGGTCCAGCCGGCTCAAGTGCCGGCCTAACAATCTCCTTGTTATGTTAGTAGTCCAATTTTTTAAATTTCATTTCGTAATTACCATTTTTTGAAATTTATCTATGTTTGCAGGGTGGCCAACGAATAGTTATGTTCGCATTTGGCAGTGGCCTTGCTTCATGTTCTCATTCAAACTTAATGATGGCCAACATCCATTCAGCTTATCAAACATAGCCTCAGCGCTAAATGTTGCAGCAAAGCTGGAGGCAAAGATAAGCCACTAATCCTGATACGTGGACCACCTCTTCCACGTTCGGTTACCACGATCTCAGCCAACAGCAACCAACCGCAAGCACTCTCCTTGCTAAAGCAATCTCAGCCTTCAGTCTAACTGAATCATCTTAGTCATTAAATCTCTGTTATGCTGTACTAACTTTAGTTATATATATGTAATTCAATCTACTATAAAAGTTGAGAGATTTGCAATACATTTCTACAGTCGCTGTAATCTTCTTCTGCATTTTCTCTACTACTATTTTAATTTTGGTTTCTCTTCATGGTATCAGAGCCCCTTTGCTTTACAGCATCTCTCATCAGATTTCATGGCAGAAATTAGCACCTCAGCACAGCAGACACACAGACGGCTGCAACCAACCTCATGGGAGAAACTACCATTCCTTATTTCAAATTTATGATGTCAAACATCAAGACATAGTGCATACAAAACTCGCTAGTGAGAACTATTCTATATGGAGGCTTCAAATACTCAAACTATTTTCAGCAAATCACTTTGCCGGTTATCTCACAGGAGATCTTTGCTGCCCTCCCAGGCTTCTTACTACAGCTACATGCTTTGTTGAACCTAATCCCGCATATACTACCTGGCAATTACTAGACCAAAATCTTTCTGTAGCTCTGTACTCCACAATCTCCTCTACCATTCTACATTATATTTTAAACCTTCAAAGCTGCCATGAGATATGGACCACCCTTCAGAAGTGGTTGCAACCGACGAATCGATCTAGAGTGATCCAACTTAAAAATGAGTTTCACAATATCACAATGAAAGATTCCTCCATTACCGAATACCTTTCTACCATAAAATCCTTAGTAGGCAACATCACAGCATCCGATGCTCATCTGGACACCGAGGATATTATAGTGTATATTCTAAATGGTCTACCTCCTTCATATCAAGCATTCAAAATAGCCATCATAACCAAATTAGTACCCATCAGTTGGATGACCTGTATTCCCTTCTATATAGCGAGGAAATCAATCTAGCAGCCAAGAATATGAAGATTTCTCAGACAGACACTACTCAGCTAGCCTTTGCGGCAACCAGATGCTTCCAAATGAGATAAAGCCATGGTCGCTATACTTCTACCAACTCACCCTTCAAGCCTCGTCCAATAAATCTAACCTCTAAACCAACTACCCGCATCATCTGTAAGATTTGCAACAAACTTGGTCACGCAGCCAATACTTGCTGGCATCGTAGCAACCTCAGCTAACACCAACAGTTTCCAATTCCATTCCAAGTCTCTATACACAGCAGCAACAATCCTCTTTTTGATAGGAACCAAGCTATCTAACCAAGAAGGATATTTCTATTCTCGGATGTAAGCGGCTTCGATCAACTTTTTGTCCACTGACTGGTTCTTAGACTTGGGTGCCTCGGCCTCACGTTAGATCTCTCCAACATCCAAAATCTCATCCCTTACACTGGGTATGACACCATTACTATAGTAAGTGGTACTAACCTACCTATCACTAACAGTGGAAAAGGTCTTCTCCTGACTCTACATCCTCACCATAAGCTTCATCTTACTTCTCTTCTATATGTTCCCTCAATCTCCTACAATCTTCTTTCTCTACATAAAATAATCACTGATAACAATTGCACTACCCATTTTGATGCTCATGGCTTCCATCTAAAGGATCTCTTGACTGGCCAGAAGCTTCTTCAGGGTTGAAGCAATAACGACCTCTATCCCATTTCAACTTCCACCACTCAGACCTCACAACCAACCTTCACGTCCCATCTTTGCTTGGCCTCTCTCTAGTATGATCGACTAGGCCACCCGCATCATTATATCCTATACAAGCTCTCCAAAGTATATAGTTTTAGTTGTTTGTCTTTATCGTCTACTACTTTTATTGGTTGTCATATAACCAAAAGTCATCGGCTATCGTTTTATTCTAGAGTCACTTGTAACACCAAACCATTATCAATAATGCATACAGATGTTTGGGATCCGTCTCTTGTTCGCTCTTTAAATGGCTATTTTTTTATGTAATCTTTATAGACAATTACTCCAAATTCTCTTGGATATACCCAATGCAGCATAAATAAAAAATAACCACTCACTTTTAATCAATTTTATCTCCATGGTAGAAAAACAATTTAATACATTTATACAAACCATTCGGTCTGATGGTGGGGGAGAGTATACCGCTTATTCCCTATCCAACTTCCTGCGTCAAAATGGTATCACATATCAATATAGTTGTTCCTACACACCAGAATAAAATGGTTTCTCTGAATGCAAGCATAGACATATAATTAAAACCACAGGACCCTTCTTCATGCATGCAGCTCATCTTCCACTCACATTTTGGTTTGAATCCCTACTCACATCTCTATGTGGACCTCAAAAAGGACACCGCCGGCTGCAGAATGTAGAGGGTATTTGACTTGGAAAGGTTGGAGAAGTCTGAGGCGAGATCGCACGCAAAAAATCTCAGCTTAAGAGACCTTGGAGAGAGAGCAAAAAGAAAAGTCCTCATCATGTTGCCCTAAATAGTGTATTTATATACCCAAGCACCCAATGGATAGTGCGGATCAAATCTAAAGCTAATCTAGAAAGAAAGGGGATGATTAGCATGAGATTTGGCCCAAATAATTAATAGAAAACAATTTAAGGCATTAAATACCATAAACTTGACCTAAAAAGGTCAAATTTGACTAAGGGAGGATTGGGTTGACCAAGTCAAGGGTTGACTTGGTCAACCTAGTCAATTAGGTCCAATGGGGCAGGGGTTCGAGCCAAGGATAGCTCAGAATTTGTTTGAATTTGATTTGGGCTTAAATGGGTCAACCAGGTTGACCCAGGGCACAGGTCTAGGCCTAGTGGGTTGGGTCTGACCCATTGAGTCCAGGGGAGGTGAGAATTGAGCTTGAAAAGCTTTGAATTAGATTTAAAATCAAAATGAAGTATTTAGGTCAATTTGGGTCAACTCAAGTTGGCCTGGTCAACCATGTTGACCCAGTGCCTGGGTCAGGGCTCAATAGATTTAGTTTGACCAACTGAATTGAATGGGAGGGGTCTCAGAACCTGGCTTGGTCAATTTAACCAAGTCAACCCTTTGACCTAAGGGTTTGACAAAATTAGGGTAAACAAATAGACCCCCAATAGGAGCGGTGAACAAATTAGTGAACCGCTCATGTTGGAATTAACTGAATGTGATAGAAAGAAGTAGAGTAAGGGACACAAGTAAAAGTGCACCAAAAAGGTGGAAGAAAGTAGGGAGCTCTTCTCCTGGCCTTACTTTATAGCAAGGGCAGAGCTTAGGAGATAGTGAAGAGCAGCAGTATATATCACCAAAAGGTGAAAAAGTAGAGGAATGCTCTCCTGGCCTTATCCTATAGTAAGGGCAGAGTCATGAAAAGAACAGAAGTAAAGTAGTAAAGTAATTCTCTCCTAGCCTTACCCTATAACAAGGGCAGAGCCAAGGAAAGAACCAAAGTAAGGATCACCAAAAGGGTAAAAAATTTCCAAGGAATTCTCCCCTAACCTTACCCTAAAATAAGGTCAGAGCCGAGGGAAGAACTAAAGTAAGAATCACCACAAGGGTGAAAAAGTAAAGAAATTCTCCCATAGCCTTACCCTACGACAAGGGAAGAGTCGAGGGGAGAACAAAAGTAAGCATTAAATCAGACAAACTATCTGCTTGATTTTATCACAACAGTAGGATAGATGGCAAGAAAAGGGGTGGAGAGGAATGGCTCCTAGGGACTCTGTCTGGCTCTCTCAACCAAGGAAGCTTTAACACTTGCCTAGCCAGTTCGACACAGCAGATGTGGAAGGGCTCAATACCCACTTAATCCTATCAAACCAGTGAGTAAAGAGTTAGGGTCTGATGCCTGCCTGATCACAATAGGACATCAGAAAAGAAAAGGGTGGTGAGAAATGCCTCTTATGGACTCTATCGGGCTCTCTCAACTAAGGAAGCTTCTACACCTTCCTAACCATTCGGTGTAGAAAATGAGAAAGGGCTCAATACCCACTTGATCCTTTCGAATCAGTGAGTAAAAAGGTAGGGTCTGATGCCTGCTTGATTATAATAGGACATCAAAAAATAAAAGGGTGGTGAGGAATGCCTCCCAGGGACTCTATGGGCTCTCTCAACTAAGGAAGCTTCAACACCTGCTTAACTAGTTCTGTGTAGCAGATGAGGAAGGGCTCAATACACACTTGATCCTTTCAAACCAATGAGTAGAGAGTCAGGGTCTGATGTCTGCCTGATCACAACAAGACATCATAAAAGAAAAGGATGGTGAGGAATGCCTCTCAGGGACTCTATCGGGCTCTCTCAACCAAGGAAGCTTCAACACCTGCCTAACCAGTTTGTTGCAGCAGATGAGGAAGGGATCAATACCCACTTGATCCTTTTGAACCAGTGAGTAAATAGTGAGGGTTTGATGCCTGCCAGATCACAACATGAAATCAAAAAAGAAAAGGGTGGTGAGGAATGCCTCCCAGAGACTCTACAACTAAGGAAGTAAGTAAACAATCTACCTGCCTGACCATATCGAGGAAGCAGAGTAGAAGGTGAATGTCACCACAACACCAACTTGACACAGGTCTATGTAAGGGTGTGGGGAAAAAGTAAAAGTAATTGTACGAATTTTAAGGAAAAAGTTATCTGAGACTTCCCAAACCAACTTTTAGATACCACATGGTAGAAGACAAACTGTCGTGGCCATGAGTCTCCAAATTCCGGCGGAATCCCTCAGGCAACTTTGTTACTAAAATTTGATCTCTTAGAGAGTAAAGCTGGGTTCCACCTGTGACAAGGGCAACCGATTTTGCTCAACCTAGAGCTTCCTCTCTTTTTATTTTTTTTTTATGCTCACAATCAATGACTGGAACACAAAGAGAGGGAAGTAGGATTGGCTTTGGTAACCCAAGCCATATTCGCTACATGAATAAAACTGGGAAGAGATAAATCAAATAAAATTTTGAATGAATGGCTTTGATAACCCTAGCCACATCTGTTAAATGAATGAAACTAGGGAGGCACAAATCATAATGTAAATTATGTAAGAATAGAATTGACATATAGATAGTGGATCAACATTATCACTCTAAACTAACGTGGGTTGGTATGGACCCAGTATCTAGTCTTAAAAGAGATTTGAATGAATGGCTTTGATATCCCAGACCACACTTGAGAGTGACAAGCAAAACTGGGTTGTACAGACATAAGAACTAATATCCCTATGGTGTATTAGCGTACCATCTTCAAGAAAAACCTTTTTTTTTTAGTAACAAACATCATGTGGTAGAGGACAAATATTTGTGGCCACACAGATTGTCAAAAAGTAAGAGGGATCCTTTTAAGAGATACATATACATAGGGATACTTATAGGAGGTAGGGGGATCCTCCTGCAACGTGTAAAACTCAAGCATTATACTTTTTCAAGTACTGTCTGTTGATGACATGCATGGGGTGAACCATGTTTGCATCAACAAGAAGGTAGGAACCACCTTCGTAGACTTTCTCTATGACAAAGGGGCCTTTGTTGAGTCTAGTAATTAGGTTGTTAAGCCTAAGTGAATGTCCCAAGGCTACCAAGAGGGGGGTGAATTGGTAATTTTAAAAAACAAAGTTAAAATTTAAGACCCCTTTTTTAAGAATTATTGAACCGAAATAAAATCTCTTTTAAATTTTGTAGAAAAAGGTTTTTCAACCACAGAGTTTTTAAAACTGAAATAGAAAGTGCGGAAACGTAAAAACAGTAAAGTAAATGACACCAAATTTATAGTGGTTCGGTCTATAACCAAACCTACATCCACTCCCCAGAGGCACCCTCTGAGTATTGCACTAATACCAATAGTGACTCTCCTTTTGCACCCACAGCAAGGCGGAGAAGCCTTTACAACACACTCTTTTCACCACTCCCCGGTGCAGCAGAGAACCGTCCGTCCTTTTACACAATACCCAGTGTTGGCAGAGAACCAGCGTCCAATCGTACTGGACGATAATTTATTTCGTCCTGGACGAATAGAACTTAGAAAAAATTTTCAAGCAAGTTCCTATTCGTTCCATATGCTCTATAGGAGATAACTGTCTGATCGTTCAGTACGAACTGAAGATCGTCCTGTACGATCAGTATAAATTCTACATGATCTTCTTATGTGTGAATGTTTTTATTTTCTCAACATACAATCACTCCCTTTCAATTTGATTTCTAAGAAAAGTGCAAGCTTCAAATTTTACAAAGTATCTCATGCTGAATTTAATTTGAAGTCTTCGTAGTCTGGAGTTCGTTTTTCCTGAAATGTCAGTACACACAAGAGTAAATACAATTCTTCCAAAATTGTTAGGAGATAACTACACATTTGAACAATAATGTTTGAAATCATCAAAACTTTATAAGTTGCAAAAATGAAAAGCATGCAAATAGCAACTATCTTAACAGCCTTCCTAAATAAGCTTAAACTTACAAATTTGACATCGGTGCGAATTGATAAGCCTACACAAAATAAAAACCAAGTCGCCAATCCAGAAAGCACAGGGCCTAATAAGGCGATCATGTGCTTGAGCCATATGAGCTTGGTATAACTTGATATTCTGAAAAGCTTGCAAGCGCAGCTCTTCTAAACCATCAAGCTCTTCCAACTGCAGTAGAGCATTATCTTCATGAGAAAGATTATGATTAATCGCTACAAGCAATAAGGGGAGCTCGACCTCAAGTGGGAGGACGACTTCTACCCTGAAAGCCAAAGCATATGAGATAGACTGAGTATGAGTATGATTTGTAGTTATATAGGCCCATAATGTTTCGGGTAACTTATCATGTCACTCTCGTTTATTTCCAACAAATATTTTCCTTATCAGTTGTACAAGGGTTTTATTAAACGCTTCTTCCTAGCCATTGGCTTTAGAGTAGTAGATCGAGGAGTATTGTCAATTAATGTTATGGTGGTGGGTAAATTTGGTAATCTTGGTGCTTCTAAACAATGGATTGTTATCAGAAATGATACGGCATGGAACACCAAAGTGGTATACAATGTGATCGCAAAAGAAACGTATCACATCCTCTGATTTGACTTCCTTGAGTGGGATAACTTCTACTCACTTAGAGAAGTAATTAGTGACAGCTAAAATAAAAACCTATGACCCTTAGAGGAAGTAGGGTTGATAGGACCCACTAATCCATGCCCCAACCTTCAAAAGGCCAAGAAGAGACTGTAGGATGCAACGGATTAGGGGGTTGGTGAATCACCGTGTTATGAATTTGGCATTGGTGGCACCTTCTAGATTGCTCCATACAATCACGAATTATATTCGACCAATAATAACTAAGACATTTAATTCTAACCTTCATTTTTGGTCCATACTAATAAGCACCACAAAGACCTTCGTGTATCTTGCCCATGACCTTATAAGCCTCTTCGTTATTGAGACAACGTAATCACATTTGGTCAAAAGAGCATTAATACAGGGTATTGTTCATATAGGTAAACGATAAAGCTCTCTTTCTAATATGAGCAGCGAGAGAGCGATCATCAGGAAGCCTTCCATGCTTCAAATACTCAATAAAAGGATCTCTCCAATCTGACTCTTCCTTATTTACAAGCACTGTGAGGGTTTGATCAGGAGAAGATATGTCTGCAGGGTGTACTACCAAACAGTACTATGGGTTTCCAGTTGGGTCAGCTAGTTCCTTTGCTAACTTGGCCAATGCATCTGCTTTACCATTTGTAGATTAAGGGATTTTAGCCAAAGTTACCTTATGGATTAAGCATAGGGGCTCCATTGCTTTGTTTTTATAAGGCAAGAGCTCAGGCTTGAGTACTTTATTAACTTTTGCTACTTGATTTATAATCAATTGGGAGTCTCCAAAGATTTTTATCTGTATAATATTCATCTGAATGGCCAACTCTAACCCCAAAATTAAATTTTCATACTCAGCTTCGTTGTTAGTTCGAGGCTCTGAAATGCTGTAGGAGTAGCGAAGAGTGCTTCCTTCAGGGGAAACAAAAATGAGGCCCAAAACTACCCTAACTGTGAGAGTTTCATTTGGATATAAGACTTTAATGGAGGATGCACCATCAAAGTAGATCTCCCACGTAGGGGACTCCTTCTTAGCCACACTCATGATTAATTCATCAGGTAGATCATCATTAAGTAGAGAATCTGTAAGGATCGTGAGCGGTAAGAAAGTCAACTAAAGCCTATCCTTTATGGCCTGTTGAGGGACAAAAGTAAAGTCAAATTGTAGTAGGATCATAAACCATCATGCTAGATGACCTGAGAGAGTCAGATGGGTCATCAAATATTTTGAAACTTGTTCACTATGAATTAGGTTGTTAAACCTAAGCTTTTGTCCCAATGGCTAACCAAGAGGGGGGGGGGGAATTGGTAATTTAAAATTTAGTACCTCTTTTGAATATTTTATACCAAAAATAAACTTTAATGAATTTTGTAGAAATAGTTTTTCAACTACAACTTAAAAATAGTAAAGCAGAAAATAAAAAGTAGCAAAAATAAAAGACACAAGATTTATAGTGGTTCGGTCAAACACGACCTACAACCACTCCCCGGAGGCACTCTCCGAGTATTGCACTAATACCACTAGTGACTCTCATTTTGAACCCACAGCAAGGAGGAGAAGCCTTTACAAAAACTCTTTCTCTACTACCCGGTCCGGCAGAGAACCGTCGTCCTTTTACACTATCCCCAGTGTTGGCAGAGAACCGTCCTTCCTTTCACACTCTCCCTGTGCAGGAAGAGAACCCTTCGTCCTTTCGCACTCTCTTAGTGTGGGCAGAGAACCCTTCGGCTGTTCACACTCTCCAAGTGTCGGCAGAGAACCGGGTCTCCTTGACAGATCTTCTCATAAGAAATCTAGAAGGAAGAAAGAAATGAGTGAAGTAATCACAAATCAAAAGTAAAAACTCTTACATTTAAACACCAAGTGAAGACTTCACGCTCCAGTAGTAAGAATTCTCCTTCGAACACTCTCTCACACTCTCTCCTTGACTCTTCTTTCAATAAGCACGAAGATTAGTGAGCAAAAAGATTACGTGGCAATTTAGATTGGACTATATATAGGAAAGACACAAAAACCATCCAAAAATTGCAAATTTTCAAGTCAACATGTAGTGGATCGTCCCGTATGATTGTGGATCGTCCAGGACGATTTTACTTAAATGTGTTGGAAATGAACCAAATGTATATTGGTACGAACTGAATTCATACCCGATCATCATCCCGTACGAATTAGGTTCATCCGGTACAAACGGTTATTCCATAGGTCAGTTCCCAAAAATTATAGAACGTCGCCAAAATTTTCAGAGTCAGTTCACTTCGTCTTGGGATGAATATGGGTTCGTCCGGACGAATTTTTTACAGAGAACAAATCGTCATGGGACGATTTTGAGTTCGTCTGGACAAAAATTTTCTAGAGAGCAATTCGTCCTAGCACGATTATAAATTTCGTCTGAACAAAAATTCTCCAGAGGAGATTTCGTCCTGGGACGATTTTGAGTTCGTCTAGAAGAAATTTTTCTAGAGAGCATTTCGTCCTAGAACGAATATAAATTTTGTCTAAACAAAAAAATTCTAGAAAACATTTTGTCCTGGGATGAATTTAAGTTCGTCCTGGACGATCAGGACTTAGAAAAATTTTCTTTAACTCTTGTTCATTCCATTGCTCTTTCGAGGAGATAACTGACCTGATCGTCCCGTACGAACATGGGTCGTCCTGTACGATCAGTATAAATTTTAAGATCTCCTTAAGTGTGTGTGTATTTATTCTCTCAATTATAATCACTCCCTCATAAACTTAATTCAAAGAAAAATACAAGCTTCAAATTTCAAAATATGTCATGCATTTCATGTTGAATTTGATTTGAAGTCTTCAGTAGTCTAGAGTTTGATTTTTCTTAAATGTTAGTACACACAAGAGCAAAAACAAATCTTTCAAAAAGTGTTAGGAGATAACTAAACATAAAACAATAATATTTGAAATCATCAAAACTTTTTATATTGCAAGAATATAAAATATGCAAATAGCAACTCTCTTAACAACCTCCCCCTTTTTGATGATGGCAAAATAATTATTATTTTTATATTTTCAAATTCTAAGAATCTCCTACTCCCCCTGAAATGATGAACACATGAAATAAGGAGGCATTTGAATAAAAATATTTTTTGTTTTCAACATTTTTAGAACACACATACACAGCAAAAAGAGAAGAAAAAAAAGAGACCAGAAATGTAAGCAGTCATATGATAATCTTTTGATAATTGATCCTTAAAAGTGATTGAGATTAATTTTGCAAACAAAATCAAAACATTAGACAAATCATAGTAATTCATAGGATTTAAGAAGAGATATAACATTGATAATAAAAAATATTTATCAAAAACATGAGTCAATTTACACACTAAGATAGAGAAAATCAATGCAAAAAGGATGAATAGAAAATTTGTATATTTCAAATTTCAATACGGAATATAAATATACATTAGATCAATTTGAATTAAGAGATTACAAGATAATGGAAAGAAATAACTACCACATGTGGCGCTTTGCGGATCTTTTTCAAATTTGTAGCACATTTTTGTGCATCTTTTTACTTGTGGGCTTATTTTATGCATCTTTTTCAACTTGCGAACCATTGCGCATTCCTTTTGATTTTTGTACATTTGTACATTTTTCAAGAGTAATTTTCACCTTTCCAAAATCAATAATAAAAAATTTTAAATTTTTCTTAGTGCATAAATATTTATTGATAAGTGAAATATAAAATAAGAACATCACAGTTGCAATAATAATATTAGAATTAATGTAGTCTAAATAAGAGACATGAAATTGACAATCTTAATTACATCAAGTTATAAGCAGAACCTAAATTTAGAATAATTTTATTTTCTAATGAATTTAATTTTAACTTGCATTTCAAAGTATAGCACTATTAAGATCAAAAATCTAATGATTGTCATAAAGGCTAACACATATTTCAAAAACTAAATTAAAGCCAAAACAAGATAACTTATATTGATATTAAAATGAAGGATATTACAATTGAAACATAAGATATCAATTTGACATAAGATTTAAAAACAACAACATCTAAAGAAAAGAAAATACATCACATTTTACTAAAACATAAAACTAACACACCAACTAGAGAAAATACATAAAATCAAGTACAACTATCACTCAGAAGGACCCTGATCTGGAGGAGGATGAGGAGGAGGTGCAGCACCGAAGATATTAAAATAAGTACTAATCATAAGCATATTTGTATTAATATTATACATCTGATCTCTCATAAACCCCAAGTCATGCTGATATTATGCATCCTGCTGCTGAAGATGAGTCTTAATTTGATCAAAATATTGATCAACATGAGTCTCTAGACGATCAAATCTTTTAATCAAATCTTGATAATTTGGTTTATTGGCGGGTGCAGGTGCAGCTTCGTGTTCTTCCTCAGTATCACTAATGACATGTGCTTTACTTGGTTCTTCTTTGAAGATTCCTCTAAATGATTCATCGTTGTAGAAGAGCGGTTCTTCAAACTCTTGATCAGGATGAACCAAATTGTATTTCTTGTCCAGAATGCAGGTAACTAGATGTCCTAAGGCGATGTTCTTCTTTCTCTTATGCTCTACATGACCAATTTCAGACAGCCCATAAAGATAGTCAAGGATAAGTTGAGCTTCATCTATAGGTTCTTTAGTCATGATCAAGATGGTCACCATAGAAAGAAGAGGGGTAATGTTGATCCTATCACCAGCTTTAGTAATAATAGAAGTTCTAAGAACATGCTAGATGATACGAGCATTACGAGGCATATGCTCGTTAAAATTGATTCCTCTAATCACTTTATTAATTTCATACCATTCTTATTCAGTTGAGGTGATCAAGGTATGTGCTCTAGCTCCCTCAATTCTTAAGTTCAAAAAGGCTCCAAAGTCATCCTTGGTGATTTCAACTTTTTTTAAAGATAAAAGAATGGATGACAGTATAGTCGGAGTTGAAAGACATGATTATAAGAAAATAGTGGAAGGTTTATTTATTGTAGAGATAAACTAGGGTGAGGATGAAACCAAACTGAGTTGAAGCAAACAAGTTCATCACCTGAAAGGTTAGTTGTTCTTAGACAAGAATTCTGGAGGGTATGATTTTGGCGGAGACAAACCTAGGAAAGGATTCTTCATTGGCTTTAGAAAGAAAGTTCTCAGAGGAATTCTTTGGTGGGCCCTTGGCTAGAGTCTTTTGACGCTTGTTAGAACTTTCCATTGATAGGATCAAAGGAACGAAAGGATTTGAAAGTGAAAGTGAAATGAGAGTGACTGAGTTCAAAAGCCCGTCTATTTATTGAAAAAATGATAGCTCGCACGGGATGAAATTTTACATTCGTCCCGTACAAAATATATTTGTCCCGTATGAAAAACTTTTGTATGGACGAAAGAATGCGACCAAAATAAAATGGCTTTTCGTAATCACACAACTTACGAAGTGTCCTTTTGTACAGACTATTGACAAGACTGATCGTACAAACGAACACGTGTTCGTCCCGGGACAATCAGAACTTATGATCATTCTAATGGAAGTTGAAACCGTCCCCTCCATCGAACTGACATGTGTACGTCCAAATGAACCAAAGGTTCGTACGTACGAAATATAGCATTAAAAACTACCTTATCCGATTAACTGCTTTATTCAATTGTCTCATCGTTGTTTTGATTGAAAAAATAAGTTTTCAAAAAGAATTAATTTTCTTTAGGAAAGATTAATTTTTTATATTTTAGTTTTAAAATTGAACTCTTTATTATGAATAATATATCACCTCGGGAGACGATATTATAATTCCCTAATAGGTTCAAATTATAAGACTTTGAACTCATCCTGATTACTATAGTCAAACATAGGAGTGAATTACATATAGCCCCAGAGGGTCAAGGCAAAATTTAATTGAGTGTTTGACTATATTAATCTGGATAAAATAATCATTAATTTCAAAATCAAAATCTTAATAATATAACGACATATCTTTCCAAAGAAAGAAAATATCGTCTATTATTAATCATTTGAAATTGACGATAATGATCGACAAATTTCTATTTCCCAAAGAGAATTAATTAAAGATTTTGAAAGATTTATTTTGAAAATCAATTCTGGGTTTCTAAATCTCCTACGAGCGCAAGCCCTCATAGTTAATTACATCGTAGGAAATCGGGATTTCCTACGAAAACTCTAGATTAAAATAGCGGTAGAAATTTCATTTTTAGATTTCCAAAGATCGATATCAAAGGAGAGAAATGGTAGGAATTTTCAAATGGGATTGGTTCAATGTTGAACACTTATTTTCAGGAGTCAAAGGATGAGGAGTAGAAAGCATTTTGAGATTATGAAACAATTCAGAAAATACTCCAGCCTATCCTAAGTGTTGGGCTTGAATTTGATTGAAAGAGATTTTTTTAGAGTGGTCGATTTTATTAGAAATTTGTAATTCAATTCCCGAAAGTTGAGGTCTTATGGCCCAAGCCAGTCCTGGAACCTAAGTCTAAATTGGACACTTAAAATTGGTAGCCCGAACCTAGCTAATGCAGTGCAAGTCTGGTCTTACCCTGGCCTGGATTGGGGAGCTAGCTAAACCACCTAAACAATTTAAAATTATGAGTCCGGTCAATTTATGTAGAGTGGTCGGGACATTAATTAGATTGAGTTTGAAGAGTTGGGGCCGACATCTAGAGCGGATCCTAATTGACCCCTTAGACTTATGTTGGGTATTTGATGTCTAAAAAAATGCAATTAAATATTAGACTCTTTTTAAATTTATTACGAATGCGATGCATGCTAATTGACTCGATTGAATGCATACATCAGTATGTAGCAGTTTAAAAATTTTTTGCTTAGAAAATAGGTTTTCCCCTAGAGATTGTACAACATCCCCTTGACAGATCGGCACCCTCATACGCCAGGTGGTCTACCAGAACCCGCAGGCGGGGAGGTGCCTAACAAGGTAGAGAAAATATAATATGAATGCATGAAAAACCCTCAGCGAGTTCGAGCTTGCTTCTTATGACCGTTTAGAGTTCCTATCTTATCTTAAAAAATTTATTTAATTAAAGTAGAATAATTTTTGATAAACCCCTAAGAGCCTAAATTCGAATTCCAGGTCAAACCAAATGCGACATGCAAATAAAAAAAGACTAGAAAAGCAAGTATCTCTAATGCACAATTAATTTAAATAAATTAATCAAAATAAATATATCAAATTGAATGTCCATATGGCAAGTGCCACTAATTATTACATCACAGAATTTACATAAAATTAAAGTGGCCGGGCACCACTGACAACAACCCGAATTCTATCCTAAGATTTAAATGATTTTGAAATTTGGGATTCTTCTCGTCGCCCATTTCTTCATCTTCTCACGAACATCTTGATTCATCGACTCCGGATATCCAAATGGAAAGAAACTCTCCCTTTAACGAGGTGTTATCTTTCCTCTTTGGATATTTAAAAGGGATCCTAATTTGACTTCCAAATGGAAGAAGACTCTCCCCTTTAGAGATGTCTTCACCTCTTTGGAATTCAAATTGGATCTTTAAATCCCAATCTCAAGTCATTTTTAAAGAAATTATAACCTTATCAAATTGAATTTACATTAATTCGAATAAAAAAATTTAGACTCGATCCTATAGGGTTATCCTAATAATCAGCAGTTATATAAACAATCTTAAGCAGTTATTATATGAAATTTGGAATGCAATTTTTTTTAGCCACACTTGGCCATGCTCTTATTATTTAAAGGGGGTCTTAAGCGCAGTAGGTACCTGTGCAAAGAGTATATATATTTGATTTTTATTAAATGCCCCCTTTAATTTTAGCTCCTTGTATGAGCATGGCCACCTGCATAAGATTAAGCAAGTATAATTCGTCCCTAACCTAGGGGTAAATCTAGCGCACAATCAATCACATAATGCAGGAAGTATGTAAGCAAACACATTAATTCTACACTAGCAAACAACATGAAGTAAAAGCTCAAAAACCCGGCACACAGCAGAAACGTAAACATCGGCCTATCCTAAAACTAGAGTAGGTGATCCTAGCAAACCATCTAAAGTGTGTGAGGTAGGCTATGTGGCTTTGATATGTCCTAAATAGGATACTTAGTTGAAGTTATTTAAGGTTTGATTGGTTTAAAGGCTTAAAGAGGATTTTGATTAAAATTTAAGTATTAGCAATTTAGAATTGATTTTAAAATTTTATTTTATTGTTTATAGGACACCACCTTTGTTTCACACCGAGGCCGTGAAGTTTATTTCACTTTTCTTGGGGCTAACTTAATAGCCTCACAGGCCTGGGTTACCCAGTGGTATCCGATATGATTAAGTGAATTTGGTTGATTAAATATTAAGGGTTAACGAATTTTATTAGAACTGTTTGATTGCTAGTTTAAGGGTTGGTTAATCATTTCTGAAGTTTTTAAAGCAATTTTGAGTTTTTAAGAATTTTTGGAATATTTTAATCATTTAATAAAGGGGTTAAAAGTTGACTTTTTGATTAAGGGTGTTTTCTATAAAGTTAATATTTTATTAAAATACTAGACCTTACTATGATCTGTTAAAAAGTAAGTACGTTGAAATCAGATTTTTCTACATTTTATTACGAAGGTTTGAACTAGTTTTGACCTATAGTTGACCAAAAAGTTGACTTTTTGATTTTAACAGACTTCTGGAAGTTTAATATTTTTAATAAATATTAGACCTTATTAGAAATTTAATGCAAGTAAGTTTGTTCAATTTTGATTTTTATTGAATTAGTTATGAATTTTTGAAGTTTTGACTATTTATTGAATTATTGAAAATCCTTAATTAAAGGCCCTTTTTATGGTTTTACTCCAAATGAGTTCCCAACTCCTTGAAATCAACTCCAAAGGTCAGGAATGACCTAAAGAGAGATTCTCAAGTGTTTGGGAAGTTTTTGGAAATTTTAATTATTATTAATTAATTATATTAATTAAATATTAACCTTTACTTAAAATTAAATTAAGGTTTAATTTGCTGTCAATTCAAAGGTATTTTAATTTTCATTGGTTAAGGATTCAAATCTGGTATGTTAGAAGGGTTATACATAATTTTTGGGTTTAAATAGGATTTATTACATTTTTTGGAAGGTTTTAAGGCTTAATTAAGGCTTAAACTTAATTACGTTGATTAAGGGACTTAATATTTTCAAAAATCAGTAAAACTTTTTCTATGGGTTGGAAATGCCACTAAGTTCAAGTTTTCAAAGTTTTGGGTTAAAAGAATGTGTATCCTAATTTCTATAATTTCTCTAAGTTTTCTAAACATGTCCTTAATTATTGTCCTTAATTATGTCACTAAGTTTGATGAGTTTGAATCAATGTTTTAACTAACCCTTGACTAAGCATGCAATAAACACATACAATCAAGCAAGTCCTTAAGTCTAGGAGAGCCTAGGCTAAGAGGTGTGTGTTTCCTAAGCATGCAAGAACTAACAAAATTAACTTAATCAAATCTTGATTAGTGAATAGTTAAAGCACAAATATGCACTAATCAATCCCCATAATTTCCATTCAAACATGCTTAATCTACATTTAAAATTTCAAGGGATATCTCCAAGTCAAAGATTTAGATTAATATAAATTTTTTTTAATAGATTTTAAAATAGATTTATATACATATACATACACACACACACACACACACACACACACACACACACACACACACACACACACACACACACACACACACACACACACACACACACACACACACACACACACACACACACACACACACACACACACACACATAGTATTTAATCAAATAATAACTAAATAATAGAGGTATATTCAAATAACTTAAATTAATCAAAATAAATAAAGTTTTAGATATTGAAAATTGTTTAAAGTCAAATTTGTTAATTTTTTGAAATATTTGATGAAATATTCATAGTTTTATGACTTAAAAAAGAATTACTATCAAATTTTTAAAAATTTAAGTTTATTAAATGAATTTTCAGTAATTTAAAATATCTTAATATACATAATAAGAAATATATTTCTAAAGTTTTGAAAATATATCAAAAATTATATATATAGAGGAGCAGTCCAATTCTGAGCTTGTATACTGTCCACGATTAAGTTCCCAGTTGAATCCACGCTCTGACACTCCACGAATCGCCTGGAATAAGGCTTGGATGGACTTGAGATTAAGTTCTCCGGAAGATCGCTAGAAACGGCCTTGACCGCTAGAGTTTGAGTGGCAAGGTAGGTGGAGGACTCAAGGGAACTCAAAGGAACTGAGAGTTCGATTGGAGGAGCTCTAGGTAGGTGAGAGAATGCTAGGATTCAAATGAGAGTGATTTCCTAGGGTTTTCCCTATTCAAAATGACTCTAGATAGAATAGACGGTTAAGATTGACTCACCAGCTCCCCAGATGATGCCACATGTCCAGGGAGTTGTTGGGAGCAGATGGAATCAAAGGACTAAAGGACATCCTATATGGAAAGGATGTTTTGTTTTCTAGTCCACATGAGAGTGAATGAGAGCCATTAGATTCTAATTTAATGGCTGAGATAGGCTCTAAGAAGCTTCTAGAGAATGCTAAATCTGCTGGATTGGTTTAGGGATGGATAAGATTAATTTAAGATGGGTTTTGACCATCTTTGACCACTCCCAAACCTTGATTTGACCATTTGTCCCCCTGCCATGTGGCAGCTGATGTGGCCTGGGGGGAAGTTCAGGAGCTGAAGTGATGGGTTAGAGGGAGTTTAGATGAGTTAGAGTAGCTTAGAATAATGGATTTGGCAACTTAAGAGTTTGTTGACCATATGCTGACTGGTCAACTGACCCTATTGACTGCTGAGGTGGCATGGGGTGAGGTTTGAGTGCTGGTTAGATGAGTTGGAAGGGTTTATATGCTTAAAGATTAGAGTTTGAGTTTATTTGACCAAGTAGAATAGGTTTGACCAGATGTTGACTGGTCAAATGACCATGTTGACTGCTGAGATGGCAGCCAAGTGGCCTCAAAGGTTGATTAGAATAAACCAAAACCAAGGCCAAGTGGAGGGATGGAGACTTGAATTTGATATGGGGTTTTGAATAGATTTAACCCAACCTTAGAGTTGACTTGGTCAACTCTAATTGGATTTGATTGGCCAACATCCTAAAGCATGGTTAGGCCATGTTAGGAATTGATTTTGAGGTTTTGAAATGGACTCAATGGATTAAATGGGCTAAAATAACCCATTAAAGCCTCAAAGGAGTTTTGAGTCAATCTAGGTTGATTGGAAGTTGACCCAAGGGGTGGGTCTGGGCTAGGCAGGTTTGAAATGATGTTTGGGATCTGGTAGAAGTAATTTTAAGGATTAAATAGGTTATCTCGATCAAATCACCTATTTGGACCCTTAAAGGGCTTCTTAGGTCAACCAGGTTGACCCAAGGCTTGGGAATGGCTCCAACAGGTTTGGTTTGATATGTGAAACTTGCTGGAGGTGGTTGTATTCAATTTGGAGTTCGTTTGGTTTGAAATCGCTATTTGAGCCCCATAGGGGTATTTTGGTCATTTTGGGCTCATGCCCACTAGGGGCTGAGATGAGTCTAGAAAAATACAGTTTATTATTCAACATATCAGGATTAATGGTCTGGAGGTGACTAGAAGTTTTGGTGAAGGCTCTAAGGTCAGAATCTTCTAGGTGACAGGTCCAGTTGCATAGGCTGTAAATATTCGAAGGTTTTACATCCTTTGTATTTTGATTTAGTTTCTGGGGTTAGGGACATCAGAATGGGCTCAAATTTGGAGAGTTGCCTCTAGAGACATGTCCTATTAGTATGTAACTAACAGACTCTGAATCAAAGGTCATTTGATTGGTTTTTGAAGTGTTTGAAAATTCACTAGAAAAGGCTTTTAGGACTTGGCCTTTTAGCATTGAATTTGGTTTAGATTTCTAAGATCTGAGTAGATCCTAAGGTGTGGATCTAGGAGAATCCTAGAGTTTAGATTGGTTTGGAGGTTGAATTGATTTGGGGTCAGGATTGGTCCAAGTGACCACATACAAAAATGAGGTCAACAAATGGACCCCCAATATGTGTAATAGAATGAAATTATATTGCACATATTGGCGTTGACCGAGATTAAATATCAAGTCTAGAATTTTGATCCTAAGGAAATAAAAATTTCATCCCTGGGGGATCAAGATTTGGATTTGTACCAGGGTAGTGCCACGGAGGGCGTACTCTACCACTAGTGGATTTAGTCTGAAGGGAAGAAAAGTCTATCCCTAGAGGAAAATAAAGTTTGGGTGATCATATAGGCAGGAAGAGTTCCTAACTATAGAGGATCAGATTGGTGTTTTGATTCTAAAGGAAAGGGAGCCTAATCTTAGAAGATTGAATTTGGATTTGATTCTAAGGGAAGGAAAGACCTAACCCTAGAAGATTGAGTTTGAAATTTTGTACCAGGGTAGTGCCACGAGGGGTGTACTCTACCACTAGTGTATTTAATCCTAAGAGAAGGAGGAAAACTAACCTTGAGGAGAAGATGATTGGATTTGGATTTGATTCTAAGGGAAGAAAAGACCTAACCCTAGAAGATTGAATTTAAAAATTGATTTTAAGGGAAGGAAAGACCTAACCCTAAAGAATTAAGTTTCGATGTTGGTTTTAAGGAAAGAGAAGACCTAACCCTAGAGGATAGAGTTTTGATTTTATACTAGGGTAGTGCCACTAAGGGCGTACTCTACCACTAGTGGATCTAATCGTAAGGGAAAGAGGTAGCCTAACCTTAAGGGAAAAGAAATGACTAAACTATGTGGGGCCCAACGGGCTTAATTCCACCTTTAGTCAGTCGAGATCCTAGGAGATAGGAAGCATAGAGACTCACACCTATTCCTAACGGATCGAATTTGTATTGGGTGTTCAATGACTCATATAGCTAGAAAGCACAGGGACTCACATCTAACTAGGGGAACTAGCCAAGGAGATAATCTTCCCAAATCTCTAAGGATTTGGCAAAAGCTATCTAACCTGAAATTTGATTTTGTATGCTAGGATGGTTCCACGAGGGGCTTGCTCCACCACTAGCAGATCTAATCCTAAGGAAAGGAAGCACGGGGACTCACACCTAACCTTAAAGAAAAGAAAGAGTGTAGCTATAGAATTTGAAAAGAATTGAATGAGAGTAAGTCGAGTTCATTCAAAAATTAAATATTTATTTGATTCAAAGATCGAGCTACATCAAGCATAGTATTTCTTAAGGAAATGCCCATTTACAGGAAGCATTGGATGATTTCCCTTACAATCCTCTAGCTGATATGAGCCTCCTTTGTAGACTTTTTCCACTACGAAGGGTCCTTCCCAAGTTGGTTCAAACTTTCCACCGAGTTTTTGGTGTGCTAAGATAGGCCTCCGAAGAATAAAGACCAAGTCGCCTACTCGGAAGGTTCTAGGTCGCACTAACTTATCGTGAGCTTGAATCATTCGGGCTTTGTATAACTCTAGATTTTGTTGAGCTTGAAGGCGACATCCATCGAGGATTTCGAGTTCTTCCAAACGGAGTTGTGCATTTTGTTGAGTTATAATCTGGTTCTGAATTGCAATTATGAGTGAAGGGATTTGAACTTTGAGAGGGAGTACGACCTCAGATCCATACACTAGTGCAAACAGTGTGGATTGGGTCGGGGTTCGATAAGTGGTCCGGTAGGCCCACAAAGCTTCCACCAACCTTAAATCCCACTGACGTTTATTGTCATCGAGGGTCTTTTTGATGATTTGAACCAAAGTTTTATTGAAGGCCTCAGCCAATCCATTAGCCCGTGGGTAATAGATTGTTGAGTATCTCCAATCGATACCATGGCGATTTGCAAAATTATTGATCTTTGTAGACTTGAAAGCGGACCCATTATCGGATATGATTCTGCGTGGCACGCCGAATCTATATACGATATGGTCACGGAAGAATTTTATTACATGGTGTGATGTTACATTTCTTAGTGGGACTACTTCTGCCCACTTTGAAAAGTAATCAGTCGCTGCTAAAATGAAGCGATGACCCTTTGAAGAGGGAGGGTCAATTGGCCCAATGATATCCGTGCCCCAACTTTTGTAGGGCCATGAGACTATCGTGGGATGCAACACGTTAGACAGATGATGTAAAACCACACCATGTACTTGGCACTGTGACAACACTTTGCAATTTTCATGCAATCGTCAATCATCGTAGGCTAGTAGTATCCAAGTCTTTTCATCTTCATTTTCATCTTAGGACCCGATTGATGAGCACTGCACAATCCAGCGTTGACTTCATTAGCAATCTTCAGGGCCTCACATTTGTCTAAACAATGGAGCCACATCTGATCGAACGATCGTCGGTACAACGTATTGTTGACTAGTGCGTAAGATAGGGCACGTTTCTTGATTTGATGGGCAAGTGATATCTCATGAGGGAGCTTTCCTTCTTGAAGGTATTCAATTATTGGTTGTCTTCAATCTCCTTCTTCATCGACTATTGAAGAGGTAGAAAGGACCTGGAAAACTTGTTTGTTGATGTACTCCAAATTTATGGGAGACAGGACTTAACGACCCTGCACCTCTATAGGGATGGAGTCTTCTTCTGGGCAGGTAAATTCCTTTGCAAGCTTTGCGAGGGCATCCCTCGAAGAATTTCTTTCACGGGGAATCCTATACATAGTTACAATTGGAATTTTCTTGAGCAAGTGACTGGTGTACTGGTGGTATTTCAAGAGTTTAGGATTCAAAACCTTATAGGTTCCTGCAATCTGGTTGATCACTAGTTAGGAATCACCAAAGATTTTAATCTCTTTAATCTCCATTAAAATTGCAAGTTCCAGGCCAATTATCAGAGCTTCATACTCGGCCTCGTTGTTCGTACAAGGTTTTGATAAATGGTAGGAAAAGTGCATCATTCCCTTATCTGGTGTTATGAATACCAGGCCAACTCCAGCTTTCTCGGGAATAGTAGATTAAGGTGCTTTACCCCGTTCAGAGGACGCAGCACCATCAAAATACATTTTCCAGGTTTGAGAATTAGATTCCTTGAAACTCATAATTTATTCGTCGGGTAAATCATCATTTAGAGAAGATTTGCCGGCAACGGGTGTGCCGTAAGGAAGTCGGCGACGGCCTTCCCTTTCACAGCATGCAGGGGAATGAAAGTGATTTGAAATTGGAGCAATATCATAGACCAACGAGCCAAACGTCCTGACAATGTATGCCGGGTAATAAGGTATTGCAAGAGGTTAAAACTGAAAATTAAGTTGACTTGATGAGAAAGCATGTAATGCCTTAGTTTTTGTGCTGCAAAAACTAGGCAAGCCAATATTTCTCAATCGTTGGATATCGAATTTCCATTGGTAGAAGTCTTCGACTTAGGTAATAAAGAGCATTCTCTTTCCAGTCATCATTGACTTGAGCAAGGAGGGCCCCGAGAGACTCGTCAAGGGCCGCAGTGTAAAGGATTAAAGGTCTCCCCGGAATGGGGGCTGCCAAGACTGGTGGATTTGTCAGGTATTGTTTGATATTTTCAAATACGGATTCACATTTTTTGTCCCAAATGAATTTGGCGTCCTTCTTAGCGAGGACCAAGAATGGCTGACATCTCCCGGAAAGATTTGAAATGAATCTTCTTATATACGCCAATCTACCTTGAAGAGACCTTAGTTGAGTAAGGCTCCTAGGAGGCAGCATATTTAAGATAGCTTTGATTTTGGCATGATCAATTTCAATTCCACGGTGCCTTACTACGAAACCTAGAAATTTCCCTGGCGTTACACTGAAGGCGCACTTCAAGGGATTCATCTTAAAGTCATAGCGGCACAACTGCTCGAAGATGATTCTTAAGTCATAAAGATGAGCCTCTTTAACTTTACTCTTGACAACAAAATCGTCGATGTAGCACTCGACTTGATTGTGGATTAAGTCATCAAAGATTCGAGTCATAGCCCGCTGGTAGGTTGCACCGGCATTTTTAAGGTCAAATGAAATCACTTTATAACAAAAGATCCCTATAGGACTTCTGAATGTAGTGTTTCTCTCATCTTCTAGGGCCATCTTGATTTGATTATAACTAGACGAGCCATCCATAAAGGAGAAAATGACGTGCGAAGAGGCAATGTCCACCATAAGTTCTGGAATTGGCAAAGGAAATTTATCCTTAGGACATGCCTTATTCAGGTCTCTATAGTAAACACAGACCTGAATTTGACCATTTTTCTTTCGAACTGGCACGACGCTGGCTACCCAAGAAGGATATTGCTCCTCCCGAATAAATCCAGTCTCGACCAATTTCTTAACTTCAGAAATGACTTATTGTTCGATCTCTAGATGCATGCGTCGTGGAGCTTGTTCGACAGGAATGGCATCGTGCCGGATTCCAAGTTTATGAACTACTATATCGGCGGACAAGCCCTGCATTTCATCGTATGTCCAAGAAAAATAGTCCTTAAACTCGGATAGAAATTGAATTAGATCCTTAGACTCGTCCTCATTCAACAAAGAACTTATGAAAGTGGGGCGAGGGTCATCCAATGTTCCAAGGTTAATTTCATTAAGTTCATCAACTGTTGATTTAATTTCTTCTTCAAATTCAGGGGGTGCATCCCGAATTTGAACTTCATCTGAATCATCTAAGGTCTCCAAACAAAGTTTGTCGAGCGAATCAATGACTTCAGAAGGGACACTTTCAGATTCAGGATGACTGGTTATCATCAAGCAATATTCATCATCGTCAAACGAACTAACGGTACCAAAGCCGATCCCACTTATCCAATTTTTATTAAATTTTGAATTCCAAATATTTTAGTGGTATCGCGCCTGTCCTTTAGTCCATCGACTCGGAGAGAAACCTTTAGAGATAAGAGCTTTAATACCAACAGGAAAGAAGTCAAAAGGTAATTCCATTAATTCGTTTAAATCTGCCTCTTCTAGGATTACATCACCTTCGTTCCTTGAAGAGGAGGTGCCAGGGAAGAACCTCTGGACTTTTCTTACTTCTCCATCTAAATTAGGGACGTCCTTAGTTACTAACCCTGAGACTCTGTCAACAGACAGTGGGGTTAAGGCTAAGGATTTAATTGTCCTATTAAGCTTTTCATACATACTCAATTCAGGCTCATCATTTTGAGGTTTAGAATCGTTACCCTTCTGGTCACTATCTGAATCTAAAGTGAGATCAAACTTTGGAGGAAGATTGGATTTTTTATACTCAAAAGCAATTCTGGCACCCCTTTTCTTTGGTTCTTCATCAGAACTTGTTTCAAGTTCGATGTACATTGGGGGATTTCTTTTTTCAACTGAAGGGCGGCCTCGGCCGCGTGCTCTTTGGGCCATCCTTCCACCTCTTTGAGGTGGATTGATTGGAGGCCTTAAAACAACGCGCTCGACATCGTCTTCACTACTAGAATCGTCTCTTTTTATATTCTTGACTTTTTCTTTTGCTTTTGAGCTTTGACTTTCTATTTTTTCCTCCTTATCGTTGATCTCTACCTTAGATTTGGTAGTGGACCCTTAGAGAACATAGTATGCTGCATCCTCATAGATCCCGACCTCGTGAATTGAGAATGGTTGCAGATCACCTTTGATTTCAAACTCAATGCCATTTTGTTGGTACTTAATGCATTGAAGTTGGGTGGAAGGAACCATTCTATACTCATGGATCCAGGGCCTACCTAGGAGTGCATTAAAGGACGTAGCCGAATCGATTATATGAAATTTCGCTTCAATTTTTAACTCTCCTATCTCTAGAAGAAGTGCGATTGAACCTAAAGCCTTCTCGCCCTTTTTGTTGAACCCACGAAGCACCAACCTGTCGGTTGAGAGCTTGCTAGTATCAACTCTAAGGTACGTGAGAGTCTTTATGTTCATCATGTTGACCGATGCACCCGGATCAACCAGAACTCTTGATAGCTTGAAATTGCCCACATTTACGATAATGTAAAGTGGGCGATTGTGGTCGGCAGTTCCTAGGAGTAGATCTTCATCGGAGAAGGTAACTCCCGAGATTTCCTTGAAGTGCAAAGCTTCTTCCTCGGAAGTTGAAGCGAGTTGAGCTAAGCAAATCTCGGGGTCGAGAAGTGCTTTAATTAAAGTCTCCCGCATCTCTTTTGAAAGGACAAGGGCATCGTAAATGCTCAAATTAGCAGGCAACTTCCTAAGGTGAGCTAAGACGTTGTAATCGACGCTTGGAACATTAATATCAAAACCCGGTGGTTTCGAAGGAGAGTTTGATTGTTGAGTAGGGATTTGAATCGGATCAGTGGAAACAACTTGTTTTCCCTTTTTTTGAGGGGGAAGCCTATGGGGTAAAACCTTGCCACCACGCAGTTGCACTTGCACGATTTCATCAGAAGGATAAGCTACGGGGAGGTCTACGCTCTCCTTAGGAGATTGATTATCATTTTCTGAATGAGAATTTGAATCCGAGAAATCTATCATGATGGGACTCCCTTGAAAGTTGATTTCAGGGGTATCACCATCTGATACGACATCAGATTCGTTTTCCCCTTGAGGGGTCAAATCTGGAGAGCTGAGTTTTTGAACTTCTTGATTGATCTCAGCTGGTTCTAGATTATTTTCAATAGAAGAGTCATTTGAAATTACATTCTCAACATTAATCATCAAAATATTTGCAGAAGGATCTTTCTTTTTATTTAATTTTTGACCCTTTGCCTTTGACGGGGCAAAGTAAAAGTCAGATAACTTTAATGGGGCTAGTGGTTTTGAGCCACCATCCACCACTTGTACAGATCTCTCATCAACAAATTTTCTCTCTATAAAAGGTTCACTCTTTTCATTTTTATTTAATACAGTAGTTACTACAACTACTGGAGAGGAAATAGTCCTAACATCCTCCTACGATGCCTCCAGGTTAACCTCCCAGATCGGGCCCCGGGCTCTCGTTAGTAACTGTTGAGAACAAAAAGATTGGTTAATCAACTTTTTAAATGTCTGGATAGTGCTATATCCCAACCATCTTTAAGGGACAAAGAACAATTAGAGTTTTTACCTGAAATGGATTTGACAGACCCCTGATTCGGATCGACCAGGTACTCCTTTGGAATTATGATGTTACCTTGATGGAAGTTCCTTTCACGTCAGTCCATAAAAACAAAGCAGTCCTCGATTGTATGGCCCAACATGCGGTGCTAAACTCAAAAATTGGGGTGATTCCCATTATTTGCCTCCTCCAGCTTCTTGGCCTCTGGCAATCAAAAGTCTGGCTTCTTTTTGAGATTCTTGAAAATTTTTCTTACCGATTCTCTTTTAAAGGGATAAGGGTGAGCCAATCTCTCTTTAATAAACATCGGGTAAGGTCCTCTAGTGGGTTGAGAAGTTACCTGAAACGGTTGAGATTTCTGAATTTGTTGATCTTGAGGATTGTTTGCTTGACTATTACGTGGTTTCTTTCCTTTGTCAACCGCTAAAACCGTTGCTGTTCTCTTTTCAAAGGACTTCAACGGTTTGCTAGCTTTCTTATCTTCAGCAGAATCCTTCAGGAATGACATTTTGGAAGCCTCTTCCTATAGATTACCAGCTTTGTTAAGAAGTTTTTTAAAGGTTTTGATTGTAAACCCCTTTAACAAGAAAGCAATAGGCTCGTGGATATTCTTTAAAAGAATCTCCACTGCATGTTGTTCTTGTTATTGGGGTTCACATTTCATCGAGAGATTTCGCCATCTCAAGATGTAGTCAACCAAAGACTTGCCCGATTTTTTGCTTTTCGATGACCAGATCGCCAACGGTTACACATTGTTGAGCTCCTGAGAATCTTTTTAAGAAGAGACCCTCGAGCTCTATAAAATTTTTTATGGAACCATTTGGCAAATCTGTGTACCACTCAAAAGCGATACCAGAAAGACTACTCACAAAATGGCAAAAAAGTAGAGCATCCGACCCTCCTGCATTGCAACAGCTTGCTCGGAAATGGGTCAGATGTTGTCTTGGGTTTTCTAATCCACTAAAGACTTTGAAAGAAGGTGGCACAAAGACCTTGGGATAAGGAACCAAATCATATTCCTCGGGGTAGGGTCTACCCTTTGGAATAAATACAGCTCCTTGGGAATGAGCTAGGGCCTCCCTTACCTAGGTTTCAATCATCTGGCGTATATCTTTTTCTGGTGGAGACACTGGAGAAGTAACTTCTGGAAATTTTGGATTTGAATCAGCCTTCCTGCTGTGCTCGCTCGCTGTGTGTACCGTAGGCTGCAACTGCTCAGGTCTAGACTGCTGTGACTAAAAGAGCTGACTCTACATCTGTTCAACTTTTATCATCATCTCCTCAACCTTTCTTTCCAAACTTTTGATGTATTCATCTTTTTCCTTTAATCTGATAGAACTATCTGAATTTGAATCAACTGCTACTGATTCTTCCTCCTTACCAGAGCGGTGTTTAGAAGGCTCGACATCTTTAGTTGATGCCCGAGTTTCAACTATATGAACATCTGCTACTGGATCTTCCTCAACTAACAATTCATCTTCATCCGGATTGAATTCTTCAACAGCCTTCTTCTTAAGAATATCTCTAATTTCTTGCACTACTTGCTCAACCGGTCTCCCATCTATTTCTTCAGTATAGATTGGTAAGTATCCTTCATATTCTATCACTTGATCGAACTCTTTCACATCTAATTTAGCGAAGAAGTCATTAATCTTACTATCTTCTTCAGTGAATTCTTCACTAACCAATTGATCTAACATATCCTCATCAAGATTTTGAATCGTCTCCTCCCCTCCGACTGTCCCGGGTTTGGTAGTCGCAAGGGTGACATCCTTAGTAGGGTGAGGGACATCGATCTTAATTGGTGATGGAGGGGCTCGAAGAGCGAGGGCTCCAACATCAATACGGATAGAATCCTCACATCCCTAAACTGGGAGTCAGGGGAGTTCAACTGGCGTCTGAGTTTGAGGTTCTCTGATTTGAATTCTAATAGATTTACTGAACTTCCTTCGTATGCATGATTCATCTGGGGACATGGGCCTCTTTCCCTTAACATCCACTGGTTTCAACTCCTTCAGAACTTCTTTAGATTTTGCTACCACTTGGGCCAGCTTGGATAATTTTGAAGAAGGGGCCGGTGGTCTACCACTAAGAGGGCGACTCTGGCCAGACCCAGTTAACACTATCTCCTCCGTCTTTGCAAACGGAAGGCGAGGCACCCAATGATATCCACCTACTAAGACTGATGTTGCAGGTTGTTTGACAAATTTCTTATTTTTCCTTACTAGCTGAGGAGTCAGGTTCTTCGCTTCAGATTTTTCTTCTTACAACACCTCTTTCTCAAGCTTGTGTGATATCACCCCTTTCAAATGTTTCATAGATTGTTCCTTAGTTTGTCCTACTTGAGCAGCACAAGTATGGATGATATTCCTGAGCATTCTAGCTTTTAGAGTC
Source organism: Dendrobium catenatum (assembly GCF_001605985.2). Lineage (NCBI taxonomy): Eukaryota > Viridiplantae > Streptophyta > Magnoliopsida > Asparagales > Orchidaceae > Dendrobium > Dendrobium catenatum. The sequence goes on from NW_021318780.1 coordinate 210,314, forward strand.
TACTTCTCCTGTGGGGTTCTCTTAACAGAATAGTCTACTGGGCTAGGTAGAGTGCTAGCTATCCGAGTAACTCTCTCCTCCCCTGCAGAAGCTGCGAGGGGGTGAAAACGACTCCCTTTAAGGAGTGGAGAAGAGGCAGGGATTGGTAGCTCCTCAGCAGCCTCAAGTTTGACTTTTCCCAAGGCCTTTAGCTCGGCCACCTTCTTAGTCTTTGTAATTTTCTTCCTCAACCTCCCGAGGTAGTTCTTTTTGGCATTCTATCTACCATAAAGGGTTTCAGAACTAGAAGATCCTTTCTCAAATACCAACTTGCCCTCAGCGGCAACTTCCAATTTTTTTGCATCCTCAAGGAATTCTTTGGGTGCGGAAGCGAGATTTAGTGCGGACTAGAGACTAGGAGGGGCATCGTTTCCAGCTCCTTTGGCTAACTGAACTAGGGGGGCATCCTTCTCACCCTCGACAGCAAGGTCTACCAAAGTATTTCCATCCATCACCAGTCTAAGGGACTTAAACCCTATTTTGAATTGAATTGAATTTTCATAAATCAGCTCTTCGATCATTAAGTCACGGTCCATCGAAAACAACAATTTGCCAGCCATAACAGGTGATTTGATTATCTAAGATTTTAAAGGAGAAGATTTGAATTAGAAACTTGAATTTGAAAATAAATTTATATTTTATCATATATATCGAGTTATAAGAGCTATAACCCGGTATAAAATGATAAAATATGGATATTTACTTTGATTGAAAAAAAGTTTGAATTCTCGTTGTATATATTTAACTACAAGAAGATGTTGTAGAAAAGTATATAACAACGATAGTCTGAATTTGATTTGGATGAATTCAAGAGAGAAGATTAAAGAATTTTCTTTTGATTTTGGAACCCAGATCTAATTGAATTTGCCTTTGACAAGGTGGTTTGCCAAATTAAAGGAGAATTGAAGAAGTTTGACTTAACTCTCTTGTCCTACTAATTGACTTAGTGGAAAGATGTCCAAGACCAAACGAATTTTGAAAGAAAACTTAATTTTTTGTTGCATGCTTTCAATTACAACAAGGTATTGTAGAAGACACATGACAACAATTATTAATATTAATTTGGGTGTTTCTCCTTCACTTTTTGAGACACAAAATGTCGAGTTTTATTTTTGACATAATGGTCCTCAAAAATAAATGGAGAGTATGAAAAATTCAGGTTTAAATCTTTTCTCAACATTGATTTGCTTAATGTGAAAGATCAAAACCTAGATTGGATTGAAGATTTGGAATTTGAGAGGGGTTTGGAAAATTTGAAAATCCGGCAGCATCTCCCCTTATTTTTGGAACTCAATGTGTTGAATTTTCATTCAACAAAAGGTTCGCAAACTAATATGGGGAAATTACTAAGAAAGCTCAACTCTTTTAACCTTAAGAATAATCAAAGGATAAAATGTTAAAGGCAACCTATACCGGATATGTAGAGAGAGTTGCTATTTGCATGTTTTACATTCTTGCAACTTATATTATTTTGATGATTTCAAATATTATTATTTTTATATATCTCCTAACACTTTTTGGAAGTTTTATTTTTGTTCAAGTGTGTACTAGCATTTCAGGAAATTCAGCTCCAAGCGATGAAGACTTCAAACTATTCATTTGTAAATCATAAGTTTTTAAATGAAAGGAAGTGATTGTAATTGAGTGAAAAATCATAACACACACTCTTAGGGGACAATTTTTGTGAACTGATCGTACGGGACGAACCTTGTTCGTACGGGACTATCATGTCAATTAACCCCTCAGAAGAGCAATGGATTGAACATGCGAGGAGAAAATTTTCTAAATCCTAATCGTCCAGGACGAATTTAATATTCATCCCGGGACGAACTTCTCGGGATTCTCACTTGCACTATTCATCCAGACAAAAAATAAGGTTCGTACCAGGACGAAAGTCTCTGTATGAGATTGTACAAGACGAATTTAATTTTCATCCCTAGACGAAGCTCTCTATATGAGATCGTACAGGACAAATTTAATTTTTGTCCCTAGACGAAGCTCTCTGTATGAGATCATACAGGACAAAATTAATTTTTGTCTCTGGACGAAACGCTCTGTAAAAAATCATCCCAGGACGAAACCTGTTCGTCCCAGGACGAACTGAACCGACTTACGTCAGTTGGTTACGTCCTGTATAATTTTGGGAACCGACCTATGTAATAACCGTTTCGTACCGGACGAATATAGTTCGTATGGGACGATGATCATGTACGAACATAGTTCGTACCAATATACATTAGGATCGTTTCCGACACTTTAAGTTAAATCGTCCAGGATGATCCACGATCGTACGGGACGATCCACTGCGTACAAAATTGAAAACTTGTAGTTTTTTGGGCAGTTTTTCTTGTCTTTTATATATATACTTCAAATTATACTGCCACCAAATCTTTTTGCCAATTGATCTTCATTCCTATTGAAAGATAAGTCAAGGAGAGAGTGTGAGAGAGCATTCAAAGGAGGATTCCTACCACTGGAGCGTGAGGGCTTCACTTGGTGTTCAAAGGTAAGAATCTCTACTTGTGATTTGGGATTACTTCACTCTTTTCTTTCTTCCTTCTAGATTTCTTGTGAGAAGATCTGTCAAGGAGATCGGGTTCTCTGCCCACACTAGGAGAGTATAAAAAGATGAAGGGTTCTCTGCCCACACTAGGAGAGTATGAAAAGACGAAGGGTTCTCTGCCCACACTAGGAGAGTGTGAAAGGATGAAGGGTTCTCTGCCCTCACTATGAGAGTGTAAAAAGACGATGGTTCTCTGCCAACACTAGGAAAAGTATAAAAGGACGACGATTCTCTGCCAACACTAGGGAAAATATAAAAGGACGACAGTTCTCTGCCGCACCGGGTAGTAGTGAAAAGAGTGGTTGTAAAGGCTTCTCCGCTTTGATGTGGGTGCAAAGGAGAGACACTATTAGTATTAGTGCAATACTGAGAGGGTGCCTCTGGGAAGTGGATGTTGGTCTGGTTTAGACCAAACCACTACAAATTGTGTGTCCTTTTATTTTACCGCTTTTTATTTTCCGCATTTAATTTAGTATTTTAAAATTGTAAAAATTTTTAAAAACCAATTCCCCCCCCCCCCCTCTTGGTAGCATTGTGACATTAACTTAGGTCTAATAACCTATTTACTAGACTCAACAAGTGGTATTGAAATTCATTTAGTACTTTTAATCTCTATTGTGCCTAAACTAAAATTGTAATTAGAAATTAATTTCATTAGAAAATCTAGTTTATCTAAATTTAATTTTTTGCCTATAACTTGTTTTAGTTAGAATTTTTTTTTTAATTTCATGTCTTTCATTTTAGACTACAAAATATTAATTATTATTATTGTATCTTAGATGTCTATCTTATTTTGTATTTCATTTTTCAATTAATATTTATGCACTTAGAAAAATTTGAGATTCTAGATTATTGTCTTTGGAAAGAATTCAATTACTCTTGAAAATTGTACAAATGTACAAAATCAAAAGGAATGTGCAACAAAGTTGCAAATGTGAAAAAGAGGCACAAAATAAGCCCAATAAAGAAAGATGCACAAAAATGTGCTACCTATATGAAAAAGATGCACAAAAATGTGCCACCTATATGAAAAAGATGCGCAAAGCGCCACTTGTGGTGATTTTTTTCTTTCCAGATTCTTTTTAGTCTATTAATTCAAGTAGATCTAATGTTCATTTATATTTCAATTGATTTTTGGAATATGCAATTTTTTACTCATCTTTATTACAATGATTTTTCATATCATAAATGTCTAAATTGAATCATGTTTTTCATAAATTCTTACTTATTACAATGTTATATCAATTTTTTAAATTCTATGAAATTCTATGATTTGACTAATGTTCTTAATTCTTAGTTGCATTCTTATGTCAATCACTTTTTTAGATTAAATTTACATATGAATTTTTCATAAGATTTTCTACAATACTAGTCTATTTTTTCTTCACTTTTTGTTGTTGTCAAAAAGGGGGAGAGATTATTGTTTGTATTGTTTAGGGGGAGAATTTTTTTTAAAATTTTGTGTGTGTCTTGTAATGTTTTTTGTGTATTGTTTTTGTGTATGTGTGTATGTAAAATTTTAAAACAAAAATTCTTTTTTTAAAATGCCTCCTTATTTTAATGTATTCATCTATTCAGGGGGAGTTTAGGAGATTTTAAAATGGTTTGAAATTTTACTAACAATAATTGTTTTGCCATCATCAAAAAGGGGGAGATTGTTAGGAAAGTTGCTATTTGCATGTTTTACATTCTTGCAACTTGTATTATTTTGATGATTCCAAATATTATTGTTTTATGTGTAGTTATCTCCTAACACTTTTTGGAAGATTTGTTTTTGCTCTTGTGTGTACTAATATTTCAGGAAAATCAAACTCCAGACTACGAAGACTTCAAATCAAATTCAGCATGAGATACTTTGTGAAATTGAAGCTTGTACTTTTTATTTGAATTAAATTTGAGATGGAGTGATTGTAATTGAGTGAATAAATTTACACAAACTTAAAGGAGATCTTGAAAAAGTTTTTGTATTGATCGTACGGGACGAACATTGTTCGTACGGGACGATCAGATCAGTTATCTCCTTGTAAGAGCAATGGAACGGACAAGAACTGAACTGGAAATATTTTCTAAGTCCTAATCGTCCAGACGAAATCATTTTCGTCCCAAGACGAGTTTCTTTCTGCAAAAATTTCGTCCAGACGAAGTACAGTTCGTCCAGGACGATGGGAACCGACTATGGCAGTTTCTGGCAGTTTTCGGAACCGACTTTTGATATAACTGTTCGTCCAGACGAAATATTTTCGTCCCGGGACGAACCAATTTCGTCCAGGACGAAATTGGTTCGTACAGATGAACAAAATTTCGTACGGGACGATCCAGTGCGCAGAAAAACTTGTTTTGGGCAGTTTTTTGGACGTTTTTTCTTCTCCTTTCTATATAAGGAGTCCTAGAAACTATTACAAATGCCTTTGGAGTTGTTTTCTCTTGAGAGGGATCATTGAGAGGGAGAAGATCCTTGGAGGGGATTTCAAGGGAGTGTGGAGGGGATATTCACACGGTTGCTCCGGCGAAGGCTCTCAAGTGAAGTTCAACAACATCGGTCCGGTTCTCTGCCGACACTTGGAGAAGTGTAAAAGGACGACAAAGTGTATCTTTAACAGTCATTGTGTCTTCATTCTTGTGGAGAAAACTTGAAGAGAGAACTTGAAAGGGAGAGAGGAAAGGGTGGAGTTTGAGAGGGAGAAGATCCTTGAAGGGGATTTCAAGGGAGTGTGAAGGGGATATTCACACAGTTGCTCCGGCGAACTTGCACCTCATTATCATCGGATTCAAGGGTCGTCTTGAGGGAAGTTTTGGCAAGAAGAAGATCTCTTTGGTGTTAAAGAACCCGGCTACTCCGCCGCACTGGGGAAGGTGAAAGTGATTTTGTACAGGCTTCTCCGCCTTGCTGTGGGAGCAAAAGGAGAGTCACTTTGTGGTATTAGTGAAATACTCAGAGGGTGCCTCTGGGGAGTGGATGTAGGTCAAGGTTTGACCGAACCACTATAAATCTGGTGTGTTCTTTCTTATTTTTTTATTCCGCATTTAATTTCATTGCAAGTTGTTTACTCTGGTTGAAAAGTTTATTTTAAACTTTAATTTTAACTTGCATCAATAATTCAAAAGGTTTTCTAAAATTCCAAGAGTTGAAGTTACATTTTTTAAATTGCCAATTCACCCCCCCTCTTGGTTAGCCTTGGGACATTCACTTAGGCTTAACAACCTAATTACTAGATTCAACAAGTAATAGCTCAAGAGTTGAAGTAAGTGAAGATATAACCTTAATGACCCAACAATTTGAAAGCTTCCTGAAGTGAAATAAAAAAATGCTAACATAAAAGAAATAAAGGTAAACCCATACACTATTTAATTTGAATGTAGGAAACCCAGATAGTTAAGATCTAAATGCCCCAATCTTAAGATCAACCATACGAAGGAAAAGGGTAATAAAAATCCAAATGCAAAAAGTGGAAAATAAAGAATGAAAAAATCTTTTTGGGCAGACTTTACCTCAGACTCATCATAATAAGAATAGGATGAGTAGGACATAACAAATTTATTCCTAACGGCTAAAGACAACTATGATCAATAAGTGATATATGAGCTAACTTATGATGAGTCATTTTCAATTTCAGAGAAAATTCATGACTAATATAGAAAATAAAAGCATACATATTTGAAAATAGAATTTTCTAATTCAAAAAATGAGCAAGACGTTATAGTTAAATAGTATTCTAATCAGAAGAACAATTTTTGTCATAAAGACTAAAGTGAATCATGCAGACTGAGTAGGAGTTCTATATGTGGTTTAATAAACCCAAAAAACCTTATCATAACATTTTATTCCATTGAAACTTATTATCATATTTTTTTATTTGAATTTGTGCCAAAGTTTTATTAAAAGCCTCAACCAATCCATTGTTTGGGAGTAATAGATGCTTGAATACCTCCATTCAATGTTGTGATGTTCTGCAAAATTATTTATTTTGGTTCTTCTAAAAGATGGACCATAACTAGATGTGATTCAATAAGAAACTTCAAATTGATATAGAGTATTTTCTTTAAAGAAATTTAAAACATGATTTGTTTTAACTTCTCTCAATAAAAGTGCTTAAGTCCATTTTAAAAAAGTAATATATTTATGCTAAAATGAATCAATAACCTTTAGAAGATGGTGGGTCAATCAAAATAATAAAATGTGTGCCCTAAATTTCGAAAGAACATGATGTAATTGTTGGGTATATAACATTCAACGACTGATGCAAAACTATACTATGTACATGACATTAGTTATAACGACATGCAAAATTCATACAATCATCTATCATCGAATGCCACTCATATCCCATATGTTTAATCTTTAATTTCATTTTAGGGCTGATGTACTTAGTGCTACACAATCCATTATGCACTTCTTCAATAATCTTCTACACTTCAAATTTATTAAGATAATGTAACAACATATGATTAAAAGAGTTTTGATATATTTTCCATTGATGCATAAGAATGTTTTCTTCTTTTAATCTAATCAACAACTATTTCATCTTGAGGGAGTTTACTTTCTTGCAAGTAGTCGATGAAGGGTTGCTGCTAATATACCACTCCATTATCTACAACAAGAACAATCTTGCCCTCTATAGGAAATTATATCTCTCTCTCTCTCGCTCTCTCTCTCTCTCTCTCTCTCTCTCTCTCTAAAGGTCCCACACATATAGAGATCGAGAATCTATTTATAGATTTTTGTGAGTGACACGCTCTGTAAGTATAGAGAAGATCCATGGCATGTTTAGAGTACTCCATTGGATGGCCTGTACTAATCCCTTGATCATGGAACATTTTTTAAGCATTTAATTATCTTAATAATGTTATAATTAAGTAATATTGAGCTCATTGGATTCACCTTGTTGAGCATCTTAATTCAATTATAAGTATATATGCCATATTTAGAGATCATTTGGTCATCCAATTAATGCTTTAAACCTTTCAAATATGATTTAGTTCCATGATATATAGCCATTTGGACTCAGATTGAACCAATTTTGATATCGTTGGGTTCCTCTCCTCGAGATGTTCAATTTGACTATAAGTTTGGTGAAATTAGAGCTCAGATGGTCCCAAATTTAATTTTGTAAGTTGCCAACTCATATATGCCTTGAGATTCGTGTCTGATCATGATGATTTTTTATAACATATCAATTATTAAGCCTTGAAATATAATTATAATTTAGGCTTTGTTTGTGATAGCTTTCTTATTGCTTTCTAGCATAAAAATTTTTAATTAAATTTTTTTTTTTCGTACTAAAAAATACTTTAAAAAGTAATTAGAATGGCGTATAGATCAAAATTTAACACCTTTAAACTTAAAATAGTTGTTCGTGTTGAGATAGTTGCTACTTAGATCTTGCATGTTTGATATTCTTGTAACTTGTATGTTTTTTTATGATTTTAAATATTATTGCTTTGATTATTATTTCTCCTAACATATTTTGGAAGAATTGTTTTGCTCTTATGTATACTAACATTTCTGGAAAATCATACTCCGGATTGTTAAAGATTTCAAATCAAGATCTGTAATTGAAGTCTATATTTTCCATTTTATTGAGTTTGAGAGAGTGATTATAATTGAGTAACTGAACACACACACACCAGGGAAGAGTTTAAAATTCATATTTTTTAAACTGATCGTCCTGTATGATATTCATTCGTATGGGAGGATCTGGTCAGTTATTTTCCTAGACGAGCAGTCAATTGAACATAAACAAAAATATTTTTTCTAAGTATGGATCATACGGCACGATCCCAGTTCTTACATGCTTTCACGAGTTCGAATGTCTTGGGTTCATTCTCACTAAAAAATATTTTTTCTAAGTATAGATCGTACGGGACGATCTCAGTTTGTACATGCTTTCACGAGTACGAACGTCTCGAGTCTGTTCTCACTCAAAAATATTTTTTCTAAGTATGGATCGTACGAGACGATCCCAGTTTGTACATGATTTCACGAGTCTGAAGTCTCGGGTCTGTTCTCACTCAAAAATATTTTTTTTTAAGTATGGATCGTACTGTACAAACCCAGTTCATACATGCCTTCCAAAGTATGAAAATGTGAGGTCCCATTTCATCTCGATGTTTCATTTAGATGAAATTTGAAAATTTTCATATTGTTCATCCCGGGCAAACTTGGTTTGTACCGATGATGATCGGGTTTGAAATAATTTTATACCGATTCATAACAGGTTTGTACACAACAATATTTGAACTATTCGTACGTACGAAATTCGATCATACTGTATGATCGTGTACGCTTAAAATTTGATTTTTTTAGTTTTTTAGACAATTTCTCATGTCTTTGTTATAAAAGGTCCACTAAAACTAATATGAAAAAGTCTTATCTTCATGATTTTTTAAGGGCAATTGAAGGAGAGAGTGTTTGAGAGAGATTTCTTACAAGTGGAGTGTGAAGGGTTCATAAGGTTACTCAAAGGTAAGGGTCTCTTTGTAATTATGGTTATCACTCTTCTTATTGTCTTTCTAGATTGCTCGTGAAAAGATCTTTGTAGAAGATTCGATTATTTTTCCGGCATTTAGAGAGCGTGAAAAGATGACAGTTCTCTACCGACACTTAGAGAGTGTAAAAGGATGACGATTCTCTGCCGACACTTGGAGAGTGTGAACAGCCGGTAGTTCTCTGCCGACACTTGGAGAGTGTGAACAGCCGGTAGTTCTCTGCCGACACTTGGAGAGTGTGAAAGGACAACGGTTCTCTATCGCACTGGGGATTGGTGGAAGAGAGTTTTGTAAAGCTTCTCTGCCTTACTGTAGAGAAAAAGGAGAGTCACTTTGGTAATAGTGCAATACCTGTAGAGGGAGTCTTCAGGGAGTGGATGTAGGTCGTGTTTGATCGAACCACTATAAATCTTTGTGTCATTTAAATTTCTGCATTTTTTACTACAAATTTTTATTATGTGGTTGAAAAGTTATTTTTAAACTTTAATTAACTTGCTATGAATCTTAAATGATTTTTAATTTTAAAATCCAAGAGTAATTTTTAAAATTACCAATTCACTCCCCTCTTGGTTAGCCTTGGAACACTAGCTTAGGTTTAACAACCTAATCAAGATTCAACAGTTCATGGATGAGTCTTGTTGTGGACTAAAATATACACGACGATAGAGTTAGAAAGTTTCCATCTCAATATTGTACGAATATCCAGTGCACAAGACGGAGAGAAATAAAAACACGAGGATTTTTATATGGAAAACCCTAGAAATGGAAAAAACCATAGGGTCACACCCAGTTGAAAGAATTCTATAAGTATTTGCTTGAGATATAAGAGGCTGACTCGTTCTTAAAATTTAGGACAATCAGATTATAATGATTCACTTCTGGATTGTAATCTAGTTACAAACAAGTTTTGTATTGGAGATGAATTTAGAATCACTTGAATATTAGATAAAATTTTGATGTCATTAGGAGATCTGGCAGAGTTCCGGCGTCACTGGAAAATCGGGCAAAATTTTGGCGTCACTATGGAAGTCAGACAAAATTCCAGCATCCTGTGGAAGTCGGGCAGAATTTCGGTGTCCCGTGGAAGTCGGACATAATTCCAGTGGTGATCAAGGAGGATTTTTGTCCCTCATATTCTTCTTCTCTTCTCTTCTCCTTCATCTCTTCTCCTTCATCTCTTCTTCTTCTTCTCTTCTTCTTTTGCTTGGATTCCCTCTTAAGAGAAATGAGGGGCTATTTATAATTATTTGAGGATGGCATGACTCGTAAGTAGGAGGAGGATCAATGACAAATGTGGAGTGATTCAGATGGATGGAAGATATTAAATCCCTTAATAGTAGACCATTTGTTAGACATTAGAAGGTCTTAATGATATTAAATTTGATCTTGCATGTAGGAGCTCCAAATGGCTTTAAAAGTGCCAAAATTGAGTCTGAAACATTGAAAAACAGTCTCAAAGACCCAAAAAATGTTCGATTTGGCCTTTACGGATAAAAAAATTGAACCCATATTCGTGTAGGCAGCCGAACCGGCCAAATCGCATGGTCGACAGCCGTCACCACTGTCGGCGGTGGCATAACTACATGATGGGCCCATTGGCCTATTCCAAAGCCCGCACGTGGCTCGCCTTACTTAGCGTGATGCTAACCCGCTCGCTGCCTACCCCTATGGCCCCTGTTGGCTGCTAGGCACCGGTTCAGGCCGCCACTAGCTGTCAAGAAAACTGCCAGCCACATTTTAATATTTTATATTATTTTTTAATCAGACAAAATCTAAAAAATTTACAAAAAATTCAAAAAAAAAATCCAAAAAATTCCATAAAATTTTGGAAACTTTTCTCTTCCCCAAAAATACTATAAATACCCCCTAGGGCCAAGGAGAAACTTGCACATTCTTCTCTTCTCCCTCTGACTTTCTTACAGCTGAGGCATTCTGCTATTTTTAGTATGTGACATTCCCTACTTAACTCAGTTTCTCTCCTCTTGTACAGAAGTTATAATTTTTTCTTCATTCTCCTCCATTTTTCTTCTTGCTCTAGAGGCTTTCCGCTATCTTTCGTAGGTGACTTTTCCTATATAAATTTAGAGCTCCTCTTTAGTATAGAAGTTGAAATGGGTGATCACACATTCGCAAGAAATCTCCCAACCAAAGAAGATCACCCTATTGCCCGATCTGAGGGTTTAAAAAAGACTCACAAGGAGGCGAAGATCGATGATGTTATCTCCACCATAACTTGTGACTCTATCATTGATTTTAGGAAAAAAAATTATTTTTTAATAATCTTGCGATGAAGGTACCGACAAGGTCCGATCATTCTCGTTCTCCTCCTTTGGGATATGTGACAGTGTATGAATTTAGTTTGTGAGCGGGACTATGATTTTTACCATCTCCTGAGTTGATTGATATTTTAACGATCCATGGAGTGAGTTTGTCGCAACTTTCTTATAGTTCCATGTCAATTATAATAGGATTGATTGTATTTTTTAGAGATTGTTGAGTGGTGTTATCTTCAGAATGCCTTTCTCAGATGGGGCGCCTTATTAGTGATACACAAAGTCGTATCTCTTTTAGATCCAAGTGGATGGATTTTCATACTCAAGATCCATCAAAAAGTTGGATCAGTGACTTCTTTTTTTATGCAAAACAACTGGAATCTCCAAGAAAAATGGGGAAAGTTAAAGGAGTTACCTATTCTCCTTCATATTGGAGCAGAAGATTTATTGAAGATACTCAAACTTTCTTATATTGACACCCTATATTATGAGGAGCATTATTTGAGTAGATATATAGATGAAGAATACTTGTTCATGGTGGGACTATCTACTCAAGAAGTAAGATTACATGCCTAAATGCTAAAAAAGTTTATGAAAGTTCCAAAGGCACTTCCCCAAGCTTCAAAAATTTATTCAAAATGGCTAGGGAGTGAGGGTGATTTGCAAGCATAAAAAAAGAAGAAGACGGGGGAAGTTTTGGCAATCACTAGAAAAGGTCCTCGTATCTCTCCATCCAAGTCATTCATTCCAGAAGATGCTTTGAAACATCAGTGCGTTGGCTGTCAACGGGTTTAGGAGTTGGTGAGTTCAAATTTTCTCCTTTCCTTTTATATTTTGTCAAAAGATATATCTACTACAAAATTTTATTTTTGTTGCTTCAGTTGGAGTAGCACCCAGATTTCAAGCTTGAAATGACCAAGACCTTGAATGAGTAGAATACCATATTTGTAAATGTTAAATACCTTCAGGGAGAATTCTAAAAAAATATGATGGCAAAGTCAAGGTGATGCAAGCGGTGGAAGAGCAGTTAGCAGAGTGTAAAGCATAGTTGACTAACTTGATAACTTGAGCCTCTTCATAGAATCAACGGATGAATCATCTAGATATATAGTTAGTGGATATGTAGGTGATGATCAACCAACAAATAAAAAATCAACAGATCCTTGAAATTGAGAATAAGATGCTTTAGAGTATGTTGTCAGAGAAGGAAGCACAACAGTTACCATCTACATTCATAAAATAATTCAAAAAATATTTTGCCTTTAAAAAATTATTTAGGATTACTTTCAAGAAGCTCGCAATCATATCTAAGATGTGGAGGTGAAGGCTTTAAAAGTAGAGTTTATGGAGGAGGGCTTAATCAAAGGTTTTATGAAGGGCGTGCTTGTGGTGCAGTGCAAGACTGGAGTAGATATCGAGGGATTGACACCTAACCAGGCTTATAGTGACCCTTCTTCAGACTCAGGCGGTGAAGTGATAGAGAGTGAGTTGTAGAAGGCCTTTTCCCTTGAGGAGGAGGAGGATGACATTGAGATCCTAAAGGATTGCTCTGATGTTGGTTGTACCACTTTGTTTTCTTTCTAATGATGAGTATATGTGTGTTTTATGTTGACACTTCCATATAATGTACTCGATGTTCAGTGATATATTTTGGTGGTGTTTTGTTACTTGAGTGAATGCGAGAGATATCCTCCTTAGATATCTTGACCTATCCGAGGTTGTTAATCCAAGTATTTGCTTGATGATTTTTTACCTATATGGAAGAGGTCAGATCAAATCCCCCTAGGATTGATCATCCAGCAATTGAGATATAATGTAGATTGTGTATTTCTGAATCATGGAAAAAAAGTTTGAGGGGTTTTTATCTTTTATAAGAAAAGACAATATCACAACGAAGTGACCATCACATTACTGTATTATATAATACAATACAATAATTCTCTATTATAACTTAGGAATATGGGGGCTAGAAGAGTTTTACCCCAATCAACACACAAGAGATATATGAAAGGTCGACATAATAATACTTGACAGATACAAAGCATAACCACTTGTGGTAACAAACACAAGACAAACAATATTATCAACACCTATTGATAATACTTGCGAAGGTTCCTACGATTTTAAGTTCGGGTGAGCATTTTTTCCACTAGCATCCTTTAATTTAAAGGTTTTAGGCTTGATCATAACTACCACCAAATAAAGACCCTCCTAGAGGGGAGAGAGCTTGTTACACTAAGGGCCTTTTTTAGTGGCTTCGATGCTACATAGAACTAAGTCCCCAATAGAGATAGGTCGAGGTTTCACCCTCCAATTGTAGTGACGAGCAATCCTTTTGTGGTATGCAGCGGTCCTGAGTGAGGCTTCATCTTTTACTTCTAGGAGAAGATCCAAATTTGTTCTGAGCCTATCCTCATTGTCACTTAAGTCAAAAGTCTGAACTCTATTGCTCGAGACTCCAATGTTAACCAGTATGACTACTTCTATACCAAAATAGAGATTATGCAGGGTTTTTCATGTAGGAGTTCTAGTAGTGGTCTGATAAGCCAGAGGACATTTGAAAGTTCTTCAGCCCAATGTCCCTCAGCCATCCCTAGGTGTGTCTTCAGTCCTTTAAGAATTATTCAATTTATAACTCCTATTTTCCCATTTGCTTGAGGATGAGTGACAACTGTGTGGATGAGTTGAATATAAAAATCCTTACAAAAAGTTATAAAAATCTTCCCAGTAAAATGTGTCCCATTATCAATGATAACTCTTACAGGAATGCCAAAGCGACATACTACATTCTTCCACAATAACTGTTTGGCATTTGCTTCAGTAATCTTTGCTAAAGATTATGCCTCCACCCATTTGGTGAAGTAATCTACAACCATGATAATGAATTTTTGTTATGCAATGGCTATAGGGAAGGGTCTCATTATATCAATCACCCATTGGGCGAAAGGCCAAGGGCTCTGAAGTGATGCAAGCTCTAGAGCGGATGTATGGGTGAGATTGAAATGTAATTAGTATTTTTCATACTTCGAAGTAAACTTAAGTGCATCCTATTTCATTGTAGACCAATAGAATCCTTATCTCATGATCTTGTAAGCCAATGATCTTCCTCCTAGATGTTCTCCACATACTCTTGAATGAACTTCTTGGAGAGCGTAATCAGCTTCTGAAGGTGGGAGACACTTGAGATACGGTCCGATGAAGGTGCGTTTATACAACTCATCACCAATAATAGTAAAATTTACTATTTGTCTACAAAAAAAGTGTTTTACCCATGGGCTCTTCAGGTAGTATCCCATCCTGTAAAAATAATAAGATGATATCAATCTAAGATGCCTCTCTTTATTCATCGATTGATTGTATGACCCACAGACCTTGGATACTTGGAAAGTGGATCTACTTGATAAACTTTCTTTAATAAACATCTTCTATAATTGATGTAGCAAGTTTAGAAGGAGCATATGCTCTCACATTTTGCTCTCGAAGAACATGGATGATTTAATGCTCTCTTATATGGGTTAAGAGTAACTTCACAATGATGCAATACTGGGCCAGTTACAGATTTTGGATATCAAGCTCCCCATCCACCTGATAGGTGATTGATTATGAATCAGTGTGGGCTACTAAGTTTTGCACCTCACAGTAAATTGCTAGTTTCAATCTAGCAATAAGGGCATCGTACTCTGCTATGCTATTTATTGTCGGGAACTTAAGTTGGAGCCCATACTCAAGGGTAAATTTTTGCAGAGAGATTAACAAAACTCTGGCCCCAGCGTCGGAACTTCTAGAAGTTCTTTCGACATACAACATCTAGCATGGAGGAGAAGGTGAAGAACCTGGTTGAATATCAGATACTAGGATGGTGCATTCAACTACAAAGTCTGCAAGTGCTTAAGATTTAATATCAAGCCTAGCAAGTAGTGTATATTAAATTATCCGAGCTTTGCAGACAACTTAATAAGTCTACCCGATGCTTCTGGCTTCTGCAGAATATTTTTCAGTGGCATATTTTTGTAAAATTTGATTGTATGGGCTTGAAAGTAAGAGCGTAATTTTTTGGCAGAATAAATTAACACCAATGCTATCTTATCTTCTAGAGGATAATGTCCCTCTGTTTCAACTAAGATTTTACTAACATAATAGATGTGACATTGTACAATTTTTATCTTCTCATACCAAGACCAAACTAATGGCTTGGGTAGAAAGAATCATATATAAATATAACTTTTCTCATGGTGTAGGTTTAGAAAGTAGTGGTGGGGATGCCAAATACTTTCATAGCTGTTCAAAGGTTTATTATCATTCATCGGTCTATTAGAATCCAGAGCTACAAGAACCATTAAGTATCTTAAAGAAGGGCAGATATTTGTCTCATGAACGTGTCAGGAAACGAGATAGTTCTATAATCTTCCATTTAGTCTTTAAACCTCCATGATATTCTTCGGTGGCACCATGTTTCTTAGTGCCTTGATTTTCTCAGGATTAGCTTCAATCTCTCGATGGGTTATGAAAAACCCCAAAAAATTTCTAGAAGTAACTCTATAAGCACATTTAACGGGGTTGAGTCGCATATTATATTATCACAATAAATGAAAGTACTATTCTAAGTTTGAAAAAATTTTAAGATTTTTTAAGACTTTTCACCAATATATAATCAACATATACCTCTATAGTGCACCCAATAAGGTCTTTGAAAATCTTATTCATGAGGCACTGATAAGTTGCTCTGACATTTTTTAGCCTGAATGGCATGACCAGATAATGATAACCCTTTATCTGTTCGAAAATCCATTGCATCTTCATCCGTGGGATTCATCTTTATTTAATTATAGCTAGAATAAACATCCATAAAACTAAGTATTTGATGACTAGAGGTGGTATCAACTAATCTATCGATGCAAGGAAGTGGAAAACTATCCTTTGGGCAAGCTTTATTGAGATATGTATAATCTAAACACATTTTGTAAGCTCCATTAGCTTTCCGTACCATGACAAAATTCACCGACCAAGTGGGATAGTGCACTTCACGCATAAATCTAGCTTCCAAAAGCTTATCAACTTCTTGCTCGATCGCTTGCTGATGATCTGGTATAAATTTTCATTTCTTCTGCATAATCAATTTGCACGTCAGATTGACTTTGAGGGATTGCACGATCACTTCGGAGTCAATTCCGAGCATATCCGCCGGACTCCATGCATAAATATTCTAATTTTCATGTAGAAAATCTATGTATATTTTCTTCTCATTGTCTGAGAGAAGGGATCCAATCCTCACAGTATTTAAAGGGTGTTCTTCAGATATAGATATAGTAGTGAGGTCTTCTATAGGGAAAGCTCTGTGATGGGTATCTTCACTCCGAAGATCAAAATATTTGATATTCAGGGTTATAGGTAGACATGGTTGAACCTGCCTAAGATAGTAGTTTTATGCTATTTATTGATCTCCGCACACTACATCAACTCATGTCGGGGAAAGGAACTTCATATTAAGGTGAGGGATGGAAGCGACGATCCCAAAGATTGGCTGGAGCGACCTTCCAAAGATAGAATTGTAAGCCGATTTGATTTTACAATAATGAATTGAATGGAGTGTATTGTTTGTCGAGAAAATTCTCCAAGTACAACTGGGAGACTGATTATCCCTTATATACATATAGGTCGATTATCAAATCCATACAATGGACCTGCACCAGGCCAAAGTTTTCTCTTGAGAGACCCATATTAAGAAAACTGGAGTAGAGCAGGATATCTATGGAGCTTCCATTGTCCACAAGAATTCTTTTGACATTGTAACACAGATCACCTATCCCCGTATTAATTACAAGCGAATGTTGATGAGGGGTTTTTACTCCCTCCAAATCATAGTCATCAAAAGTGATAGAATGATCAATACGAGCCTTCTTAGTCATCGGGTTTTCATCTACAGCCAAAAGGACTTGATCAGTTAGTAAGGGCCTCCTACAATTGTCTCAATTTCACCAATTGTTATTCGATTATTCACCGGTTATCTCTATTGTTGATTTTTCCCCCCAGCGAGATGAGCTTCCTCTTAGGTAGGTGGATCTTGAATAAATTATCAAAGATAGCCCTGGTAGATAAGTCTTTCAATCTCATCCATGAGTTTCTTACAAGCTTTAGTAGTGTGGCCATAACTACGATGAAAGTAATAGTACTAATCTTGATTTCTTATGTTCGGCTTCGAAGGATTCGGAGGTTTCACTATATCTTAATGTCGAACGGCCATCAATATATTTACTTAAGATGTGTTGAGTGGGGTATACTCCTTCTCCTCCTGAGATTCCCGTTGCGTAAATGGAAGCCTAGGAGGTAGATTATTCTTCCCTTACTTCTTTCGTTGTGAGGATGAATTATCCATTCTATATGCACCCTTGCATTTTCCATTGGTTTGTTCAAACTGTTTTCTTTGAGCATTTATGGCTTCATCTAAATAGATTTACGCCTCCACACGATGGATCAAGTTGGCATATGAACGAATCGTGTCACGCATGAGTGCCGAATAGAAAGGGCAAGTATGAAGGCCTCCGAGAAAGACTCATCTAAGTAATTCAGGGTATACTCATGGAATTTATTGAGCATGGTGAAAAATCACTAAAATACTCCTTCAACGATTCTCCTTTATTTTGATGGATCTCGGAGAGGTGGGGACAATCCTTAGCAATTCTTTGATTGGTTACGAACTGTTTGACAAACACTTTGTTTGATTGAAAAAGTATAGTTTTGAAAAAGTGCAATTTTTTTTGAAATAATTCAAAATTGATATTTGAATTTTAATTATAAAATCAAACATCTATTAGTGATAATATATCACCTCGAAAGGTGAAAACAAAATCCCTTAATGAGTTTAGATTTAGAATTAAAAATTTAATCACAAATATCATAACCGAATTTTGAGAGAGAACTATATATGATCCCGAAGGATCAAAATGGTGTTCAATCAAATATTTATCTATGATAATCAAAATGTAGGATCATTAGTTCCATACTCGAATTCATATCAGTGATTGATATATCTCCCCGAAGGAAGAAAATATCATTCATTGCCTATTATTCGAATACAATAATAATGATCACAATTTTTATTTAAATTTCTAAAGATAATTGATTGAAGTTTTGAAAATTTTGATTTTAAAAATCTGGTATGGGTTTCTAAATCTCCTATGAGTGCAAGCTTTCATAGTTAATTACATCGTAGGAAGCTAGAGTTTCCTACGAATACTCTCGATTAAACTAGTGGTAAAAATTCTATTTAAGATTTTCAAAGCTCGATGTCAAAGGAACTAAAGGTTGGAATTTTCAATCGTGATTGGTTCGAGGTTGAACACTTTTTTTAGAGTTGAAGGAAAAAGGGTATGAGGTGTTTTGAGACTCTGAATTACTTCAAAAGCACCTCAGTCTATCCTAAGTATTGGGCTTGAATTTGATTGAAAGAGATATTTAAGTTAAATGGTCAATTTTATTAGAAAATTGGGATTCAATTCCCGGAGGTTAAGGTCTTATAGCCCGAGCCAGCCTCAGAACCTAAGTCTAAAGTGGGTACTAAAAATCAGTGACCTGAACCTAGCTAATGCAGTGCAAATTTGGACTTACCCCGGCCTGGATTGGGGAGCCAGCTAAACCACCTAAGCGCTTTTTAAAAAATATGTATCTGACCTTTTATGAAAGACTGGTTAAGGATGTTGATTAGATTAAGTTTGAGGAGAGCGGGGTCGACATCTAGAGCGGATCCTAATTGGCCCATTTGACTTATATTGGGTATTTGATGTCTAAATAGATGCAATTAATATTTTAGACTCAATTTAATTTGTTACTAATGCAATGCATGCTAGTCATCTCAATTAAATGCATGAATCAGAATGAAGCAGTTTAAAAAATTTTGGCTTAGAAAATAGTTTTTCCTTAGAGATTGCACACATTGACAGATCGGCACCCTCATAGGCCAAGTGGTCTGCCAGAACCTGCAGGCAGGGAGGTGCCTAACAAGGTAGAGAAGATTCAATATGAATGCATGAAAAACCCTCGGTGAGTCCGAGGTTACTTCTTAAGACCGTTTAAAGTTTCTATTGTATCTTAAAATTTCTATTTAATTTAAGTAGAAAATTTTTGACAAATTCTTAAGTGCCTACAATCGAATTCCAAGCTAAATCAAATACGACATGTAAATAAAAAGACTAAAAAAGCAGATATTTCTAATGCGTAATCAAATAAACAAATCAACTAAATTAATTATTCAAATTGAAAGTCCATGGGCAAGTGTCATTTAATATTCTATTCAAAATTTGCATGAAAGTAAAGTGGCCGGGCACCACTGACCACAATCCGGGTTTCTAATCCTAAACTCAAGTGACTTTGAGATTTGGGATTCTTCTCGTTATCCACTTCTTTGTCTTCTCACGAGCATCTTGATTCGTTAGTTCCGGATATCCAAATGGAAAGAAACTCCCCCTTGAACGGGGTGTGTTATATTTCCTCTTTGGATATTTGAAAAATATCCTAACTTGAACTTCTAAATGGATGAAGACTCTCCCCTTTAGGGATGTCTTCTCCTCTTTGGAATTCAAGTTGAATATATACATCTCAAACTCAAATCACTTCAAATATTTACAACCATATCAAATCAAATTTACATTAATTAAAATTAAAAAAATCTAGACTCGATCATGCAAGGTTATCCTAATAATCAATAGTTATATTATCCCAAGCAGTTATTATTTGGAAATTGAAATGCATAATTTTAGCCACACTTGGCCATGCTCTTTTAATTTAAAGGGGGTCTTAAGCATAACAAGTACCTCTACAAAACATGATAATGTATTTTTTTGAATTTATTGCCCCCTTTAATTTCAATGCCCTATATGAGCATGGTCACCTGCATAAGATCGAACAATTATAAATCATCCATAACCTCGGTGTAAATATAATGTACAATCAATCATAGAATGCAGGAAGTAAATAAACAAACCAATTCTATGTTAGCAAACAACATGCAATGAAAACTCGAAAGCCCAGCACACAGCAGAAAAGTAAACACCGACCTAGCCTAAAACTAGAGTTGGTTGTCCTAGCAAACCATCTAAAGTGTGTGAACAAGGCTGTGTGATTGTGATATATCATAAGTGGGATTATTAGTTAAAGTTATTTGATGTTTTGATTGGTTGAAAGGCTTAAGGGAATTTTTAGTCAAAGTTTAAATATTAATGATTTGAATTTAATTTTAAAATTTATTTAATTATTTGTTGAATATCACCTTTATTTCTCACCAAGATCGTGAAGTTTATTTCACCTTCCTTGGGGCTAACTTAATAGCCTCGTAGGCCTGGGTTACTTAGTTGTACCCGGTATAATTAAGTGGCTTAAATTGATTAATGTTTAAAAGCTTATGAATTTTAATTAAAATTGGTTGATTACTATTTTTAATAGTTGGTTAAAGATTTCTGGAGTTTTAAGATAATTTTCAAATTTTATGAATTTTTTGATTATTTTAATCATTTAATTAAGGGGTTGAAAATTGACTTTTTAATTAAGAGTGTTTTCTAGAAACTTAATATTTTATTAAAATACTAGACCTTAATACGATCAGCTAGAGTATAAGTACACTAAAATTGGAAATTTCTTGATTTTATTATGAAGGTTTGAAGTTTTAAGTAAAATTTAACTATGTTTGACAAAAAGTTGACCTTTTCAAATTTAATAGTTTTCTGGAATTTTAATATTTTAATACACATTAGACATTATTATGAGTTGAATGCAATTGAGTTTGACTGATTTGGATTTTTCTTGAATTAGTTATGAATTTTTGAAGTTTTGAGTATTTGTTGAAATTTAAAAATTACTTAATTAAAGGTCATTTGTTGATTTTATTCCAAATGAGTTCCATACTTCTTGAAATCACTTCCAAAGATCAGGAATTGATCTAAGGAAGGATTATCAAGTGTTTGAAAATTTTTTGGAATTTTTAATTATTTTTAATTAATTAAATTAATTCAATATTGAATTTCACTTAAAATTAAATTAAGTGCAGGTTTGCTATCAAATCAAATTGATTTTAATTTTAGTTGATTAAGGGTTCAATTCTGGTTAGTTTACGGTATTTTTTGTATTTTTTGGGTTTAAATTTGATTTATTTTAATTTACGGAAGGTTTAAAGGCTTAATTATTGAATTAATTAATTAAATATTTTAATTAATCCTAAAATTAGAGAAAATGTTTCTAAGGGATGAAGATGTCACTATGTTTGAATTTTTTAAGTTTGAAGTTCAAGTGAGGTATATCCTAATCATAATGAATTTTCTAAGTTTTCTAATCAAAGTCCTTAATTTTTGTCCTTAATGACACTAGGTTTAATAGGTTTGAATCAATGTTTTAACTAACCCTTGACTAAGCATGAAATAAACACATTTTTAATTTTCAAAATATTTAATATAATATTTAATTAAATATTAATTATATACTAAGAAATTCATATAATTCAAATTAATCAAGATAAATTAAGTTTTAAGTTTTAACAATAGTTTTAAATTAAAATATTTTAAATTATAAAATTTTGATATATTATTTAATTTTTTTGGGTTAATTTAAATTTAATATGAAATTTTTTAAAGTTCAAGATTCATTAAGAAATTTAAATTAATTTTAATATTTGAAAATTTTTTATTTAATATTAAACTAAATGATATAAAATCCCTTACATATTAAATACATTAGTTTTTATTAAATTAAATTAAATAATATAAAATACATTAGCTGTTTTGATTTGAAATTAATTTTAAATTAAAATTTATAAGATTATAAAAATTGTGATAGCAAATACCAAATTTTTGGACTTATAATATATATATTTTTTATAATTTCTTGAAGTTTTCTGGTAATTAATGGGTTTTAAATCTAATTAAACCCCTTTAATTAACTCATCGGCGGCGGGCTGCACACCTGGTGTGCGTCGGCTCATCCGATTGAAAATGCGGTTTCGAAGAGCCACGTGGCGGCCCCGAGACAGTCGGATCAGAACCGCACGGCGGCGCTAATAATCAGCGACGGCGGTCATACACGCGTCAGCCGCAGAACGGTTCACACGTTTCACTTATCCACGTAGACGTGGATCTATGAACGTCGGATTGTCTATTTTAAAGAACCAACGATCCAGATCAGATCCCGCGATCCGATCTCAAAGATGGAAATCAAACGGTGGGATCTTGATCCCACGCTTCTAGATCAGGGGCCCAAATGTCGCTGGACTAACAATTAGGCGCTAAATCAAATACACGGGCGGGAAGTACCGTCGAATGGCTAGATCCGGACCGTTGATCGAGCGATCAACGGTCCAAAAAATGTACACTCGCAGGAAACTAGTAGTGATGCCCTAGGATTTGATTTTTTGCTCATTCAATCGACTTAGTAAACCAAATGCAATGAAATTTTGAACCTAGATCTACTAGATAAACAAAATTTTGGGGATTTAATTTTAAAACTTAAAATGGACTGTAGATAAAGATATTTAATCTAGTGTACCTAGATCTAGGGTTAAGGTTTTTTTACCTAGATTACGGACGGATTAAATCACTTTTGGATTCTCTGAGCTTGTAGACTATCCACGATTTAGTTCTCAGTTGAATCTACGGCCAAACGAGCTGTGATTCAAACGAACGGGAGCTTGGATGGACTTGAGCTTGAGTTCGCCTGAATCCACTCGCCGGAGGAGTTTGACGGCCGGATTTTGGTCCTGATGTGAAGGGGGAATACTTGAGAGGTTGAATAAATAGGGTGCTCAACTGGAAGGGCTTGAGGTAGTGATAGAAAGGCTAGAATAGAATGATGACTCATTTGAACCATTTGCCCTATTCAAACGACCCTGGGCTTATTGGATGGCTAGGATCGATTTGGCTGGACTCCAAATAGCTGCCAAGTGTCCATGGAGTTGGTGAAAAGGCTGAGGATCGTAGGACATAGGTACATGTCACGTGGAAAGAAGTTTTGGTCCCCACTTAGGCATGGGAGGAATGGGAGCTGTTGGATCTTGATTTAAGGGCTGGGATAGGCCCTAAGAAGCTTCTAGAGCCTGCTCATACAGCTGGAGGGGTTTATATTAAAGAGGGTTAAGTTTAAAGGGTCATTTAACCAAATTTGACCCCTCCAAACCCTTGGTTTGACTGTTTGACTAGTCAAAGTCTAGGTGGAATGCTGATGTGGCATAGAGGAGGATATTGAGGGTTAGGATGGTGAGTTGGAGGGAGTTTAAATGGAATGGATTAAGTTTGAGAAATAATTTGACCACCTTTAACCACTTTTTAATACGTGTGTTGACTATTTGACTAGTCAACATGCCATGTGGGGTGATGAGCTGGCCTCAAGGAAATATTTAAGAGTTGATCAGATAGGATAGAAAGAGCTCAAGACTTATGGATTTTAAATTAAGTGAAAATAGGAAGATTTGACCAATTTCATTAAGTTGACTTGGTCAACTTGACTTGGGTTTGACTCAAAATGAGTTTAGAAATATTCAAGATATTAAAAGGAATGAGTTAAAAGGTTTAAAGGCAATAATCTGGTTAAATGGGTTCAAACGACCTGTTTAAACCCTTAATGGCTCATTAGGTTAACCTAGGTTGACTGGGTCAACCAGGTTGACCAAGGGGGTGGGCCCAAACTCAAAAGTTTTGAAATAATTTTTGAGGTTATGAGAGGTGGTTTGAGGGATCGGGGAGGTCATATGGGTCAAAATACCTGTTTGAGCCCTTAATGGGTCAATAGGTCAATCTAGGTTGACATAGTCAACCAAGTTGACCCAGGAGATGGGAATAGGCTCAACAAGTTTGGTTTGATATTTGAAACTTATTGGAGGTGGTTGCATTTAAAAGTTCGTTAGGGATGTTAGGCCCTATAAATTGGCCCAAAGCTAATTAAGAGAGAGAGGTGAATTGGTACAGAATATCTTTCAATCAAAACACAAATCAAAACTAATATCACCACAAAGAAAACCAAATGCAGAAATTAAATGTGAAAGTAATAAAGGAAAGAACACACCAGAATTATAGTGGTCCGGTCAACCCTTGACTTACGTCGACTCCTTGGAGGCACCCTCCAAGTATTGCATTAAACTAAGTGTCTCTCCTTTAGCCCCCACAGCTAGGCGGAGAAGCCCTTACAAAATAACTTCGACCTTCCCCGGTGCGGTGGAGTCGCCGGGTCTTTTGATACCAAAGAGATCTTCTTCTTTGGTGAAATTCCCTCGAGATAGGCCTTGAATCTGACGATATTCAGGTGTGAGCTTGCTGGAGCAACCGTGTGGAAGCCGCTCCACACTCCCCTGAGTCCCCTCACACAGGATCTTCTCCCTCTCTCAAACTCCACCCTTTTATCACTCCCTTTCAAGCTCTCTCTTCAAGTTTCTCCCAAAAGAACGAAGCTACAATGGCTGTCAAAGACACTTACAAGTGCCTTGCTAAAGCTTAAATAGAAGATCTCAAAACAAGCTCATTAATGCAAGTTGCCGACTTTATCATCCAGGATGATAGACATATCATCCTAGCCGATCAGTACAAATTAAGCTCATCAGCCCGGGATGAATTGGGACGATCAGAAGAAAATTAGTTACATCATCCTGGACGATATAACGATTGTCCCAGACGATTAGTTTAAAATCGATTTCAATCGTCCTGATCATCGCCCGGAATAGATGTTGGCCGATGTAAATCATCTAGGCAACCGTCCCAGCCAATCCTACGATCGTCCCGGACAATGTGATCATATCAATCAACCATTAATGCTTTTGAAATATACCAGATCAATTTAGGCATAATTTAGTTAGATCGTCCTAGATGATGTGTATATTGTCCTGACCGATTGCCTAAAATAAAGGATACCTAATCTGATCACGGTGGTTGATTCTTTCTGAATTGAGCCTATCGTCCTGGCCGATACAAGTATCGTCCAGGCCGATCAGCTTATGACGGATGCTTTAATGAGGATGTCCTAATTAAGGTTTCTAGTTTTGAACAGATCATCCAGGCCAATATAATTATCGTCCCGGGCGATGCTACCAAAAATAGTAAACTCTAGGGAACAGTCAAAAAATCTTCCAAGTTACAAAGCATCAAGAGCCACACCAAATACAATAGACTCAAGAAAGGAAAAAGTGTACAAACTGAATCATACCTAGTCTACCCAATCTTGAGCTGGTTCCAAATTGCAGTCTGATCGTGTGGACCTGAAATGTCAGTAGATAAGACAGTTGTAGAGAAATAAGAGTGATTGATATCTTCAAAATCATAAACCATGAAAATAGATCCGCAACAATCTCCCCATTTTTTATGATGGCAAACACTACAATTTGAATTTTCAAAAGAAAACATTTTCTCCTAATCTCACCCTTACTAGAATAACACTTTAAAAATAAGAGAGATAAAAAATATTTTTATTGTTTTTTTTTTTTGAAAAAGAGAAAAAAAAATTCGACAACAGTATAAAATTCAACAACAGTACGTTCTCCCCCTTTGACATTATGAAAAAGAGAAGGGGCACAAACAATAAAAACAAAATGTGAAAATTCGTTAGGGATGTTAAGCCCTATAAAACTGGCCCAAGCTAACCAAGAGGGGGGGGGGGGGTGAATTGGTATTTTAAAATTTCTTTTCACAAAGAATAAAAATCGCATAAATCAAAATCACACCATAAAAATAAATACGGAATTAAAAGTGCGGAAGCAAGAACAAGAACACAAAAATTTATAGTGGTTCAGTCAACTCGACCTACGTCCACTCCCAAAGGCGCCCTCCGAGTATTGCACTACAAACGTGACTCTTCTTTAGCCCCCATAGCTAGGCTGAGAAGCCTTTACAAGAACCTCCTTTTTGCCAACCCAGCAAGGCAGAGAACATATCTCCTTTTGCTTCCTTCTGAAGCTGGCAGAGAACCACAACCAAAAGCTAACTCCTCACCTCTATCGACCCTTCCGCGGACGAGAAACTCTAGACGAAGTAGAAGCAGAGCTATCCTTGAAGCAACCCTTATGAATCCCCTCACAAGCTCCCCCTCACAAGATCCTCTCTCTCTCTCCCACTCTCTTTTTCTCTCTTCAAGGCCTTCTCAGGTCAAGGCAGCAGCCAAAGGTCATCTAAAACTTTGGACAAGAGCTCTTAAATAGAAGAGCTTCAAAGGAGCTCATTAATTGCAAGTTGCCGACATTATCGTCCAGGCCGATATGGATATCGGCCTGGCCGATCAGTACAAATCTTAGAAGATCGGCCAGAGGATCGCCCTGGATGCACTCCTGGACGATTGAAAATTGGCTTGATCGTCCAGGCCGGTCTCACGATCATCCTGGCCGATCAGTACAAATCAGGAGAAAATCATCCCGAGCATCGCCCTATTTTTGTGCTGACTGATATTTATCGTCCTGAAGTAACTTAAGGTTTTTGAATGGATCGTCCGGGCCGATCCTGCGATCGTCTAGGACCATATGATCGTATCAATCATCCTCAATTACTCCCTTGATTTCCTGATCAATTAAGGCTTAATTTGAGAATTTCGTCCAGGTCGATAATTTAAAATACAGTATACCTTAATTATTTATGGAGGCAATTTGTTTCTGTTTTGAGCTTATCGTCCAGGCCGATTTATTAATGACGGCTGCCTTAATTTAGAATCCTTATTTAGACTTTCTGTTTTAAACCTGATCGTCCAGGACGATGTAAATATCGTCATGACCGATATGAGTAAAAACAAAAACTCTAAGTCTCTCAAGTGTGTGTGTGTAGGGTTACTTA
>NW_021318781.1:0-3718 GCF_001605985.2 Dendrobium catenatum
TTGGAGGATGCAACCTCAGCGCTTCCCTAATAACTGCTTGAGGTAGTCCATTTTATTGAGGGCCTCCTCTGTCACAGATTGACTAGAACCTAAAACTCGCCTTACCTCTTCTTGCGCTTTGCACATAACTGATGGATGAGTTATTAGCTCGGCGAGTATCCATTCTATTGTAATGTATATTGTATATGTGCCAGCAGCAAAAATTTTCTTTGGCCAGAAAAATAAAGAGTGGATATTAACCGGTTAATATGGC
Organism: Dendrobium catenatum; assembly: GCF_001605985.2. Taxonomy (NCBI): domain Eukaryota; kingdom Viridiplantae; phylum Streptophyta; class Magnoliopsida; order Asparagales; family Orchidaceae; genus Dendrobium; species Dendrobium catenatum. Next base: position 254 of record NW_021318781.1, read on the forward strand.
TTTTAAATGTAAAAAAAGAAAAATAAAATCTTGAGATGATATATATAGAATGAGCTTTCAAAAATTTTAATTTACATCAATATTAATACTCATTTAATATCTAAAAGATACACTAATCTTAATACAATTTTAAAAATTTTAGTGTTAAATAGACTGTAAAATATTAGAATATCTTTATCAATTTTGATTTTTATTTTAAAAAGTGCTCTCTAATGGATAAATTATTCTATGTGGTCACCGAATTGTTTAGAGATTAATCAAAATTTGTCAAGTCACCCAGTTCATAGCATCACTACACAACAAAAAAAATGACGTGACACGTCCTGATTCAACTCTACAAAAATATGACGTGACCTCACAGAATAATTTCTCTAATGAGCTCATCAGTGATAGCAAAACATACAAAATAATTCGCAATGCATGTATATCCAATCTTAGGTAACGTACGCACCCAAATAATTAAGCGCCTTGATACTATCCTTGTCCAATCTGAAGCTACCGCTTGTCCCGTTATTCTTCTTCTGTGATAGAAAAACATCGACAAAATCAACTTGTCCTCGATCTCCGTCAACGTCCTCCTCTCTACGAACAGCATGCTCTTCCAAGACTCGCTCAAGAAATCCATCAACCATCTCAAAGTTCTTCCTCACCGTTGCATTCAAACCAAAGAACTTATCAACCCAACTAAGCCAAGGAATATAATCCTTCATCGGAAAAGAACCTAGCAACACTGAGGCTTCCTTTAACATTTCTCGAAACCCATCGTTTCCTGAAAACTTCTTCCCTAAAGCCACTCTACAAATAATATCATTTGTTAGTACCATAATCATTTTGCTCAATTTTACTGACGATGGCGATGCTTCTTTGATGCTCGAAAGAAGAAGAGATGCTTCTTCATCGATCACGGACCGGAATGATTGAACAATCTTAACACTCAGCAGGTGGACGACACAAATCCTTTTTGTCTGCCGCCAGTGCTCGCCATAACGAGCGAAGGCGATGTCACGACAGTTGTAAAAGAGGCTATTAGCGATGCTTGATAGTGGTCGGGTTGAGAAGGTGAGATGTTGGGTCTTTCCGCTAAGTCAGCTGAGGAGATGACGATGGCGGGGATTGATCCGAGGTAAAGGAGAAGCATGGGACCATACTTTTTGGAGAGAGAGTGGAAGGAGTGGTGAAGGTAAAGGCAGAGCTGGTGGAGATTGCCGATTATGGGCAGCGCAGGCGGAGGAAGGAGATTTCTGATTTTCCTTTGATGGAGCTTTGATAATATGACAATAATAACAACCGATAAGGAGCAAATGATAGGTACCATCATGTTGGTCTTGAGCGGCAGGGATCGGAGGTTAATGGCCATTATCATTTGGAGCTTGGAAGAAGGTAAGAAACTGCTAATGAGTATTTATGGCTGTAAGATTAATCAAATTAGAAAAATTTTAAGAAATATATTAATATTTTTATAATGCGCCAGCGGAAATATATAGCAAATATTGCATAGATGCTCTTTTAAGATTTTTTTTTCTTTTTATTGCAGAATAATTGAACTCATGAAAACAAGGGCTGAACTGCCTTATGCCCAGCCAAAAAAATATTAAAATATTTATAATGGGGACAATTTGAGAAATTTATAATGGGGAACTGCTGGACGGACCACTAGTCAATGAAAAAGAAACAAAAGCTCCTAATCATCAATCATGCTAGTCTTCATTGCATCCCATTTTTTACATTTCTTTTTTAAAGTTAAGCGAATAATTAAATTTATAGTTTTGGCGCATTCGAATTGGGCCAAGGCAGACATTCCTCTCAGCTCAACCTAAGTCTGTATTTTACTAAGTATAAATTTGATGTAATTTAGATATGAAAAGTGCTAGCATTTATTTATAAAAAAAATGATTACATTCAGCATCACAACACGGTAAAGAATCATCCTATAATGTTGAACACCAAGAAATTCTAAAATAAGAAATTTTTTTCTTTTGAAATATGGTAATTTCTCTCTCCTATTAGAGTAGGATTTCATTTAGAACTATTATTTTTTTATTGCTTATTAAAATAGAGTTATAGAACAAAATTTTTAATTTTTGTAGTAAAATTTTGTTTTAAAAAAACTATAAAAGAGTCATCCCAAATTAAGCCTGTGAATTCGTTTGGGACAGGTTTTTTGTTATTTTATAAAGTAATTTTTTAGTATTTCTGTTCTTATCTTTAGTTTTTATTTGTTATTTTTGACATTTGGATGTTTTTTTTTTTTTTTTTTCCAAATAAATTACCATGTTTCAATGAGCTGACTTATCCATTGCTAAAGACACCTATCACTTGTTTTTATCAGAATGAGTAAAACGATGGTTCTCTATACTTGTAATATAACATGATTCCCCTCTAGCTTAGAGCAAGTTTTCTTTATACGAATTCATGTTCAATTTATTTTATAAGTTGCTTGGAGAATATTCATGCATATTCATATTTTAATCATTGCATAAATAATGTCTAGTTAAAAAGCTTATGTTGTAGGTTGCTTCTTGTTGTAATTTGACTTTGTAATGAAGATGAAGATGGATGACTAGTTTGTCTTTCTCCATTACGCCGCTCTACCATCTACGATTTTCTTTTCAACTTCTTCATTTTTTTTTGGTGTTGATGTGCTTCGCTTGGCTACGTTTCAATTATTGCTTATCATCGTGGCCATAGAGAATTTGACTTTAATAGGACACAATATTAAAAATGATCTTTCTTTATTAGATTTAAATGAAAATTTGACTTTTAATAGGACACAATATATAATGGAGAAAAAGAATTCATGTAACCGACCCCACGTATTGGGATAAAGGCTTAATAATGTTGTTGTGAAACCCTTTAAGTAAAAGAAAGCTAAACTCTTAAATATAGAAGTGACTTTTGGTGTAATAGTTAAAATTTCAATAAAAAACTCTTTACTTAAGTGTGTTCATCCCAGAGAAATTTCAGGGCGTGTGATCGTCTAGGAAGTGACACCACAAGATAAAATTGTGAGGCCCTTAGACCAAACTGCACAATATTTCAATAGTTAAGAGTTTTAGCTGTGCAGCTCCTTTGCCTCCTTCGACGATGTTGGATTGAAAGTCACAACGGGAGCTCCCTTGTAGCGAAGGTAACCAACTTACTTAAGCACTTACTTGGCTGGGCTCGGTTCATTTACAACCCTACTTAGGAGAGGAACTAGAGAGCATAAATAGTTTAAAATTATTATTTTTTGTTAGTATGTCTTGTTCGGAGTCACTAAATGTTTTTTTATAGTTTTTATTTTTTTTAAAATGTTTTAAGTGTAAATATATTTTTTCATTTTTTAATGAATAATATAGAATGAAATTTTTTTTATGAGTTATTATTGGTCAAAAAATTTTGAGATTCAATTTATAATAATCCTTTTAAAAATGCATTTTTTTTATAATATTTTTATTTTGTACTATATTAATATAGTAAATTAGT
>NW_021318781.1:3818-14046 GCF_001605985.2 Dendrobium catenatum
AAATAATTTTCCCTCGACAGTTGATTTTTTACTTCAAAACTGAACATGATTCTTAAACTCCTAGTACTTAGAATATTATTAACATCTCGTGTTTAGCAATGCACACAATTAAAAAATTCTTAGACAATATGATTTTCGCGTATATTTATACTTAGCCATATAACCGTGTATATATCAACTATGGTTCTTATCAGATATATTATAAGACTAGCTTACCATTAGCTAAGTCTTTATTAGGCCTTTTCTCTGTAACTATTCGAGATACAGGAATAATATAATCTGTTTCATCTTCTTTCCTTGGCTTCACCGTGTTCTTTCTTCCTCTCTTCCTATAAAGTTCTCATGGTATCAAGAGCCATCACGGAAAACTAAGATCCCAAGGACTCTTTGCCTCCTCCAGCCTCCTCCACCTCTACCCAAACTGCTACCACCAACACCGCCACCAACATTCCGCTGAATCTCAAGTTTCTTGTGTCCAACATCAAGAACCTTGCTCCACACCAACTAACCCCTAAAAACTATCATATCTGGCGGGTACAGCTGCTACAGCAATTCACGGCTAACGGGTTCGCCGGACATCCCCTAGGCACCATCCAAGCTCCTCCGGACATCACCTCCACCGACTACGCACAACGGCTCATCAACGACAACAATCTCCTCTCTGCCATCTTCTTTACGGTATCTCAATCCATCCTGCCATATATCATCACGTCCACCACCGCCAACGAGGCTTGGATCGTTCTTGAATGGCGTCTTCAACCAGCTAGTGACTCCCATGTGATCCAACTCAAAAATGAGTTATATCGAACACAAATGAAAGATCTCTCGGTCCAACATTACCTCACTCGAATCAAAACCATCGTGGACAACATCTCCGCGTCCGGCTCCAAGATCGAATCCGAAGATGTAATGCTTCATATCCTCAACGGTCTGCCTCCGACTTACAACTCCTTCAAATCAACCATCCATAACTCCCTTCTACCCATCGATCTAGACACGTTCTACGCTCTTCTTTGCAACAAAGAGATACATCTCCAACAAGAACACATTCAAGAACAGATCAGCAATGTCAATCCCACCGCCCTCTACGCCGCACCCTCTAACTCCTCTCGCAACCGTAGCAACAATAATAGGCGCTTCAACAAACCCAAGAATCAACCTCCCGCTCAACCGGCATCGACTCCTCCGCCCGCTTCCTACGCTCAGCAACAATCGGCATGGCCTATCTGCCAGATATGTGGCAAACTCAACCACATCGCTCTCAACTGTTGGCACCGCAACAATCCCAAATATGCCCCCACCGACACAAGGCAACCACGGGCTCTCTTTGCCAATCCCACTGCCCCAGTCAGTCAAGACTGGATTCTTGACTCCGGTGAATCCACTCACCAGACACTGGACGCCAATCACCTCTACTACCCGCCAGCTTATCAAGGTTCAAACACAGTCTCGACTGCCAACGGTAATTCCCTTCCAATCACCAATGCCGGTCAAGGACTTCTCCCTTTGCCGGACAAGGCCCGTAAGTTAAAACTCAACAATTTACTTCATGTACCTTCACTTACCCACAATCTCTTATACGTGTCTAAGCTCACTTCAAATAATTTTGTCTCTATTTCTTTCAATGCTAACGGTTTTGTCATCAAGGACTCATGGGACCATCGTCCTCTGCTTCATGGGCAACTTCGTAACGGACTCTACCACATCAGCATCCCTTCGGACAGCAGGCCTACGGCTCTAACGGCTACCACCACCGACTCGTGCAACTGGCACTCTCGCCTCGGCCATCCGAACAAAGACACTCACAATGTCCTTTCCAGACTGTTTCCCAAAATCAATAATGTACCTAGCTCTTTCTTATGCAATTCTTGTAATCAAGCCAAGAGCCACAAATTCCTTTTTAATAAAAGAACTTCTGTTACCGCTGCACCCTTCGACCTCGTATACACCGACGTCATGGGTCCAGCTCCGCACCTTTCATTAGATGGCCATCACTACTACATCATCTTTATAGATGATCACACTCGTTCTCCTAGCTTTACCTTCTCTACACCAAAAATGAAGCCATAAGCGCCTTTAAAAACCTCTGCAATCTCATAAAAACTAAATATAACCGAACCCAAAAAATTCTGCGCTCTGACGGCGGAGGAGAATTCACTAGCCATGCGTTTCGCTCCTACTTGCAAGAAAATGGAATTATCCATCAGCTAACGTGTCCCCACACGCCGGAGAAAAACGGTCTCGCCGAACGAAAACACCATCACTTGCTTGACTTAACTCGTGCCCTCCTACACGAATCCGGCTTACCTCCCAAATTTATGTCCTCGGCCATCACCACAGCTCATCACCTAATCAACAGGCTCCCCTCCAAAGCCATTTCCAACCAAATCCCTTTTCAACTCCTTCACGGTATCCCGCCGACTTACACACACCTTCGCACCTTCGGCTGCTTATGTTATCCGTGGTTGAAGCCATTTTCCAAGGACAAACTAGCACCGAGATTCTACCCCTGCGTCTTCCTGGGTTATTCACCCCAACACAAAGGATATCTCTGTCACAATATCACCACCGATCGGACTCACATATCCAGACACGTCGTCTTCTATGAACGCAACTTTCCGTTCCAGCACAACACCATCTCCGCTAACAAGGATCTCCAATTTACCACCTCTCACACCCCTCCCCTTCTCCTCATCCCCACGTCTACCATCTCTCACATCCCTACGAACAAACGCACACCAATAACTGAACCTCCTACTATTCCTCCTAATAACAGTACTCCACATCCCACCTTTGACACTAATCAGACTTCACACGAAATTCCAATCCCCTCTCCTCAACACAGCCACACTATCACCCCCTATCATTCTATGCAAACCCGTCTTAGATAAGGGATAATTAAACCGAAATCGGTCTTTAATCTTCTTGCCCAGCTCAACCCTTCCACCACACCGAGTACCTATGTTCAAGCTCTCAAGACAGACCATTGGAAGAATGCTATGCAGGCAGAATTAGACGCACTTAAACGGCAATCAACGTGGACTCTCGTCTCACCTCCCTCAAACAAACCAGAATTAGGCTGTAAATGGACGTATAAAATCAAACTTCTACCGAATGGCCAAATAGATCGTTATAAATTAAGCTCGGCTCGTAGCTCTCGGCTACGATCAAAAATTCTGCATCAACTACAGTGAGACTTTCAGTCCTGTTGCGAAGATGCCTACTATCCGATTCCTGCTCACGCTATCCCTCAACCGACAATGGCCCATGTACCAACTTGACGTATCCAACGCCTTCCTTCATGGAGATCTACCTGACGACATTTACATGCGCCAACCACCTGGTTTCGTCGATCACAATCAACCACACGCGGTGTGCAAACTTCAAAAATTTCTCTACGGCTTGAAACAAGCACCACGGAAATGCCTTCAAAAACTAACCAGTTTTCTCCAACAACAAGGCTTCGGGTTTAGTCGTTCTGATCCCTCTCTTCTTATCTTACAGAAACACAACATTCAAATATATATTCTTATTTATGTAGACAACTTCTTGGTGACAGGTAATGACGACACTGCAATTCGGCTACTCCTCCAACAACTGCAAACTCAATTCGCCCTCAAACAACTTAGCAATATCTCGCTCTTCCTCAGAATTCAGGCAACACGTTCCAAATCCGGCTACTTTCTATCTCAAGAACACTATGCTATGAAAATTCTTAACGACGCATGCTACAAGGATTGCAAAGCAGCTCCTACCTCGGTCACGCCGTCTAAGAAACAGAAGGAACCAAACTCCCAACCATTTCCGGATCCATCCCTCTACCGCCACCTCGCTGGATCACTTCAATACCTCTCCATCACAAGACTGAATATCTCCTTCGCAACGAACTGGATATGTCAACATATGCAGTATACAACCGAACAAGACTTTAAGGCACTCAAATGTCTTCTTCGCTACATCAAAGGCACCCTATCATTCGGACTACCAATCATCGCTGGCTCACTGGAACTACGCACTTATTCAGATGCGAATGAGAATGGCTCAAAATCCACCTGACCATATTCCACTAATAATATTTTGCCAAAGTGGTGATATGTAATGTTTATTGATGGAATCCTCATTGTTGGGGGAAAATGGAAGAGTTCATGTTGATGACTAATTCATCATGTGTTATCAAGGGAAATTTTCAGTTTAGATTGAAAATCTTCATGTAGTATCCTTTTGCTGTTTCGAATGCTAGATTACCAAACACCAAAAACTTGATTGAGTTTACAATCACATTTCTTCTTCTCTGTGCTTTACTTTAAATTCTCACAATAAAAGGAAAAGAGTCGTTTACATACTTTTTGGGAACAGCTTTGTGAATCTTAACTCCTTATAGTGAATTACATAGTTTCAAAACTACCTTGGATGAAACACCAAATTCATGAGCATTTTATTTCCCTATGCATTAGAGGATCTTCTATATTGTTAGTCCTTTGATTAAAAATCATTGGTTGGGACATTGAAAGTTACTTCTTGAGGGGGATTATAAAATCTTGAAAATCTCTCATTTGCATAGGGGTCATTTACTGAACTTTCTCTTCATGGATATACTTGCTGGAATTGTTCTTTCGTGGATCTTAAAATGCTGATATTCACTCTCTTTCACAGAAATACTACTAAAATTATTTCTCATAGGTATGAGAAATGTTGACGCTTGTCCCCCTTTTCAAGTGATTATTAGTTTAATTTGTATAATTTTCCTCTTGTTCAAATCCTATAAATGAAACATGCTTTTCTTACAAGTTCGTTCTTGACAGTAATATGAAAATTAGGGTTGTATTGCGGGGGAAGGAAGTAAAGAATTCTGAGCATTTGATTTCTTCCTTCTTTCTCATCATTCTTTAAAAGCTCTATTTTATGCAATGAAAAATTTACAAGCTTGGCATTGAAATATAGAGGGATATCTTCTATAACTTACTCACTTCATTGCTTTAGCACAAATTCTCAGTAAAGAAGATTAGAGAATTTGTTATTAATTTATTCTTTCATTTTTCATATTCCATTAGATATACACATTAGATAAGGCTAAATTCTTCTCTTACTTACATTACATGTGCTTAAAATGATTTCATGTTAAGATTCATCTATGACTGAAATTTCTCTTTACATATTAAGTATATATTCTATTAATGTATTTTTCTGTTAAAGGATTGTCAAATACGTTTGAAATTTATCTTTGCAAAAGTTATACACATTTTGAGATTGCTTCAATAATTTGATTTGATCTATATTTTCACATATTTCATTTATATATCAATTCATAATATCTTCTTATATTTTCAGCACGATATTCTGACACCTATTTCTCTCTTCGCCTTTATCTGTGACGGTACATGAAGCTTTGATTGATCGAGAATTAAACGGGGACCATTTTGCTTAGGAGCTTTTTTAAGTGGCCGCGCCACGAGATGGGGATCATTTGCTTAGGAGCTTTAAGTGGCTGCGCCACACAGTAAGCGTATAATTTCGCAGCTCAAACTCTTTAATTATATATCGGAATATGCTACACCCACGCAAACAGTATTGTTAATAGGTATTCTAGTATGTTTAGGGTAGCCAAGCCTTGGTGTGAGTGCAGCACTGACGGAAGGCTTTTGGCCCTATAGGTCAAAGCTTGCCCCCCCCTCCTTCTGTGAGCCCTTAGAGACCATAGGGTATTTTAGGCCCATGGCTAGAGTTAGGCCACCTACTTGTGCCAACCGTATGGGCATACGTTGTTTTCCCACACCGAAAGTGAGGCATCGCTAGGATACTCTTGGCCTTTTCCAGTTTTGCTCTCTCTCCCCCCCCTTTTTCTCTTTCTTTTTTTTTCTATGAGGGCCTTAAGAGACATATTTAGGGTCATTTAGGCCCTGTAGAGTAGGCCCTTAAATCTCTTCTTGAACTGCCACCGTCGGGGCAACCATTTGAATGCTTTTCTGTGCGGGTACCTTTGCCTGGAGGTTACCCTTAGGGTGTGTTTATTATTTTTTTCCGTACTTCTGAATGTCATTGATAAATGCTATTCGTTTACACACACTTACCTCACATTATGCTTCACTTACATACATGCATTCACCATCAATAGAATCATAGGGATATTTCGGATCTGTTTCAGCATCATATATGGCTCTAGGTACATTCTTTTGCATATTGTGGTAGAGTCCACTGATTGAAATCTTTTAAACTATGAATCCCTTAATTTCTGCTGAGGATAGAAGGCCCTTCCTATCTTGCCTATTACACTATAGGGCGAAATTGCATTGTGTTTAGGGATGTTAGCTGGCAGCTCACCTCCAGGCAAGCATAAGCCAGGTTGTTACACCCCTCAGTGGTCTCTCTTCCACTTCTGGTGTGTTTTGAGGTCTATCCTATTTCTCTAAGGCGTAAGTATATCCGATCTTTGATTCTTTTAACTCAAAAATTTTAATCACATCTTTATTCATTCAAAAAAGGTCTAATCATCATTAAAGATAAATAGAAGAGACTATTTGGAATAGAACTTATGAACTTTATCTGCTGCATCAAATCAAGAAGTGAATAATTCTAACATCCTAATCGAGAGTTCCTAAGTCAAGGCTTAGATGTAATTAACTACAGGGGGCTTGCGCCCGTAGGAAACTGATCCCACAACAAATAAACCCTATTCGGTGCCTGATGTATCGAATAGAGAGGAAATCTCCGTGAACTTTGGGTTATAGATATTATTATCCATCTCTTAGAGATTGGTAGGTTGAAAGCCGCTATCCTCCATGGCTAATCGTATCTATAACTCCATCTGGCTCTTCCATCGGCCTGCTTGTGTCGATTATAAAGGGTCTACGACCACTTTATCCTACGTGATAGTGTGATCGTACCCTTTGCCATTCGAAAACCACACGCAACAGCATCTTTCGAAGGACCACAGATTTTTGGCGACCACGGATGGGACAGGTTTCTCTCTCCATCTTTGGATGTTGTATTATCCACTTCTGTAGGTAATCCTAGTTTGGTGCTAGTTGAAGTTCCTCTTTTCTACTTTACTATCTTCTCTTTAATCCTTAATGAAAGTTAGATTTATTTTAATGTATAAAGATTTAATTAAAATTTTGATTTATTAATTCCTTGTTTTTTTATTATCCTCAAAATTCAAATCCAGAATCAATCAATATTTCAAGTTCACTTTTCAATTGTCAAAATTTCAAATTCCAAATCAGTTCTAGTCGAATGCTTTTAGATTGGATCAACGTGCATGTCTTTCTCATTCATATCAAACTTAAATATTTATTATATCTTTGGTGTTATGATTCATTCATTGGTCGGAAACTATCTCTCCATCATGTCCTGCTTCTTTAGACTTGATTCTTGATTCATATCAGTCCAATAAAATCCAAGATTTGATCTTTAATGGAAGGGTCCATAAAATTGACATATTTAAATTTTTTCAAAAGAAACTTTTAATTTAACGAAAAGTTTGCAGTTTAAATATAATACAGACTTTTTGAGAGAATTTTCCTTTAGAGAGTAATTGACCTTAATTTTTCTTAATGAAAATTTTACCTCTCTTTTTTTTTTAAATATAAAGTAAGTGTTGGGTTTGAACTCCTCTAAATACTTAAAGAAAATTCATGATGAATCCAATAGTAGAAAAGCAGCATGTCGTCTCCTCCTATCCCTTTGGTGGAGGAGATGATTTCATTTTTCTTGAACTCAAAATATAATATAATTAAAATTTTCATCTTTTTAGCTTGCAATTTTGGTTATCTGTATAGGTAATCCTTTGCATCACTTATGCACAATCTTATTTCATATTTTTTTCTCAATCAGGTTTCATTCTTATCATGGAATCTAAGTTTGTTTTGTGAATTTTCTTCCTTGCATAAGGAAATGAGTTTTCTTCCCTTATGATTGGAAGGATAATTTATACAACTGAGAAAGTCTTCTTTAAAGATTTTAGAAAGAAGCCAATTACAAGAAAAAAAGAAAGGCGCAATGCTTCGCCAAAATTGTTGAAAATGTCACAAAGTGCCCAAAAAAAAATTGAAAGATACACCATAAAAGTGTATCAGAAATGAAAAGATGTGCGCAAAGTACACCAAAACAAAAGAGGCGCAATGTTCGCCAAAGTTTTTTCTTAATGGCACAAAGTGGAACCCAGATGAATAAGTAAATGGCTTTCCTTCTGTAATCTTTAAGTCTCAGAAAAACCTATTAATTCCCCTTGATTGTCTCGATTCTTTGGATTTTGAACGAGGACGGACTAATTTAAATTATTGATTTCTGACGCATTCATAATTCTGCATTTGATACTCTAATATAGATATGAATTTAACATATTATTTATTAATGCCAAGAGGAGAGGTTGGAAGGATTCAAATTTCTTCTTCTCGAATTTCTTATCCTTTTTGAATAGATTTTAATCAAAAAAAAAAATACTCGTGAGTAATAAGGGAAGTATATTGCCCCAGTCGAACCTCGAGTTGTAGGGAGCTGACTTGGTAGGTTCGGCAAGTTTTTTCAAATTCCCTAACCTTTGGGCGTTTTTTTTAGGTGGAGTCAACCCAATTCTTTACTGAAAATTTAATTTGGTTCTTATGTATTTTGATTGATCCAAAATAACAAGAGGTTTAAATCTTTCATTCTTAAAAATAATACTCTTACTCTTTTTGATAAATTTCTACTTTGAAAAAATTATATGAATCAAAACTTCATCTCAATTAATTGTATGATGTTTAACATCTCTTAGTGCCTTTTTACTATTGAGTGTGTGTTTAAATGGCCCACTTATTTCTTTTTGAAAAATTCATGTTATTGGAAATTTTTTCAACTCCAATTATTTAATTATTAAATCACTCTTGAGGACCAACCTGAATGATATTCCTTTGATTGCCTCTCAATTTTCTTGGATCTTGGTTGTTTGAAGGGCTATTGTTGTCTTGCTTTAGAAATAACCTGTTGCGTTTGCATTTCTCTTTTGATATCTTTATGCCGCCACACTTATTTTGGGAGCCACTCTTCCCATTCAGTAGTTTTGTTTTGTTCACTTGTTTTGGGAAGGCCACTCTCCCATTCAAGGTAGTTTGTTTTTGTTTTCACTTGTTTGGGGAGCCACTCTCCCATCCAAGTAGTTTTGTTTGTTCACTTGTTGAGAGCCACTCTCCCATTCAAGTAGGTTTGTTTCGTTCACTTTGTTTTGGGAGTCACTTCTCCCATTCAAAGTTCTGGGTTTGTCTCACCTGCTTCGGGGAGTCACTCTCCCATTCAGGTCGTTTGTTTTTGTGCTTGCTTGCTGGGAGCCACTCTCCCATTTTAAGCTAATTAATTTGTTCTACCTTACTTGGGAGCCACTATCCATGTAGGGTGTCTTTTCTGTTCACTGGTTTGGAGCTACTCTTCCCATTCAAGTGTTGTTGCTCCTTGTTTGGGAATCACTATCCCACTCAAAGTTGTAGTCTTTGTTTCACTTGCTTGGGAGGCCACTTTCCCATTTCAAGTTTGTTGCTTTGCTTTTTTCACCTTGTTTGGGAGCCACTCTTCCCATTCATGTTCTGATTTTATTTCTTTAGTCAGGGGGTTCATCCCCTTGATCTTTCTACATGTGATGCTGTCATGTTCCTCCTCATATTGATATCTTGAATGTGATTTTACCTTGATTTGCATTAAGAGTATTCATCTTCATTCTATGTCGTTCTTTTCCACAGACAGACCCGTAGGAGAGATTTCTCATTTGATGTTTCTGGTGATTTCTTATGTTCAAGAGACCCCTTTTGCCACTTCACTTCTTTTTTCGCTCTTTTGTTTCCTGTCGTTTTCGAATATGGTAGGGCGAACATTGAGTAATCCTCATTCACCTTTCGGAATATGGTCAGGTGGGATGTTGGATTCTTTTTCTTCTTTTGTCTTGCCGTTTGCGATCTGGTCAGGCAGACATTAGACTCTTTAGGAAGCTCTTTATTCGCTTGTTGCGAATATGGTCAGGTGGATATTGAGCTGTTCTCATTCGCCGTTGTGAATATGGTCAGGCGAATGTTGAACCCCCTTTCTTTTCTCCTTTGTCTCGCTGTTTTCGATCTTTGGTCAAGCGAACATTGGGTTGTCCTCATTTCACTGTTTCGATCTGGTCAGGGTGAATGTTGTGGACTTTGGTCTTTTTGTCCCACCGTTGCCGTGATTTTTGGTCAGGTGGACATTAGACTTTGGGAAGGGCTTCATTATTCGCTGTTGC
>NW_021318781.1:17742-31496 GCF_001605985.2 Dendrobium catenatum
GATGGCTGGCAAGTGACGACGACGGTGTACGCAACAAGCAACATGCAGTGGTGAAAGGTCAGCGGTTGTGGCCCGCAGTGACGGCGGACTGTCGAGGGATTACTAGTGGCAGTGGTGGTACGCGATAGGGGTGGTTGATGACTACCGACGATGGTGGAGGGCGACATCAATTATAATATATTTTTTGTGTATTTGAAACTAGCTCAAATATTAGGAAATCCAAATATACCAAAAATAAAAGATTAGGAAACGGTCTGCCTCCGACTTACAACTCCTTCAAATCAACCATCCATAACTCCCTTCTACCCATCGATCTAGACATGTTCTACACTCTTCTTTGCAACGAAGAGATACATCTCCAACAAGAACACATTCAAGAACAGATCGACAATGTCAATCCCACCGCTCTCTACGCCGCACCCTCTAACTCCTCTCGCAACCGTAGCAACAATAATAGGCGTTTCAACAAACCCAAGAATCAACCTCCCGCTCAACCGGCATCGACTCCTCCGCCCTCTTCCTATGCTCAGCAACAATCGGCACGGCCTATCTGCCAGATATGTGGCAAACTCGGCCATATCGCTCTAAACTGTTGGCACCGCAACAATCCCAAATACGCCCCCACTGACACAAGGCAACCACGGGCTCTCTTCGCCATTCCCACCGCCCCAGTCAGTCAAGACTAGATTCTTGACTCCGGTGCATCCACTCACCTGACACCGGACGCCAATCACCTCTACTACCCGTCAGCTTATCAAGGTTCGGTCACAGTCTCGACTGCCAACAGGAATTCCCGTCCAATCACCGATGCTGGTCAAGGACTTCTCCCTTTGCCGGACACGGCCTGTAAGTTAAAACTCAACAATTTACTTCATGACCTTCACTTACCCATAATCTCTTATCCGTGTCTAAGCTCAATTCAGATAATTTTGTCTCTATTTCATTCAATGCTAACGGTTTTGTCATCAAGGACTCACGGGACCATCGTCCTCTGCTTCATGGGCAACTTTGTAACGGACTCTACCACATCAGCATCCCTTCGGACAGCAGACCTACGGCTCTCACGGCTACCACCACCGACTCGTGCAACTGGCACTCTCGCCTCGGCCATCCGAACAAAGACACTCACAATGTCCTTTCCAAACTGTTTCCCAAAATCAATAATGTACCAAGCTCTTTCTTATGCAATTCTTGTAATCAGGCCAAGAGCCACAAATTACTTTTTTAAAAAAGAACTTCCGTTACCGCTGTACCCTTCGACCTCATACACACCGACGTCTGGGGTCCGGCTCTGCACCTTTCACTGGATGGCCATCGCTACTACATCATCTTTATAGATGATCACACTCGGTTCTCCTGGCTTTACCTTCTCTACGCCAAAAAATGAAGCCATAACCGCCTTTAAAAACCTCTGCAATCTCATAAAAACTCAATATAACCAAACCCCAAAAATTCTGCACTCTGACGGCGGAGGAGAATTCACTAGCCATACGTTTCGCTCCTACTTTCAAGAAAATGGAATTATCCATTAGCTAACGTGTCCCCACACGTCGGAGCAAAACGGTCTCGCCGAACGAAAACACCGTCACTTGCTTGACTTAACTCGTGCCCTCCTACACGAATCTGGCTTGCCTCCCAAATTTTGGTCATCGGCCATCACCACAGCTCATCACCTAATCAACAAGCTCCCCTCCAAAGCCATTTCCAACCAAATCCCTTTTCAACTCCTTCACGGTATCCCGCCGACTTACACACACCTTCGCACCTTCGGCTGGTTATGTTATATGTGGTTGAAGCCTTATTCCAAGGACAAACTAGCACCGAGATCCTACCCCTGCGTCTTCCTGGGTTATTCACCCCAACACAAAGGATATCTCTGTCACAATATCACCACCGGTCGGACTCACATATCCAGACACGTCGTCTTCTACGAACGCAACTTTTCGTTCCAGCACAACACCATCTCGGCTAACAAGGATCTCCAATCTACCACCTCTCACACCCCTCCCCTTCTCCTCATCCCCACATCTACCATCCCTCACGTCCCTACGGACAAACGCACACCAATAACTGAACCTCCTACAATTCCCCCTAATCACAGTACTCCACATCCCACCTTGGACACTAATCAAACTTCACCCGAAATTCCCATCTCCTCTCCTCAACACAGCCACACCATCACCCCCTATCATCCTATGCAAACCCATCTTAGAACAGGGATAATTAAATTGAAATCGATCTTTAATCTTCTTGCCCAGCTCAACCCTTCCACCATATCGAGTACCTATGTTCAAGCTCTCAAGACAGACCATTGGCGGAATGCAATGCAGGCAGAATTCGACGCACTTAAACGGCAATCAACGTGGACTCTCGTCTCACCTCTCTCAAACAAACCAGTGTTAGGCTGTAAATGGACGTATAAAATTAAACTTCTACCGAATGGCCAAATAGATTGTTAAAAAACTTGGCTCGTAGCTGTCGGTTACGATCAGAAATTCAGCATCAACAACAACGAGACCTTCAGTCCTATTGCGAAGATGACTACTATCCGCCTTCTGCTCACGCTATCCCTCATCCGACAATGGCCCATGTTCCAACTTGACGTATCCAATGCCTTCCTTCATGGAGATCTACCCGACGACATTTACATGCGCCAACCACCTGGTTTCATCGATCACAATCAACCACACGCGGTGTGGAAACTTAAAAAATCTCTCTATGGCTTGAAACAAGCACTGTGGCAATGGTTTCAAAAACTAACCAGTTTTCTCCAACAACAAGGCTTCGGGTTTAGTCATTCCGACCCCTCTCTTCTTATCTTACGCAAACACAACATTCAAATATAAATTCTTATTTACATAGACGACTTCTTGGTGACAGGTAACGATGAAACTGCTATTCGGCTACTCCTCCAACAACTGCAAACTCAATTTGCCCTCAAACAACTTGGCAATATCTCGCTCTTCCTCGTAATTCAGGTGACACATTCCAAATCCGGCTACTTTCTATCTCAAGAACACTATGCTATGAAAATTCTTAACGACGCAGACTACAAGGATTGCAAAGCAGCTCCTACCCCGGTCACGCCGTCTAAGAAACAGAAGGAACTGAACTCCCAACCATTTCCGGATCCATCCCTCTACCGCCGCCTCGCTGGATCACTTCAATACCTCTCCATCACAAGATCGGATATCGCCTTCGCAACGAACCGGATCTGTCAACATATGCAGTCTCCAACCAAACAAGACTTTAAGGCACTCAAACGTCTTCTTCGCTACATCAAATGCACCTTATCATTTGGACTACCTATCATTGCTGGATCGCTGGAACTACGCACTTATTCAGATGCGGACTGGGCATCGGACACCAGCTACTGAAAGTCGGTTTCGGGCTTCTGCACCTTCCTCGGTCCCAACCTTATTTCTTGGACGGTGAAAAAGCTGGCGACCGTAGCTAAATCCTCCACCGAAGCTGAGTATAGATGTCTCTCAGCTGCCACTTCGGACATGATATGGCTTCGTCGACTATCCACCGAACTCAATCTCTCTCAACCGTCACCGACCATCATTCACTGCAATAACACAACAGCTATGGCCATTGCCAAAAACCCGGTGTTTCATGCAAGAACAAAGCAAAAAACATTCATGTTATATCTATTTTTCATTTTCCTCCTTAAATTCTCTAACTATAATGTTTTAGTCACAAAAAGCGATGGACTAAGAATAAATCTGGCGAAACCAGGAAATCAAAATCAAATGGTATGTGATGGGAAATGGAGCTATGAAACCACAGTTTATATTACTAAATATGTTTTGAATGGAATATTTACTTAATATTGACTCATTTTGATTTAGAGTGAAGGATGATCATAAATTGTTATTCAAATATATAAAAGAATTAACAAACTTTATTTTTCTTTAGGCAATATATTATAACTAATTTCAAATTAAAGAATGAAAAAAGAGGCTTATTCTAAAAAATGTATATATATGCTATTTTAGCTAAACTAATTTATAGACTGAATTAATGTAAAATTTACTTAAGAAAATAAAGAAAAAAAATCCCAAAATATTTTCATCAAAACTAGAGAGAAAAATTTTTAAATTGCTGAATATACATAAACCATCATCATTTTCTCATCAACATAGAACTCTTCAAAATTTTCATTCTGGGATAAGCCCGTGCTCTACAGACAGCACATTCATTTTTAATCATCAACCAATTTTTGATGCATCCTACATGAGTAGATTTATGGTTTGCCAGCTCAGGATAGCTATGTTCTTCTCCAATTTGATCTCTTCCTTCAATAAATTCATAGTAAATGAAAATTAATTAAATGTTATTACATTAAAATAATTAAGGAAAATAAAAAATTAATAAGTACCTGACATATGGTTGCAAACCTATATTCTCCTCTTGGTGTTAATCGGACCCAAACATGATCAAGAAATAGAATATGCGCTTTCTAACAATCTGTTACATAGCTCTACTGCTTTTTGAATTTGGCGGATCTGCTGATTTCAGAATAAAACTAATTAAGAGTGGAAACTCATTATATAATGTGACAAGATTAAAGAATCCCCTTATATGTAAATCCTTATTGTTTTCATTAATGATCACATTACCTGCTGCTCTTGGGCGCTCTCTTCATTAATATCAGTGGTTTGTACGGAGTGTACATGTAGTTATTGTATTGCTTGAGCGCATGCAGGAGGTAATTCATATCCTGAATCATAGTCGAATAATGAGCAGAGAGATACACAGTGGCGGAGCCAGAAATTATATTATATTAAATTACTCTTTTTAGATCATATGCTAGCAAAAAGGAGTATATTTAATTTTTATTTATTTTACAAAATTAAACACTTGTATAAATCTGGGCATTAGCTGTTATATTATTTCCTCTGCCCTTAGTTAAATTGTTTCTCCGATTTTTATACCTGTAAGTAGTCTATAAATATATCCTTGTAATTACTATCTCAATAGAAAATGAAAAATTTTGTTTTCCCTTCTTATTCGGTTCTGTTTCTCTCCCGCTGCTTGGGTTCAGAAATCGATCAAAGAAATCTAGTTTCTTCACTATGGCATAGATCATAGCTAGCAAAAGAGTTATATTTTAATTTTTATATAATTTTATTAGAAATAATCCGATCCATAACAATTATAACTTCTTGCGATTATAGAAGATGTTAGATATTAAGATAAACTTAATCTTATAGATGCATAATAGGCTATTCATAATTTTATAGATATATAGCCTAATAAATTAATATTTAAAATTATATTTGATAAAAGAACATGAGTTAAACAGACAAAGACATTTCTCAAATAACCTTGCAGAACAAAATTTGAGATTAAAATTAAATTTACAAAAATTAAAAAAAAAAAATTGACGCTCGTAGAAGATTCGTAACAGAGTAAGTCAAACAAAACAGGGGAAGAGTGGAGAAAACATATAAACCCTTCTATGGAAACAGAGAAATCCCTAGTAGAACTTTGGGAAAATAAGATCTGCTCACCTGTGTTGGCGAAGCAACACCGACGCCGAGAAGGATGCGGCCGATTGATAAGATGGCAACATCCTTAGCGGCGGAGCTAGAAAATTTTTTCTATTGGGGGCACAAAAATTATATTAGTTATTAAATTACTTCTTTAAAATATAATTTTTTTATCATTATAAAACATTAAATCATGAGTCATATTTTTAAATGAAAAATTATAAAATACGTCTAAAATTATATGCATTCCCTTAAAAATAGATATATCATTCTATCTTATTATTTATTAAAAAATTAATATTTCTCCAATGATTTTTATATATGAATTGAAGTTCACCTAAATTACTTTTATAATTAGATATTTAATTTGAACTAATTAAATTTTAGTTTTTAATTTTGAATTTATATTAAATTAGTATAAGACCATAATTTACCAAATTTAAAATTAATTGTTATAATTCTTAAATTATTTTTATTAATTAATTATTATCATAATATTTCACAATTACTAAAGATAATAAAGTTAATTATAATAAAACTAATTAATTTATTTAATTTATTAAAAAATTTTTCAATTCCTTCTCAAAAAAATTAAGCAAACGTTGGCAGGACGAGAGAGGAGAGATGGCGGCGGCTGGGGGAGTCATAAAAGCAGAGAGGGGAGGAGATAAAAGCATGTTCCAACGTTTAGGAAAAAAAATAAAACTAGGCACCAGGCGAGGCGGAGGAGTAGAACAAAAAAATAGATTAGTTCTTAAAAATTAAATTTTAATGTTTAAAAAAAATAAAAAAAAAAAAAGAAAAGAAAAGATGCTGGCGTTAGAACGGCGTAGATCCGTCCATCGAGATTACTGATTGGGAATGTGAGGAGAGAGAGAGGAAAGAGTATGCAGAAATGAAGAAAAGAAAAGATGTGCGTACTTTGACGATGAGGCACCAGTATGCCATCGATGGCCTAGCGAACAGATGGCCATCATCCATCTCGTTGAAACAGAATGCATTCATCCACGGCGCTGGAACAGAGCGGCATTCTGTGGCGTTAAGCATTAGGCCTGTAGCAAACTGAAAGGTTTGTAAATATTAGGCGCTATCATCTAATCGCCTGCTTGCCACCCAAAATCCACGCCTCCATATTGTTTGTGAAACATTGAAAACCAATTTCTTTCGAGAATTTAAGGAAAGCAGGTCGTCGGAGAAAAAAGAAGAAGAAGAAGACGAAGTGTGGAGTCGCTCGTGAGTTAGCGGATGAGAGAAACTAGGAGGGGTAATAGAGCGAGCGAGCAAGAGATATTAGATCCGATTGCATCTCTGTTTCTGTAAAACATTTATAGAAACCAGTTTAAAACTAATTGGTAATTATGTTTTCAATTATAAAAATCTATCTTTGGAACCAAATAAATTGATAAATATATTTATGGAAAGTAAATCCTCCGAATTTCATCATATCTGAAACAAGATTATTTATTCTAACGCGTAAAATGAACAAATTATTCTTTCGGTTACTAAATTTAATTCGCTGACCTCTAAAATTTAATTATTAATATAGAATGATTATTCGTTATTTTATTATTGAATACTTGTTTATATATATATTAAAGAACCGGTCTAATTAGTATAAAGTTTTTCTTAAGAAGGTACAATTTGCCGATTTAAAAATGTTATAAATTTAAGTAAATTTTTTAAATAAATCGTCTGCAATGAAAGTATACCGAAAAAATTAAAAATATAACACTAATTTTTAAATAAATCTACTACAAAAAACAGAACCTCTAATTTTTTTAGAATTTCTAAATAAATACTATAGTATGATAAATTTTTTATACTTCACAAAGCCCGAAAAAAATTAAAAAATAAACAATACATATAATTTCATTCAATTTAATTTTTGACGTCAAACAAATTATTATTGTATAAATATTCAGTTTAGAGTCAAATTAATATTAAATAATTCAGGCTAATAGAGTTCAAACTATAATTTCATATTATTTAGATTTTCATTATTAAAAGGAATTGCATAAGAGATAATAAATACATTTATAAAGAGCATATACATTTCTATAAATAACTTTATTTACTACAAAGTTATATTAACTTTTAGCCGGCAAACGTTCATATATTATTTCATGATCATTAATATGCAAATTTCATAGTTTTTTTAGTATATTATATATATATAGTATATATGCGTGTGAGAGAACGTTATCACAAAATTAGCTTGATCGGGCACGATCTCGAGGAAAAAGCTAGTATGGAGACTTCTAAAAATTAAATCCGGGACACCTTAGCCCCAATTCAGCAAGCTTATAGTCAAACTTGAGCGTCTCGGGAATACGAAGCTCAACGACACCCAAGATCACCCAATCCGAGCCCAAATGAGTCCGTAAATCAAGGGGCTCAAAGTGCTGTCGAAAGGCTTCAAACCAGCCAAATTTTGAGTTACCAAACGGTCTCTGATGTTTACGAGCTTATACTCAATCGAACGTCTTGAACGAGACAGATCAACGAGCCCAAAGATCGCTGAATTTCCGACATCCATTAAGGCCTCCAAATGGCCAACAAACGGTGCACGGTCGTAGGAATCAATATCGGCCGTCCATTTGACCACTTCCTATTCGCCCCTTGATTCTCCGCTATTACAGACCATTGCCCTTCCAGAAAATCTTAATAGAGCCCTATTCTCACAAGAGAGGTCCAAGCAAAAGATGAGAAGAAGGGTAAGAGTGGAAGAAAGAAGGAAGGAGCTTCTTCCATCGGCACAGCCGCCCGGACCACCGCCAGAAACCTCGCCGGAACCACCTGCAGGAACACCGCCCGGGAAACCACCGCAGACCTCGCCGGACCACTCCAGAGCCTCGCCGGACCACCGTCGGAGTATTCTCCGCACCACCATCTCAATGCCCGACGTTCAGGCCCGACGTGCCTACTAAAGGCCTAACATCTATGCCAAGTTCTGTTTCAAAGCCCGACTTTCAGGAGCCTGAGTCTCATTGAGGCCCTCAACCTCTCCAGAAGCCCTCATATTCGTCAAAGGCCCTAACCAACATCTGGAGCCTTCACCTTCACCGGGCCCTCACTTCGGCAGAGGCCCTCATCTTCGCCAAAGGCTCTCTCTCCGCTAGACTACCACTTACGCCGTTGTTTTGTCGGAAGGCACCAAACCGAGGCCTGGACTTTTGCTGGGCACTACCTGACGTCCAGAGTTCTACCAAAGTACCGCACCTACTACAACGGGTCTTTCAGGACTCCAGTCTCCTACCGACTACGATCTTTCAGGCCTTTCGTCGCCTACTATGTTTTCCTTCCGACCAGACAAAAACAGTATATGTAATTCCTACTAGGTAATGTAATCTGCCATGATGTACATTTTGCTACATCAATCCAAGGCCTCTCTGAAGGAAGAGCCTCATTGTAACAACTACAAATACATAGTGGATTCATTTCAAACTGGGCCAGGCCCCATGGGTTTTTTCCCTCTTTTCAGGGGTTTTCCACGTTAAAAACTCTGGTGTCTCTTAATGAAGTTCCACCCTCTCACTTATGTGCTTGTTGCTGGATCTTCGTACAATTGCTAAGACATCTAAACTAAAATATTTCTCTACCGCCCGAATTACTCCAGGACGCAACAGTTTAGCGCCGTTGTGGGAAAGTGATCCCGATGGGGCAATTTTTGCTCCAACCTCAAAGGTTATTCAAATGCTATTGATGCATCAATGTCATTGGACTCAGATCCGGACTGGGGGGCACCTTGACTACATTTTTAGTCAAGAGACCCTCAATTACTTCCCCAACATCAAGATGATATTTAAGGAAAATTCATTAAAAAATGGTAAGGATACTTCCAATTGTATATGCTTTATTACAGTCCCTGATGGATTCTACTCCTGGGCAGGTTCTTGGATTTCAAACCTCAAAAAGGAAGTAATGTCTAAGATAGACCCTTGTTACCTGTGATTCGGGGATACACCGGTGGCATTACGCCCTCTCCCAATCAAGGCAAAATCGATCACAGGGGGATCCCGATTCGGACCTCTTCCACACAGGTTAACGTCGTCGAGCGAAGGCTCCGACATACAACCTTCGGAAAGGTCCTTACATCCTGGTGGATTATCCCGACCTCTCCACACAGGTTAACGTCGTCGAGCAAAGTCTCCGACATACAACCTCGGATAGGTCTTACATCATTGGATATCCACTATCGGTTACATCATCGAGCAAAGGGCTCTGAAAAACAACCTCGGTAAGATTATTACATGCTTGGTTAACATCACCAGAATGTCGTTCAATGGACTTCTGCACAAAGTTTAAATTTCTACACGATTTAAATTTCCTCCTATCGCTGAACTTTGCCTTTGCAGGAACTTTCGACGGACTAATACTCGCACCGCAGACTTCTGCTTATCGTCGGAACTTCTGCTTGTCTCATTACTTCTGCTCGTCAGCGGAGTTATACTCGTCGTCGGACTTATGCCCGTTCGATGAACTTTCATCTGTTCTTCTGCCCGAGGCCGTACTTCTTACATGCGTCGGACTTCTCCCTATCGTCGGACTTCTACTCGCCATCAGACTTCTGCCCCGTCGACGAAACTTTCATCGGTCTTCTGCTCGAATGCGTACTTCTACCATACGTCGGACTGTCTCCCTGTCGTCGGACTTTGCTCGTCAGGAGGACTTATACAATCGTCGTCGGAACTTTTCATCGGTCTTCTTGCCCGATCTCGTACTTCTACACGCGTCGACTTCTCCCTGTCGTCGGACTTCTGCTCTAGTCAGCGGACTTCCTACTCGTCGTCGGACTTCTTGGCCAATCGATGACTTTCAACGGTCTTCTGCCCGAAAGGTCGTACTTCTACCCGACTTACGGATTTCTGCTTACAGTCAGGACTACTAACTATCGTTCAGACTTTGCCCAGTCGACGACTTTCGTCGGTCTTGTACCCTGGCGCGCTTACACCTCTACCCGACTTCGTTACTCTACCCAGATGTGGACTTCACCAGTGAATTAGACTTCGTCGGCCTTCTAACCGGACGCTGTCTGACTTACCCTACATTGGATCCTGACCTTGTCATCATACTTCTTCCCCGATGCTTGGAAGTGTGCCCGTCATTTCAAAACCTCCCTCCTTACGACAGTTTTATCGACCTCCATCGCAACACCAAAACATCGGAACTCCACAAGATATCTCGAAGAAAAAGAAGAAGAAGGGGGAATCTCCGGACTTTCTTCCAAGAGAGGGGCCTCGGGAAAACGACGGGAAGCCTCATAGAAAGGACATGAGGGAGATGAGGGAAAGAAGAAAAATCTCTGGACTTCCTTGCCAAAAGAGGGGCCTCAGAAAATTTGAGGGAAGACCTCAATAGAAAGGGACAGAGGGAGATGAGAAAAGAAGAAAAATCTCCGGACTTCCTTGCCAAGAGAAGTGGCCTCAGGAAAACTGAGGAGCCTCAATAGAAAGGACAGGGGAGATAAGGAAAGAGAAAATCTCCAAACTTAACTTGCCAAGAGCAGGGGCCTCAGGAAAAACTGAGGGAAGGCTTCAATAGGAAATGATAGAGGGAGATGAGAAGAAAATGAGGAGAAGAAGAGAAGAAAACAGAAGATAAGAGGAGTTGAAGTGATTTTCTAAAGGCTTGAATGCCGTATTTATAGTTTTTTGGGAGAAAGAAGAAGAGTTTCTAGAATTTCCAATTTTCAAAATTTTCTGAATTTTTGGGGTTTTTTAGGAATTTTTTCGGCCAAAATGGCAAAAAATTAATTTTTCTGCGCAGGGTGGGGCCCACTAGGTCGGGTAGGCTGAACAGACCCGCCCGTTCATTCAAATGAGGCGGTGGAAGGAGCAGCCAGCGGGCTGGCCGCGCCGGCCCAAGCGGCCTAGGCGGCTAGGCAGGCTGCCGCGCGGGCCGGCAGCTGGCCTAGCAGCTGGAGCCCAGCACCCCAGCGCGGGTTGCAGCGCGGGCCGCCGCACGGGGCTCAGCGCGGGCCCGTGAGCGCGGGCCCAGGCGGGGCCGCCGCGCGTTATCCCAGCGCGAGCCCCAGCCGTCCTGGCCGTCTAGCCCATTTTGGGCCCAGATTTTCATCCCGAAAAGCTCTGAATTTTGATGTTTTTTGGAGTCCCCGGACACGTTTTTCGACGTTTCCGGACTCAATTTTGCACACTTTCGGAGCTCAACGGGGCCCTATGATCAAGTTTCGAGCAAGCCATTAATTTTCGAAATGCATTTTTTGTGTTTTCAGCCTATGCAAAATTGTCGACAGTTATATTTTTCGGATCCTGGGAGCTTTTGACGTCCGAAAATGGGGGCAACTGATTACCTCATCACAAAATTAGCTTGATCGGGCACGAATCTGAGGCCAAAAGCTAGTTGGAGACTTCTAAAATTAAATTCGGGAGCAACCGTGAACCCCAATTTTTCAGCGGGCTTATAGTCAAAACTGAAGCGGATCTCGGGAATACGAACTCAACGACACCAAGATCAAACCAATCCGAAGCCCAAATGAGTCCGAATCAAGGGCTCAAAGTGCTGTCGAAAGGTTCAGAAACAGCATTTTGAGTTTACCAAACGGTCTCCGATTTTTACGAGCTTATACTCGAATTGAACAGTCTCGACGGAGTCGAATGCAACAAGCCCAAGATCGCTGAATCCGGACATCATAAAGCCTCCAAATGGCCAACAAACGAGTGCACGGTCGTAGGGATTCAATATCGGCCGTCCCATTTGACCACTCCCTATTTCGCCCCTGATCTCACGCCTATTATGGGCATTGCCACTCCAAAAAAATCATAAATAGGAGCCCTCATTCTTCACAAGAGAGGATCCATGCCAAGAGATGAGAAGAAGAGAAGAGAGGAAGAAGAAGAGGAAGAGCTCCCCTCGATAAAGCCGCCGGACCACCGCAGGAACACCGCTGGACCACCGCCAGAAACCTCGCCGAACCACCGCAGGAGCCATGCGCGACCACCGCAGGAGCCTCGCTGGACCACCTCCGGGTAGCTCGTCGGACCACCTCCAGAGGCCTCGCCGGACCACCGTCAGAGTTTCGCCGCACCACCATCTCAATGCCCGACGTTCAGGCCCGACGTGATACTTAAAGGAGGCCTGACATTAATGCCCAACGTTCTGTTCAGGCCCGAATTTCAGGCCTGACGTCTTCATCTGAGGCCCTCACCTTCTCCAGAAGCCCTCATATTCGTCAAAGGCCCTAACCAAACATCTGGGCCTTCACCTTCACCTGAGGCCCTCACCTTCGCTAGTGGGCCCTCATCTTTCGCCAAAGGCTCTCTCCTCCTGCTAGACTACCACCTTACACCGTTTGTTTTGTCGGAACACCACTGAGGCCCTGGACTTTTTGCTTGGGCCACTACCTGACGTCCAGAAGTTCTACCAAGTACCACCTACTACAACGGTTCTTTCAGGGACCCTAGTCTCTACGACTACGGTCTTTCAGGCCTTCAGTCACCTACTATGTTCCTTCCGACAGACAAACATGTATTATGTAATTCCTACTATGTATGTAATCTGCATGATTGTTACATTGCTACACAATCCAAGGCTTCTCGAAGGAAGAGCCTCATTTGTAACAAATACAAATAACTAAGTGGATTCATTCAAACTGGGGCCAGGCACCCGTTGGTTTTTCCCCCTTTTTCAGGGGTTTTACCACGTAAAAACTTCTGGTGTCTCTTATGAATGTTATCACCCTCTCACTATCTGCTTGTGTCCTGGATCTCGTTACAATGTTAAGGACATTAAATAAAATATTTCTCTACCGCCGCGAATACTCCAGACGCAACAATTATGTATATGCTGAATTGCGAAAGAGAAAAGGTAAAATTTTGATACATTTCTATGCTAAGAACCAAAGGTAACATTCGTAAAGTAAATAGAACTTTATAGGAAAAGGGAATGGAAGATAAGAACATGGTGAAGCCCGGGAAAGAAGGATGAACGGATTGTATTTATTTCTGTATCTTGAATAGCTACAGAGAAAGGCCTAATAAAGACCTTAGCTAATGGAGTAAACTAGTTAAATACAGATAAAGAAACTAAGGTTATTACTTTAGATATGCTAATAGCCTCAACTCAACTTAAGCATTCGGTGTTCCGATGGTTAATTGTTCCGTAATTCAGATAACGAGCGATCGAGAACGGGCTTCGTTAGGATGTCAGCTATTTAATCTTTGGAGGAGATCGTGCTCGATCTGGAAGTTGCGGAGCCAATTGCTGAACGAATAAAGTGATAGTCAATCTCGATATTGG
>NW_021318782.1:0-9013 GCF_001605985.2 Dendrobium catenatum
CTTCTACAACTTAAAGAATTGTAGAAAATTTTTCATTTTCTCCTAGCCAAATTTAGGAGAATGATCATTGCACGGATTTGAACATCAAATGTTCAAGGATATTCCATGAGTTGCAACTCTAAGTTTGCACATTCCTTCTTCTACCAAACAAAAGTGTAAGAAACCTCCACTATTTACTTGGTCTAAATTTAGCGATGTGTATTCTCTTTTGGACACCAATGTTCAAAAAGTGATTTCTCTAATTTGCAACCTACAAGTTGCCTTCATATTTCTTTTTCCTATTGATTAGTTGTAGGAAAAACCTCGCACCTCTCCTTCTACAATCACAAAAAATTGTAGGAAAGCTATTTCGTTTTCTCATCACAATTTGAGAAGTACGCTTCTTTTTTGGATACCAAATTTGTTTCAAAAAGAATCGCTCTTGGGGTTGTAAGCTTCAAAGTCACATCCTCCCATCTTCTATTTCTCCTCCAACCCAAAAATTGGAGGGATGAAAACCTTCTTTTCTTGGACACCACATGTCAAAGGAATTCCCGCAATTTTCATCCATAGATTGCACATTGGACTACTTTTTTCACTAAATCTAAGATTGTAGGAATTCCAAATTCTCTTCATTTCTCTAACCCCAAATTAGGGAAATGAATCTACCTTCTGTACAAAAAATTCGGTACACTCTTGATTTGTGTCTTAAGTTACATATCCCTCTTCTCACCCTATAGTCGGACACAATTGTCCTTAGGGATTCTTTATACTAGACGAAGCGGGATAATGTTATTCTATCAACTTTCTCCTTCTTCTACTCTCCTAACCATAAAGTTAGGAGAAATATACCTTGACTCTTTGAACATCAAATGTCAAAGAGATGTTCGGTTAAATTAGATTGCACCTCTAAGTTTGGGCACCTTCCTCTCTCTTCTTTACAAGTCAAAATTGAGAGAAATTCAACTTCTACAACTCAAAAGTTGTATGGAACTTCCTTGTACTCAATCCATGTTGGGTTGTTTAATCTCATTCTATTTATCTATTTGTTGAACGCAAAAGCAACAAGGTGACTATCCGCAAGCATAGGATCCAGTCTATTTCCTTCACTCTTCCAAACTTAAGTTGGAAGGGTGCAATCCTCTTTGAACATCAAATGTCAAAGACTTTATGAATTTGGGCAACCCAAAGTTGCATTTTCATCGCCAATCCCTCCAACTCATACACGAAACAAGTTGTAAGGGTTAAGCGCATCCTCGCCTCTCCTTTTGCTCAAGCTGGAGAGAAACTCTCCAACATTAGCTCAAAGCAATTGTTGGGTTTCTTACCGGCTTCTCTCATTAGCTCGGCAAAGTTCTAAGGAGAATTGTCGCCCAACTGTTAGCTCAAAAAGCACATGTTGGGCACGCTCCTTAGACCAAACTACTATTTAGAGGACCCTTTGGACTGAATATCCACACGAGCTCACACACTTTAGCGTGACAAACCCCTTAGGACATACTAGGGATTAGGAATTTTTCCTTTGCTGTGCGCATGGATGATGTGTTGTGGAGAGTGATTGAATTTTGAATGTCTGCAGTTGTGGGCACTTGGCCCCTTAAGTAGGTTAGGTATGAAAAATAAAATACTTATTCTTGTGCGCGTGGCCTATGATCGCAGGAAAGGGGTGTAAAAAAAATCATTGGTTATTCAATAATGTGTGTATTGGTGCAGGCGCTGCTTTTAAAACCGCACAAGAAGCATGCGTCAAATAGTGACGTTGAAACATCTTTTAGATGAGAGAACGGGCCTAGTGCTTAGCACTCTAGCACATGCTAGGCCAATTTGGGATGTTCATATTTTTGCTTATACAAACTGCCCCCTGACTTGTTTTGCAGATTTGAGCTACTTTTTCTTTTTTTACACCTATGTATATTGTGATTAGATTTGGGTAAGAGGGGGTATTAATTAGTAAGAAGGAGTATAAGCGAAAAGTACTTTAGATGGCAAGGAAGATACAGAATTAGAGCTTATAAGATCCCACAAGTAGAGTTTGTCAATTAATTTAACTGGGTGTGTATAATGGCACGGCAACTCAGCTGTAAATTGGTTGTAATAAATTGGATCTTTATCTACTTTCCTACATTTTTTAATAAATAAAGCTATTACATTGTTTGTTTACTGGGTGCTGTGGCAGATGAGAAAATGCAGTCTTTTCCTATGGTTTCTTCTTTTGTTCTGTGGGTGTGGCCTAGCTTACTAAACGCTTAGGTCTCTAGAGGATAAACTAATCTTTACCTTAAAAATGTAGTCAACTATAAATTAAAATTTATGGCTCTCATGATTTTCATAATACAAAAGAAATTTGCAATGGCTCTCTTTTAAAGAGTAAGTTTTCCAAAAAACTCAAAAAGATCATGTGATGCCAAAAGTGTGTCAATGTAGAATGTCTTCACTTAAGGAATAGATAACAAAATATTTCTTTTGTGAGTCAAGCATTTGCATACAACACTAATAACGATGATCGATACGGACATTTAGGACTCTACTTGCAAAAGCCAAAGCTATAAGGCCCTACCTTCTAAAATAAAACACCCATGCCATCACATTTGCATTGAAACCGAATAACATGGTTTTTAAAAGCGATTATGGGATAGTTTTTAGGCTAGTAGTCCTTCCAGGCGGGACAATAATCCAGAGGTCGGGCGGGAGTTAGTGCCTCTGTGTGAGGTGTACAGCTGTAGTCTACTCTTTGCAATACGTTAGATCTAGGTCGAGACACCCTGCCGTCGGTAGCCTCACCTTAGTCTCTAGGGTCTGAGGCATGGGTTGATTTCCAAAATCAACCCTAATAGCCCTCATCTTTCGGCGCAATTCCTTCCAACGCGTGTTTGGGATGTAAGCACCAATCTCTAGAATAAAAACTATTAACTTAACATCCAAATTAGGTTGTAAAAGGATTAAAGCCCAACCAATAGGATAGTTTGGGACCTAACTGAATTTCATCTCAGAATCATGGTGCCCCTACTATCGACCTCCTTTGCTTTTCATCCAAAATCTAATATCTTAGGTTGATCATTCTCCTTGAAATTCCTTAAAGGCCGAAAACCCTTTAAGCAAGACTTTCATGATTTTAAAATAAAAATTAAATATTAGCCCATGTTTTAAATGACTTCAAAAACAAAGAAAACTTCATAGTAGTTTAATTAAAAGTTTTCCCATGCAATCAAATTTGGGATGATAAAATGCCATATGGGCTATGCCCCCTTATGGAATGTTCGTACCCAGCGAAGTAAAATAAACTTGCTCGACGTCAACATGGGAGTGGGGAAGTCATCTGTTTCAAATTGTTAAATTTTATAGTTGAGCCAGTAAATAAATGATAATTTTACTTCTTCGGCAGGTATTATAATCTCTTATGCTTACTCGATATATACAGTAGTGCAATCCGTTACGTGTCGAGATATCAAAATTCCTCCATACATAGATGTCGTGTTACCGAGTGAAGATGATCCTTTAGAAGAGTAAGAATAATGATATACTCAATATTAGACATTTTTGCTCTTAGTAACTGAGGTTATTCTTAGAGTTTGTCAGCACACATGAAACTATTGATAAATGGGCAAGATGGGTTGTTTCTTTAAAGCTTTTATGTAGATTATTGATTGAAATATCTTTATATCTTTTTTAATATTTATAGTGCCATATATGACAACTTTGGGCTTAAAATGTTTGCTGTTGGGGATTTGGAGATATTTTCAAGTAGGCGCGACAAATGGTTTGTGCTTTGAAAGTTCGGAGCATTTGGATATATACGAGGTCCCTCCAATATGAGTCACTTGTCAACGCAACCTTTCATCGGATAAATTTGTCCCAATACTATACTTATTTGGCTTTGAAACTTTAATCAACTATGCTAATTTCTTTTAGGTAATTGAGTTCATAACTGATGTGTTACTGAACTCAATAGTAAGATTCTTATGCAAAGAGACGATATCGAATTGATAAACGATAGAATAGAGGATTAGGTTTGGGTATGTATAAAAACTCACAGATTGTTCTCTTGCAAGTAATACAAAACGAAAAGTCTAAATTTTTTTAAATAATTATTCTTGTAGAAATAAATTTAAAGGCCTTATTAAAAATACAAAACAAATTATACTCAACAAGAAATTCGCACTTTGAGTATTTGATTTTTGATCCATCTTAATGAGTATTTTATAACATTTTAGACCACGAGAGGAAAAAAGAAAAAAAACATTTATTTGAGGCAAGTCTTATCTGTATTAATTTTTATAACTGGTCGAGGATCGGAAACTTCATGATAGCTTGCCACAGGTATAGAAAGGGTGGACTGCTTGAGAAAACTTGTGCTTGCTGAGTTGAATTTAAGTTTGAAAGGGTTGCACATTTTTAAAAGTTAATATACTTCCTTCTTCTTCTTCTTTTATCGTTTATAGTCTCTTTGTTTCTTGTTTTTAATATTATTATTTTTATTCTTTTTCTTTATAGTTCTCTTAGAATATGATAGGGTGGAGAGTTAAAGAGGTCAAGGAGTTACAAGAGAGTGAAAGGCTAAGAGAAAATACGGAGGGGATTGGGGGGGGGGGTTGAGATTGAGGGCAATCGAAAGTGGAATTTGAAAGGTTTGCAGGCACCTTAGAGACTAACGGGATGAATGCTTGTAGAAGCGTATATCAAGGAGTTGGAGCGTTGAAGTGGTTTGTCAAAAGCTTTGGAAGTGAACTAATTTGAGGTGTTGTAGTTAGTGGATAAGGTTGTGCGAGAAATCAAACGCGAAGACATGTTCACTTAACCTCAAAAAATATCCAACGAAACGAATTTTTAAAACATGATGAAAACAGATCGGTTAACGAAACATAGACGTCATGCAAATATGGTTCGGAAACCTTGATGAATATATTAATAGCGAACCCTAGCCATCATTGTTTAAGGGTTGTGTTAATGATCACCGACTCGTGAGCTGGCAGCCAGTTTTGACTCAATAACATGTTCGCGAGCCGAGCTTGATGAGCTAAAGAAGTCTAAGTTATGAGCAGCTCAAACTCGACTCTTAGTCTTGTTTAAAAATAGTTAATATTAAAATTTTACTTCAAATACTATTACTGAATTTAGGACATTTTAGTCAATTATTAAAATGTAAAAGTATCTTTTACTAAGTGTTATATAAGTGATTAGCTTATTTGTATAGTTCCTCATTTTTTATCATTTTATAATAATTGCTTAAACCAGAAATCATTTTCTTTTATTGTACAATAAACAAGCAGGACTCGTGAGCCTGGGGATTGAATTCGATAGAATATAAGCTTGGGTTGAGCTCTGTGAGCTCAACTATGATGTAAATTATTCAGTAGCTCAAGCCAAGGGGATCGAGCGCTCGATTACTCGTTAGACACCCCCATATTTTCACAAGAAAAACAAACACAATTTTTGGTATTAAAATGCATGCTATGTGTTCACGCGTACACCGCCCCATGCAACTCTTCGCCTGATTCTCCTCCGCTTGATCTCTCTCTCTTCTCCTTCTGTGTCTCTTCTCGTCTCTCTCTCTCTCATCTCTCTTTTTCTTTCTTTTACGCCAAATTTTTCAAAGCCTTTTTTTACGAGCAAAAAAGTCAAGGAAGTCCGTGCAGATTGCGTGGGGTAAAAGACATCAATGAACTCGAGAGCATATGTGAAGAAATCCAAGAAGGAGTCTCAGTTAAGAAGAAAGCAGACGAGTCCAAAATGTTGAAAAGATATGAAAGTAAGTCATTCGTATAAGCTCGTGTGGTGAAGGCTCAATGAGTGATCAACTCAAATAGCACAAATACCAACCACAATGCACAACAGAGAATGGGAACCTGTGAGATGGGTAATTAATCAAGCTGTACTCCAACTACATCCTCATTTGATAGCCTTTTCCATCATCTCACATAGGCCTCCACATTGTTAGCCTCTACAGATCCTACTACCTCTCTCTACCCCTCTATCCTTATCGTGCTTTCAGATCACAATATTATTTTCTTCGACCTACCAATTCCCTTCGTTGACTGCCAACTTCATTGACACACT
Source organism: Dendrobium catenatum (assembly GCF_001605985.2). Lineage (NCBI taxonomy): Eukaryota > Viridiplantae > Streptophyta > Magnoliopsida > Asparagales > Orchidaceae > Dendrobium > Dendrobium catenatum. The sequence goes on from NW_021318782.1 coordinate 6,034, forward strand.
CACTTCTGTAAGAGCCTTAAGGAAAATTCTCCTAATTTCACATCCTCTTTTTCCCCCTCTTTCAGTAATCCATTGCGAAGAGCCTATCAACCATCTCTTTAGTTTCTCACTTCTTCTTTTCTCCCCACTCTTTTACGTCAGCTACCTCGTGGCTTTCTCTCTCAACTTGACTCCTTCACAACGTCTCAACCCGTTAATTTTTGACGACCTTCGAGCAAACTCCCTTTCTCCTCTCTTATCTCTTCTAAGCGATTGCATCTTCTCCTACCCCTTCCTCTCTATTCTCTATTTCTTCCTTTGTTAAAAAAGAGTTGAAAAAGGAATACGATTGAGAGGTGAATTGTGCGATGATCTCTCGGCTTTGAAACTACATCGCTTCAATCGCTCTAAAAATACGATTAATCTACATCACCATCACAAAAGGTATAAAATGAAAAAATAGCCTCAAAGCGTTGCCGACAAACTTTAAGCAAAGTATGCGTCTTTTTTAACTCGATTGAAGAATCAAATATTGTGTTCTCGTGGCAAGTGATACCTTTACACATGCATTTTTTGCATAGTGGGGCTAAAGAACTCCACACATAATTTCTTGAAACCGATGGGAAACAAGAATTAGGTGCATACCAAAATACCAAAGTGAAAGTAGTATGATCCTTCCTTGAAACATGACAGAAACACATTCAAAAAACCGCATAACAGTAATATCTTCTCGTGCAGGTATTGTGACGCGCATGCAAGGACATTTCTTGAGTATATAATAGTGGGACTACGGAATAACCTTTATTTGGTGGTGTTTTATACACTCGGGCATACACCCTTGGCATAATGGACAAGCCTAATGCTTCTCATAGATGCAACCTGCATGATGAGAAACAAAAGAGGCTTTCAAAACTTTTAGTTGACCAAACTCAAAAACTTGAAATAGCAAAGTGAAAAAAGCCTGATATAACACAAATGTGAATATATATATAGTAAGTACTTATATACTAACTTATAAATATATCTATGATAATATATATACTATATATTAATAATTATAGATATATTTATATATAATAATCAAATTACAAAATGTGAGAAAGGAAGAATATCTAACTGTTGCAACATGTGCCACATAAATGAATCGTAAGGATAGAGCAAAAACAAAAAAAATGACTAACATTTGGATCTATACACTCACTAACAAGCATCAACATGGTCTTCCAAAGAATCCTTGGATTATGCACAGTATTGTTCAAAGAAACTCGAAAATAACTTAGAACTAATGCACAAAAATGAACTTACAACAAACTTAAATGAACTCTCGCAGGTTTTGAAAGCATGAGCAAAATCTGACCTCTTACACACTCAAAGCACACATGAATGCTCCTAATCAAGTGGAAAAAAGTAAATCAAATGTGACATTGAATGAAGCAACCCGCCTATTTTTATAAAGGACCCACCATGTAAAAATACAAAGCATGAAAAGACAAATATAACATTTTAAAAAAGAAATAGATTTCAACTTGTAATAATCGCAACAAGATCCGCAATACGTATCTGCAAGCAAACATAATGCAATATTCTAAAGGTCAAAAAGAAATAATGTGTGCATCTTAATGAAACATTAGTGCAAATAATCAAATCTGGATTATTTTATCTTGTATGTACTTCATGAGGCAGGCTTTAGCTGAAATACAATGCCTCAAAAGGGGAGCAAGCACATCAAAATACCTGCAAGTGCTCCAACAAATGTACTAATAAAAGTCTGACAATGCTATATGGACTTCAAGCAATGCTGAATTTAAATTACTGTTACTTCGAGATGTCTGAAAATATTATAAAAGACTTGCAATTATTTTGTAAATTCGAAGTCCTTTTTAAAATTCAAACTTAAACTTGACATATATGTATGCTCTCGAGCATTTAGCATTGCCTATAGGGTAGGATTGTAAGTCTTACTTTTCCAAATCTAATCCCTATCACAAAGACTAGAGTCGATAACACTGTTGACCTCCATATACATTCTAATCGGGCTATCAAGGAAAAGGATGACCGTTGGCAAATATGTCACTCAACACGAATATCAAATCGCCTTGATCAATCATGAAATCACTTAAAACTTCTTTTGATTGTGAAACAAAATGCACCAATGCATTAAAGATATCAAATTTACCAAAGAAGAGCCACTCATTTGCGAGTTGTTTAAAGATCGATATTTGGCAAGCATAATACAATACAAAACTACCTAAAGATCTCCGATCGTCAAACAGACTATGCTTATGTTATCAAGACATCAATTTACCTAAGGGGATCCCTCGCAATCAAATCGAGCAAGGATGATCAAAATCAACAGACTATGAGCACTAAATTGTGCGACGTTGCCCGAACATCGTTCATTCATAAAAAGAATTTCGTTGTCGAGTCCGAAAAGTCTAAAATATTCAAAAATGATTGTAATATTTCATGGGTTGTCAAATAAGCAAAATGATGCAATGTGCGAGGTGACAACACATAAATTGATGTACACAAGACACAAGAAAAAATATGCTAGTAATCAATTTACAGTTTCTATATCATTTTAATTAGTTATAATATAAAAAAAAACATAATTGAAATTATCTAAATAATAATTCAATCATATCTGCCACACCCATTACCCAAAATCCTGCAAATTCAGCGCTAAGCAAGTTTATCCTCCTATAGATCAAACGATATGCTAGCAATCTAAATCTATTGTTACTATACGTTGCCTACTAAATATTTGTTTAACGACTAACCTTAAACGAAAGTACTCTCTCGTTATCGAAAGGGGAAATTAACTATACGGGTTTGTGCCTAAAGGAAACCAAAACTCTGTGGGCTCCGAAAATTCGGCCCCGGCCTCCCCGCCGCTTGATTGTTGCTTTTTCTTTTGGCGAGGGAGTTTTAACGGAATAAGTTCTGGGATAAATTTTGGAGGGCAGATGGATTGTAGATAAGACACTACCCAGAGATTTCG